>NC_068426.1:29230631-29572773 GCF_023373465.1 Oncorhynchus keta | reverse complement strand
CATTTAGAAATGTTCCAGAGTCGCAAGACTAGGTGCATTACGACCGTCTCGGCCCTCGACCTTGTCAGCTCTGGGATTTGAACTTGCAACCTTTCGGTTACTAGTCCAACACTCTAACCACTAGGCTACCCTGCCGTCCCATGTTTTAAAATTAAACATGTGGAAACATGTGGAAACAGGTGAATTAACACTCAGTTAGCAGGCTCAAGCAAGCTAATACCCACATTGTTCTGGACAACTGTGTGATAACACTCTCCGTAGCCGAGGTTAACATTAACAAGGTCGTGGGCCATACAGATTAACAGGACGCGTACTCTGAGCATGCACTGACCAGCTTGCAAGTGTCTTCACTGACATTTTCAACCACTCTCTGACCAAGTCTGCAATACCTACATGTTTCAAGCAGACCACAACAGTCCCTGTGCCCAAGTACGCCTAGGTAACCTGTCTAGATGACGGACTTGTAGCACTCTATAGCCATGAATCACCTTGAAAGACTGGTCATGGCTCACATCAACACCATCATCCCATACACCCTGGACCCACTAATTCACATACCGCCCCAACAGATCCAGGGAGGATGCAATCTCTATTGCACTCAACGCTGCCCTTTCCCATTCGGACAAAAGGAACACCTACGTGAGAATGCTCTTCATTGACTACACCTCAGCATTCAAACCATAGTTCTCTCCAAGTTCATCAAGCTAAGGACCCCAGGACTGAACATCTCGCTCTGCAACTGGATTCTGGACTTCCTGACAGGATGACCCCAGGTGGTGAGGGTAGGCAACAACACATCTGCCACGCTGACCCTCAAAACGTGGGCCCCTGTGTGCTCAGTCCCCTCCTGTACTCCCTGTTCACCCATGACTCCATGGCAAAGCACGACTCCCACACCATCATTAAGTTTTCCGACGACACAACAGTGGTAGGCCTAATCACCTACCACTGCATAATAATAATAAACATCCCCATAAAATCTGTCAGTTTTAGCTGGAAATATGTTTTTTGCAGTTGGATGCGTTTCAATCCACCGCAGCCGCCTGTCGCACTTCCACATCTTCCGTGAAAGAACTAGAGCAGTCTTTGTCAGTTTGGCCTTCAAACTATTATGACCCCTCTATGGAAAGAGAAACTCTCGTGAACACAATGGTGTTCTCCGTTTTGCTTTACAACCCCCACAAGCATCTTGGATCTCGTCTGAAGTTGGTACAGCCGATCTGCCAACTTCTGTCTGTAGCATCAGAACAGTTTGGGCTACACACTAATGCGACTCTCACGAACATGTTTTGCTCACAAGACTTGTCATAAGGTCCACGAGTACAGGTCAAAAAATAAATGGAACTACTGTATATATGGAGACTGTTCAGTGCCAGAAAGTTAAAAAATATACTAGGGGTCAACCGATTATGGTTTTTCAATGCCGATACCGATTATTGGAGGGCCAAAAAAAGCCGATACTGCTGGCAAAACACACAAAAGTACTGTTTGAATGAATGCTTACGAGCGTGCTGGTGCCTACCATCGCTCAGTCAGACAGCTCTATCAAATCATAGACCTTTGGTCATTAATATGGTCGAATCCGGGAATTATCATTTCAAAAACAAAACATTTATTATTTCAGTGAAATATGGAACCGTTACGTATTTTATCTAACGGGTAGCATCCCTAAGTCTAAATATTGCTGTTACATTGTACAACCTTCAATGTAATGTCACAATTACATAACATTCTGGCAAATTAGTTCGCAATGAGCCAGGCGACCCAAACTGTTGCCTATACACTGACTCTGCATGCAATGAACGCAAGAGAAGTGACACAATTTCACCTGGTTAATATTGCCTGCTAACCTGGATTTCTTTTAGCTAAATATGCAGCTTTAAAAATATATACTTCTGTGTATTGATTTTAAGAAAGGAATTGGTATTTATGGTTAGGTACAGTCGTGATACGATTGTGCTTTTTCGCAAATGCGCTTTTGTTAAATCATCCCCCGTTTGGCAAAGTTGGCTGTCTTTGTTAGGAAGAAATAGTCTTCACAGTTCGCAACGGCCCAAACTACTGCAAGAGAAGTGACACAATTTACCTAGTTAAAAGAAATTCATGTTAGCAGGCAATATTGACTAAATATGCAGGTTTAAAAATATATACTTGTGTATTGATTTTAAGAAAGGCATTGATGTTTATGGTTAGGTACACGTTGGAGCAACGACAGTCCTTTTTTGCCAATGCGCACCGATTATATGCAATGCAGGACACGCTAGATAAACTAGTAATATCATCAACCATGTCTAGTTACTAAGTGATTATGATTGATTGATTGTTTTTATAAGTTTAATGCTAGCTAGCAACTTACCTTGGCTTCTTACTGCATTCACGTAACAGGCAGGCTCCTCGTGGAGTGTAATGAGAGGCAGGTGGTTAGAGCGTTGGACTAGTTAACTAAGGTTGCAAGATTGAATCCCCAAGCTGACAAGGTAAAAATCTGTCGTTCTGCCCCTGAACAAGGCAGTTAACCCACCATTCCTAGGCCGTCATTGAAAATAAGAATGTGTTCTTAACTGATTTGCTTTATAAAGGTGTAAAACATTTTAAAATAAAAACTTTTTATTATCGGTCAAATCGGTGTCCAAAAAGACCTCTAATACACACAGTCTGCCATCTGCCCGGTACAGTTGAAACCGGGATTCATCCATGAAGTGCACACTTCTCCAGCATGCCAGTGGCCATCTAAGGTGTGTAATTTGCCCACTGAAGTTGGTTACAACGCCGAGCTCCAGTGAGGACGACGAGCACGCAGACAAGCTTCTCTGAGAAGGTTTCTGACAGTTTGTGCAGAAATTCTTTGGTTGTGCAAACCCACAGTTTCATCAGCTGTCTGGTTGGCTCTTCTCAGACCATCCCGCAGGTAAAGAAGCTGGCTGTGAAGGTCCTGGGTTGGCATGGTTACACGTGGTCTGCAGTTGTGAGGCTGGTTGGACACACTACCAAATTCTCTAAAATTATGTTGAAGGTGGCTTATGGTAGAGAAAAAAAAAACAATTATCTGGCAACAGCCCTGGTGGACATTCCTGCAGTCAACATGCCAATTGCATGCTCCCTCAAAAGTTGACATCTGTGGCATTCTGTTGTGTGACAAAACTGCACATTTTATTGGCCTTCTATTGTCCCCAGCACAAGGTGCACATGTGTAATGATCATGCTGTTTAATCAGCTTCTTGATATGCCACAGCTGTCAGGTGAATGGATTATCTTGACAAAGGAGAAATGCTCACTATATAAACAAATTTGTGCACAACATTTGAGGGAAATAAGCTTTTCTTGCATATGGACAATTTCAGCTCATGAAACCAACACTTTAAATGCTGCATTTATATTTTTGTTCAGTATAGGACAGACACTTTGTGAGGGGGGACTGACTATCTGTTGTTCCATGTAGTGAATCTGTTATTCAATGCGTTTGTATTGGCTAATAGCAATACGGCCCCAAATAATATATCAAATTATTTTTTTATATATTTTTGGGGATACTTCAAGGGGTCTTAAAATTCTAAAGCAAATAGCAAACTGATCCTTGGTAGGACCTTCTTAAAACAATTCCATATATCTTAGTTGTTAATATGGCCACCCTACCTTAAATTAGTGGGCTTAATGTAATTATGTATTCCGTACTGCATTATTTGTATATTAAGTGCATAATTAGCATATTTTGCTTTTATTCTAATCACCTGTGTTCTACATCAGCCCTGAATATGTCATACTAATATGACCACCCTATCTTTAGATATTGGACAAAAAAGATTTCCAACGAGTGATTATTTACTCGTCTGCGACCTTTTTCAATCACATGAAAATAAGAATCTGAGCAATGGTAAGTCCTATCCTCATGAAATAAAGTGGTCAGTGTTTCTGAGAAGTTGCTATACAACATTAAATACATGGAATAAGTATAACACCCTAATACCCAACATTTTACCCATTGGTCAAAAGATGAGTTTTTGATTGGATACTGTGCCATCATTTTAATCAACTGTCTCATTGAGTTAAAAGTGGTCTGTGTGTTAAATGTGTGCCTACTGACTAGAGACAGAAACTTAGAATAGCTATTAAAAAGCAGTTGCTTTTAGTTTCTTATTATACAGTAGTGAAACTAGCTACTAGAACGAGCAGAAATTGTATTTTTGTGGGTTTTGAAACTGCCACACTTTTAGATAGATAGCCGAGTTAACTTGCTTGCTAAAAGGAGAGGAGAGTATTAGCAAAGATTTTTTTATAACTAACCCAAGATAGCCTGTCATTTCCACTTGGAGGAAATTGATTGAACAAGCAAGGAGGTGGGCAGAATCCTATTGATGAGTTCTGGCATGTATTTGCATATTTCCATAAGAGAACACCTACTCTGAAGAAAAACGTTTTTTATTTAACTAGGCAAGTCAGTTAAGAACAAATTCTTATTTACAATGACGGCCTACCCTGGCCAAACCCTAAAGACGCTGGGCCAATTGTGCGCCGCCCTATGGGACTCCCAACCACGGCCAGTTGTGATACGGTCTGGAATCGAACCAGGGTCTGTTGTGACGCCTCTAGCACTGAGATGCAGTGCCTTAGACCGCTGCACCACTTGGGAGCCCAATGTGCACATGTTCAATAATTCAAATTTGTCCTTGCACTCCTAAACAACTACATTTTTTGAAACTTTGGCAAAGGGTAAGGTCTACTAAACTTAGTCCACTTTGTAACAAATTGCAGTTTTGGGAACAGAAAACTGTATTGAGATCAAATGCTTCATCAATGAGAAAATGTGCAGAATGTCTGCTAAAATCCATCTTCTACCACTGCTGGCCACTGTGCTTCCTCTCGGCACCATATTTGGTGGCGAGTGGAAATGCCAACCAGATTTATACATCCAGTGTAACATCTGGCTCACTGTTCTGCGGTATTAGGTAGCACACATAAGATGTGCATTCCTTTTGAAAGAAGCTAGCTAGGGTCAAGACTCGGAAGAAAGGGAGTATCCCCTTTGTAATGTTTACTGTACAAAATAATGTAATAATGTAATGTTTACTGTTTTGCTAAATGCTAGCATCAGCTTCAGTAACTCAAAGACCAGCAGATGGTGATATTGAGTCGTTTCATCTTACAGTCCAAATGCATTGTATGCAGCAGGCAATCCACACCTAACATTATCCCCATAGACCAGAACATACTTAAAACGTTCTCCATTGAGGCTGCAAATGATAGATTTCCTCCTGAATGATGGGCTCAACATCAGAAAGTAGTATTAGCCACTCTAGCATGGTGGTGAAAAATGGTGTTTCATAAATGAAGTATGCATATTTTTCCCATCGTTTTCCCACCATTAATAAATACTGTATAGTTAAGGGGAAAGCTAAGGAGACGCCTTCGCTGCCTGTATGTAGAATGTTTTATGTATAAACAGGTCCACGGTGATAGGAGTGTATTGCCAGCTGCATACAATGCGTTTGGACGGTAAGATGAAACGACTCAATATCGGCATCTGCCGGCCTCTGGGTTTCAGTTTTAGTTGTAAATATGTAGCTAAGTGTTGTACATGCCCCCATATGACACAGCATGAAAAACTACGAGAGCGAAGGTGATCAGTCATTCGCTCAATTTAACAGACTACTATAACTTTTGCTGGTACAAGCATCACTTAGAAAATTTGAGCTACAACATGACAAGCAGTCTTCCTATTTACGTTGCTGTCAGTTAACCGGCTTTGCCAGCTACGTAGTTAGTTAAATCTGGTTGACAGATGCAGAGATGGCAAGCTGATATTTATAACTGAAATTAGCTATGCGTTTAACTAGCCGGCACTGACACATGGGCATGGCATAATCTAGCTGCTAACTAGATAACTAGCTATGTGGAAACGTAAAATTTGCATGTGTTCAAATATTACTACGTCCATAGAACACATACCGATATTAGCTAGTTGGGCACGTTCGTTAGCAACAACAAAGTTAGCCAGCATTATCTAGCCAATTTACCTAGGTTTTAGCTAACAATGCAAACGTTATTTCCTGGTAACGCTAACTGTGTCCTTCAAAAAAGCAAATTAGATAGCGATGGCAACTTACTCTCCTCCTGAAGCCATGGTGTTCCGCTTGGTATGTTCAACGAATAAATGATGGCTTCTTTATAGTTTGTAACCTCGTATGTGTATTTTCCTGTCCAGTGAGTGCAACGCCGACAGTTTGATTTGATAGGTGACTGATGCAGTAAACAGACAGCGGAGCGGATTCTCGATTCAATAGAGCCAATCAGAATAAAACGTTTATTTGTCATTTTCTACCTAGTAACAATACCCCATAGGCCATATGTCTTAACGTTGTTTTTCCCGGTGACAAAACGTTTCATTCTATGTACTATTACCACCAAATTAACGAAAGGTGTAACATTAATCAGAGCTGTCTTTGTTATTATTTTACAATTCATAGTCCTTTGTTGTTAAAAAGAGCTGTAGAAATGCTGAGAAAAAGCACTGTTGTCACCAATGATATGACCTTGTAGGCAAGTCTATGGTTGTCACCCCTAGAAACTAGGTCACCCAGTCATAAAATTGGTCCCTGAATGTCAGACATCTGCTGCAGGGACAGCAAGATGGTTCAGAATCCTGGCGAGACTTCATAGTTTGTTGATAATGCTTTATGATTGTGACGCATAACTGAGGCATAGACTCTTACTAAAACCATAATATATGGCTATCCATCATTGATGTCAGTGAGATAATCTGCCTTTTGCAGTCAGTAAAAAGTGACCACTAGTCTTTTTTGGTCAGCTCATTTGAATAAGCTTTTACTGGAATCTCTTGGTATGTGGCTCTCCCTAACTTTCCTAAGTTGAATGCACTGATTGTAACTCACTTTGGATACAGTAAGTGTGTCTACTAAATTCTATAGTTTGGGTCGCACAAATTACTTAAGTAAGAAGGTGATGTTATCTAAAACAATAATCTGATTCAATTTTTATTTTATTTCTCCTTTATTTAACCAGGTAGGTTAATTGAGAACAAGTTCTCATTTACAACTGCGACCTGGCCAAGATAAAGCAAAGCAGTTCGACACATACAACAACACAGAGTTACACATGGAATAAACAAACATATAGGAAATATTACAGTAGAAAAGACTACATACAGTGTGTGCAAATGAGGTAGGATTAGGGAGGTAAGGCAATAAATAGATTATGGTGGCGAAGTAATTACAATATAGCAATTAAACACTGGAATGGTAGATGTGCAGAAGATGAATGTGCAAGTAGAGATACTGGGGTGCAAAGCAGCAAGATAAATAAATAAATACAGTATGGGGATGAGGAAGTTGGATGGGTTATTTACAGATGGGCTATGTACAGCTGCAGTGATCTGTGAGCTGCTCTGGTGCTTAAAGCTAGTGAGGGAGATATGAGTCTCCAGCTTCAGTGATTTTTGCAGTTCGTTCCAGTCATTGGCAGCAGAGAACTGGAAGGAGATAAGGCAGGGCTTTTACCTAGCAGAGACATGTAGATGACCTGGAGCCATTTGGTTTGGCGACGAGTATGAAGCGAGGGCCAGCCAACGAGAGCATACAGGTTGCAGTGGTGGGTAGTATATGGGGCTTTGGTGACAAAACAGATGGCACTGTGATAGACTGCATCCAATTTGTTTAGTAGAGTGTTGGAGGCTATTTTGTAAATGACATCGCCGAAGTCGAGGATCGGTAGGATGGTCAGTTTACAAGGATATGTTTGGCAGCATGAGTGAAGGATGCTTTGTTGCGAAATAGGAAGCCGATTCTAGATTTAATTTTGGATTGGAGATGCTTAATGCGAGTCCGTAAGGAGAGTTTACAGTCTAACTAGACACCTAAGTATTTGTAGTTGTCCACATATTCTAAGTCAGAACCGTCCAGAGTAGTGATGCAGGATAGGCGGGCAGGTGCAGGAAGCGATCGGTTGAAGAGCATGCATTTAGTTTTCCTTGCATTTAGGAGCAGTTGGAGGCCACGGAAGGAGAGTAAAATCAAATCAAAATCAATACAAATTGTATTTCTCACATACACATTGTTAGCAGATGTTAATGTGAATGCTTGTGCTTCTAGTTCCGGGCCATGCAGTAATATCTAACAAGTAATCTAACAATTTCACAACTACCTTATACACACAAGTTTAAAGGAATGAATAAGAATATGTACATAAAAATATATATGGATGAGCAATGGCCGAACAGCATAGGCAAGATGCAGTAGATGGTATAGAGTACAGTATATACATTTGAGATGAGTAGGGGAGGGTATGTAAACATTATATAAAGTGGCATAGTTTAAAGTGACTAGTGATATATTTATTACATGTAATTATTTATTATTAAAGTGGCTAGAGATTGAGTCAGTATGTTGGCAGTGTAACGGATGTGAAACGCTAGCTTAGTGTCAGGATTTGGCCAGGGTTGTTCCGGTTTTTGGTCATTAGATGCCCCCATTGTGCCTTTTGACCTTTTGTTTTCCCTTGATCCCCATTATTTGCACCTGTGCCTCGTTTCCCCTGATTGTATTTAAACCCTTTGTTTTCCTCTGTTCTTTGCTCTGTGTTTGTATGTTAGCACCCAGCCCTAGTACTCTGAGAACTCTTGTTGATCCCGGTGGACTCTCTTGTGGAATTCTGTTTTTTGTTCTTGTTTGTTTGTTTTTTGAGTATCTTTTGAGGCTTTTTGTGCTTTACCTTCCACCTTGTGGATTTACCTTTTTTGTCTTGGAGGATTACTTTTGTTCTTGTAGGATTCCTTTTGAGGTTGTGGAGTTACAACTTTTTACTTCATTAAATTCACCGTCTCAAGTACTGCTGTGTCTGCCTCATCTTCTGGGTTCTGCCGACTATTCGTGGCTCAGTTGGTTAAGTGACTGTTTCTCACTCCGGAGACCCGGGTTCGTAACCGGGTCCTGACAGAAACACAGAGCCAAAAATGAACCCAGAGGCAGCCAGTTCCCAGGACTTTGTTGCCATGCTGTCCCACCACCAGGAGACTGTCCAACGCCACGAAGCCGCCCTGGTTCAGCAACAGGCCTTAATGGCTAGACATTCTCATCTTCTGTCGGAGATGCTGACTTCCATAAAGCAGATATCTGATCGACTTACCCCGGCAACAGTTCCCGTCCCAGTACCTCAGATTCACTTACCCATGGCAGTTAACCCTCTGGCTGAACCTCGTCTTCCACCTCCCCAACGGTTCTCAGGTGATCCAAGTGCTTGTAACGGGTTTCTCACCCAATGTTCTCTCTCCTTCGAGCTGCAACCCTCGTCGTTCCCCACCGACCGGTCTAAGATCGTATATATCATCACCCTGCTGTCGGAAAAAGCCCTGGCCTGGGCTACTGCTGTGTGGGATGCCCATAGTTCCTGCTGTGCCAGCTACTCTGCCTTTGCTGAGGAATTCAAACGAGTGTTTCAAGGCCCAAGCAGTGGTCCTGACTCAGCCAAACAGCTCCTGACTCTCCACCAAGGTCGGCGCAGCGTGACGGACTATGCCATCCAGTTCCGCACGGTGGCAGCAGCGAGTGGCTGGAACAACGAGGCGCTCACGGTGTGCTTTCTGAAAGGCCTTTCCGACACTATCCAAGATGAACTGGCCACTCGGGAACCACCGGACAATCTCGAGTCCCTGATCAAGTTGGCCTCACGCATTGACCAGCGTCTGAGAGAGAGAGAACTCAACCGTAGACCTCTAGCCCCTATCAGTCCCAGCTCCGAGTGACCACCTTTATCCTCGCTGGCTCCACCGGAACCCATGCAGATTGGACGCATCTCCCAGGCTGAGAGAGACCGCCGGATGAGGGAGCGACGCTGTCTATATTGCGGCAAACCGGGCCATTTCCGTTCCACGTGTCCCGGACTCCAGGGAAACGCTCTGTCCCGTACAGACCGGGGGGAACTGTAACGGGAAACATAACCTCCTCCCATCCGTCCAACTCCCGTCTGCTCATTCCAGTCACCCTTTCCTGGGACAACCACAAGCTTCACCTTCAAGCCTTGGTAGACTCTGGAGCCGCAGGTAACTTAATGGATGGTGTCTGGGCGAAGGAGAATGGCGTTCCCTCTGAACCTCTAAGTGACCCCATGAGGGTTACTACATTGGATGGAAGCCCTTTGGGATCTGGACTTGTCACTCATGTCACTACCTCCTTGCGACTTTCAGTTTCACAACACCAGGAATTGATGAACTTTCATTTGATCGCCTGTTCCGAGTTCCCTCTCGTCCTTGGATACCCCTGGCTTCACAGCCATAACCCTCACATCGACTGGTCTGTGGGCACTATCAAGCAGTGGGGTCCTACGTGCCAAGCTACTTGTATTTTCCCGAATTCCCCGAGTTCTACTCCCGAGTCTTTAGAATCCATCGACCTGACCCGAGTTCCCGAGTGTTACCATGACCTCAAACTGGTATTTAGCAAACAGAGGGCCACCATGCTACCACCCCATAGACCTTATGATTGCCCTATCGAACTGTTTCCGGGCACTTGCCCTCCCAGGGGTCGGATCTTTTCCCTATCTCCACCCGAACGAGCTGCTATGGATACCTACATCAAGGACGCTCTGGAAGCAGGCCTCATGCGTCCATCCACCTCCCCGGCGGGAGCAGGGTTTTTCTTTGTGGCCAAGAAAGACGGTGGATTACGTCCTTGCATCGACTACCGGGGACTCAATGCCATAACCGTCCGTAACCGTTACCCGCTACCCCTTATGGCCACAGCCTTCGAGCTGCTCCAGGAAGCAGTTGTTTTTACTAAGCTTGACCTGCGGAACGCATACCATCTTGTGCGGATCAGACCTGGTGACGAGTGGAAGACCGCTTTCAACACGCCTACTGGTCACTATGAATACTTGGTGATGCCCTTCGGCCTGACCAACGCCCCAGCGGTGTTCCAAGCGCTCATAAACGATGTGCTTAGGGATATGCTTAACATATTTGTGTTCGTTTACTTGGATGACATCCTCATCTTTTCGAGCTCTCTTCAAGAACACACTAAGCATGTCAGACAAGTACTCAAACGCCTCCTAGACAGCCATCTGTACGTTAAGCCGGAAAAATGTGAATTCCATTCATCCCGAGTACAATTCCTGGGATTTGTAGTGGAACCCGGTCGAGTCCAAATGGACCCCAGGAAGGTAGGGGCGGTAGCGGATTGGCCCACCCCCAAATCCGTTAAGGAAGTTCAGCGTTTCCTGGGCTTCACTAACTTTTACCGCAAGTTCATCAAGAACTTCAGCTTGGTGGCAGCCCCTCTCTCAGCTTTAACCAAGGGTGGCAATGCAAGGTTTTTGTGGGGAAGAGAAGCTGAGACGGCCTTCCAAGGACTCAAGCAGCGCGTCCTCTCTGCTCCCATCCTGATACTACCGACTACGGATGAACCGTTTGTGGTGGAGGTAGACGCCTCAGAGGTTGGTGTTGGAGCTGTCCTGTCTCAGAGGGGTGAAGACAAGAAGCTTCATCCGTGCGCTTTCTTCTCACACCGGCTTACCCCGGCTGAGAGGAACTACGATGTGGGGGATCGTGAATTCCTAGCGGTTAAGATGGCATTGAAGGAATGGAGACACTGGCTCGAGGGGGCTTCTCACCCGTTTCAAGTGCTTACGGACCACAAAAATCTGGAGTATATCCAGCAGGCGAAGCGGTTGAACTCTAGACAAGCTAGATGGTCTCTTTTCTTCAATCGATTCCAGTTTATCCTCACCTATCGGCCCGGGTCGAAGAATCTCAAACCGGATGCCCTGTCCCGAGTCTACGCTCCTGCCATTCGAGATGACACGGACATGCCTGTCCTTCCTGCTGCTAAGATCGTGGCTCCGATCTCGTGGCAAGTTGAGGATACCGTGAGACGAGCTCAAGCTATTGAACCGGACCCGAAAGGAGGTCCTGCCAATCGGTTGTTTGTCCCCAAGGCAGTGAGGACTCAGGTCCTTCTGTGGGGGCACTCCTCTCGCCTCACCTGTCACCCGGGCGTAGGTCGCACCTTGGAGTTCATCCAGCGTAAGTTCTGGTGGCCTACCATAAGAGACGACGTTGCCACTTTCGTCAATGCCTGCCCCGTGTGCTGCCAGGGCAAATCTTCTCACCTCCGCCCGCAAGGACTCCTTCACCCTTTACCTGTTCCCCACAGACCCTGATCCCATATCTCGTTGGACTTCATTACTGGCCTTCCTGCATCCCATGGCAATACTACTATCCTAGTCATTATCGACAGGTTTTCAAAGGCGGCCAGATTCGTCCCTCTGACTAAGTTACCTTCTGCCAAGGAAACGGCTGAGTTGGTAATTAATCATGTGTTCCGAGTCTTCGGCATTCCTCAAGATATGATTTCTGACAGAGGTCCCCAGTTCGCCTCTAGGTTTTGGAAGGCCTTCTGCCAACTCATGGGGGCTTCTGCCAGTCTATCTTCAGGGTACCATCCGGAGTCCAACGGCCAAACTGAGAGGATGAATCAAGAGCTGGAAACCACCCTCCGATGTATGACTCATAACAACCCGTCCACATGGTCGTCCTTCATTGTTTGGGCCGAATACGCGCACAACACCTTGCGCTCCTCCTCCACTGGTATGTCCCCGCACGAGTGTCAGTTTGGCTATGCCCCTCCATTGTTCCCGGACCAGGAGGAAGAAGTCAGAGTGCCTTCAGCCTTGAAGTTCGTCAGACGCTGTCGGCTTATGTGGAGGAAGACCCGTCTTAATCTTATGTGTTCCTCACAGAGGTACCAACAACAAGCCAACAGACGTCGCCGTCCCGGGCCTACCCTGCGCCCCGGCCAGAGAGTCTGGCTCTCCACAAGAGACTTACCGCTACAGGTGGAGTCTCGCAAGCTGTCCCAGAAATACATCGGTCCCTTTAAGGTTGCCAGGAGAGTTAACCCAGTTTCTTATCGCCTACACTTACCCAGATCCCTTAAGATTTAATCCCACGTTTCACATTTCCTTATTAAAACCTGTTGTTTTTTCTCCCCTTGTCCCGGCAGACAGACCTCCCCCTCCGCCTCGTGTCATTGGAGGCCAGCCGGCTTATACCGTCCATCGGATACTGGATTCCCGCCGGGTGCAGCGGTCTTGGCAGTATCTGGTGGACTGGGAAGGCTACGGTCCCGAGGAGCGCTCCTGGGTTCCTGCCAAAGACATACTGGACCCTGACCTCATTCGTCAGTTCAGGGCCCTCCACCCTGAGAGAGCTGGTAGGAACGTCAGGAGCCGTTCCTAGGGGGGGGGATTCTGTCAGGATTTGGTCAGGGTTGTTCCGGTTTTTGGTCACTAGATGCCCCCATTGTGCCTTTTGACCTTTTGTTTTCCCTTGATCCCCATTATTTGCACCTGTGCCTCGTTTCCCCTGATTGTATTTAAACCCTTTGTTTTCCTCTGTTCTTTGCTCTGTGTTTGTATGTTAGCACCCAGCCCTAGTACTCTGAGAACTCTTGTTGATCCTGGTGGACTCTCTTGTGGAATTCTGTTTTTTGTTCTTGTTTGTTTTTTGAGTATCTTTTGAGGCCTTTTGTGCTTTACCTTCCACCTTGTGGATTTACCTTTTTTGTCTTGGAGGATTACCTTTGTTCTTGTAGGATTCCTTTTGAGGTTGTGGAGTTACATATTTTCCTGAAGAACTTCACTTTTTACTTCATTAAATACACCGTCTCAAGTACTGCTGTGTCTGCCTCATCTTCTGGGTTCTGCCGACTATTCGTGGCTCAGTTGGTTAAGTGACTGTTTCTCACTCCGGAGACCCGGGTTCGTAACCGGGTCCTGACACTTAGTTAGCGGTGGTGCGCGCTAAATAGCGTTTCAATCGGTGACTTCACTTGCTCTGAGACCTTGAAGTAGTAGTTCCCCTTGCTCTGCAAGGGCCGCGGCTTTTGTGGAGCGATGGGTAACGATGCTTCAAGGGTGACTGTTGTTGATGTGTGCAGAGGGTCCCTGGTTCGCGCCCGGGTATGGGCGAGGGGACGGTCTAAAGTTATACTGTTACAGCAGCAGACACTCAATGTTAGTGATGGCTGTTTAACAGTCTGATGGCATTGAGATAAAAGCTGTTTTTCAGTCTCTCGGTCCCAGCTTTGATGCACCTGTACTGACCTCACCTTTTGAATGATAACGGGGTGAACAGGCAGTGGCTTGGGTGGCTGTTGTCCTTGACCAGGTAGTTTGCCCCTGGTGAAGCGTTGTGCAGACCTCACTACCCTCTGGAGAGCCTTACAGTTGTAAGCGGAGCAGTTGCCGTACCAGGCGGTGATACAGCCCGACAGGATGCTCTCGATTGTGCATCTGTAAAAGTTTGTGAGTGCTTTTGGTGACAAGCCGAATTTCTTCAGTCCACGATCATCTCCTTTGTTTTGTTGACGTTGAGTGTGAGGTTATTTTCCTGACACCACACTCCGAGGGCCCTCACCTCCTCCCTGTAGGTCGCCTCGTCGTTGTTGGCAATCAAGCCTACCACTGTAGTGTCATTCGTAAACTTGATGATTGAGTTGGAGGCGTGCGTGGCCACGCAGTCGTGGGTGAACAGGGAGTACAGGAGAGGGCTCAGAACGCACCCTTGTGGGGCCCCAGTGTTGAGGATCAGCGGGGTGGAGATGTTGTTGCCTACCCTCACCACCTGGGGGCGGCCCGTCAGGAAGTCCAGTACCCAGTTGCACAGGGCGGGGTCGAGACCCAGGGTCTTGAGCTTGATGACGAGCTTGGAGGGTACTATGGTGTTGAATGCCGAGCTGTAGTCGATGAACAGCATTCTCACATAGGTATTCCTCTTGTCCAGATGGGTTAGGGCAGTGTGCAGTGTGGTTGAGATTGCATCGTCTGTGGACCTATTTGGGCGGTAAGCAAATTGGAGTGGGTCTAGGGTGTCAGGTAGGGTGGAGGTGATATGGTCCTTGACTAGTCTCTCAAAGCACTTCATGATGACGGAAGTGAGTGTTACGGGGCGGTAGTCGTTTAGCTCAGTTACCTTAGCTTTCTTGGGAACAGGAACAATGGTGGCCCTCTTGAAGCATGTGGGGACAGCAGACTGATATAGGGATTGATTGAATATGCCCGTAAACACACCGGCCAGCTGGTCTGCGCATGCTCTGAGGGCGGGGCTGGGGAAGCCGTCTGGGCCTGCAGCCTTGCGAGGGTTAACACGTTTAAATGTCTTACTCACCTCGGCTGCAGTGAAGGAGAGTCTGCATGTTTTCGTTGCAGGCCGTGTCAGTAGCACTGTTTTGTCCTCAAAGCGGGCAAAACAGTTATTTAGTCTGCTTGGGAACAAGACATCCTGGTCCGTGACTGGGCTGGTTTTCTTCTTGTAGTCCGTGATTGACTGTAGACCCTGCCACATACCTCCTTTGTCTGTGCCGTTGAATTGAGATTCTACTTTGTCTCTATACTGACGCTTAGCTTGTTTGATAGCCTTGCGGAGGGAATAGCTGCACTGTTTGTATTCGGTCATGTTACCAGTCACCTTGCCATTCAGTTTCACGCGAATGCTGCCATCAATCCACGGTTTCTGGTTAGGGAATGTTTTAATCGTTGCTGTCCAGCGTTGGACAGACCTCAGCGTGGGAGCCTCTTGTTTTAGTTTCTGTCTGTAGGCAGGGATCAACAAAATGGAGTCGTGGTCAGCTTTTCCGAAAGGAGGGCGGGGCAGGGCCTTATATGCGTCACGGAAGTTAGAGTAACAATGATCCAAGGTTTTTCCACCCCTGGTTGCACAATCGATATGCTGATAAAATTTAGGGAGTCTTGTTTTCAGATTAGCCTTGTTCAAATCCCCAGCTACAATGAATGCAGCCTCCGGATAAATGGATTACAGTTTGCAAAGAGTCAAATAAAGTTTGTTCAGAGCCATCGATGTGTCTGCTTGGGGGGGAATATATACGGCTGTGATTATAATCAAAGAGAATTCTCTTGGTAGATAATGCGGTCGACATTTGATTGTGAGGAATTCTAAATCAGGTGAACAGAAGGATTTGAGTTCCTGTATGTTTCTTTCATCACACCATGTCTCATTAGCCATAAGGCATACGCCCCCGCCCCTCTTCTTACCAGAAAGATGTTTGTTTCTGTCGGCGCGATGCGTGGAGAAACCCGCTGGCTGCACCACCTCCGATAGCGTCTCTCCAGTGAGCCATGTTTCCGTGAAGCAAAGAACGTTAGTCTCTGATGTCCCTCTGGAATGCTACCCTTGCTCTGATTTCATCAACCTTGTTGTCAAGAGACTGGACATTGGCGAGAAGAATGCTAGGGAGTGGTGCACGATGCGCCCGTCTCCGGAGTCTGACCAGAAGACCGCCTCATTTCCCTCTTTTACGGAGTCGTTTTTTTGGGTCGCCGCATGGGATCCATTCCGTTGTCCTGTTTGTAAGGCAGAACACAGGATCCGCGTCGCGAAAATCATATTCTTGGTCGTACTGATGGTGAGTTGACGCTGATCTTATTTTCAGTTGTTCTTCTCGACTGTATGTAATGAAACCTAAGATGACCTGGGGTACTAATGTAAGAAATAACACGTAAAAAAAAAAAATAAAACTGCGTAGTTTCCTAGGAACGCGAAGCGAGGCGGCCATCTCTGTCGGCGCCGGAAGTACCCACGTGTGCGTATTGAACCGTAGGCGGCGTACCGAATGGTTCGACAAAATACTGTGTACTGTTGCATCCCTAGTATGCAGTGGGTACAAACGATAACCCCTTATTGAGAACACTGAGGTGAGCTGATGTCAGGGTCCTACTTGATGAGTTGAAGACGTTTAGCTCTTGTTGGACTGGGGTCCCATCCTGGGTCTCAATCGGTAGGTGTCGCGGGGTGGTCGTGGATTTCTTCTTCCCCCTCTTATGTGCTGGGGTGTTGGCCTCGACGGTGTCCCAGCCCTCTGTTGTAGAAAAAACGCTCACCGTTGGTAGAGGAGCAAGAGTTAGCTCTGTCTGTGGATAGTCGGTCTGACCGAGGAACTCGGTGTCTGTCATCGGCTTGTCTCTTCCGGGTTTTGTGGTTTCTTGTGCTCAGGATCTCACCAGAGGTATATTAATCCCTTGTTCTTTTCTTTCAAATCACGTTTATACTTCTTCATTTTCTTCTCCTTCAGTTCAGTCATAATCTTAGTCTGAAGTTCAGCGTTACTCTTAATGAGATCATCCAGTTTGATAGGGTCATTAAGCTCGTCTCGTAGAGCTTGCTGTGAATTTTCAACTAAGGTAATATCCTTTGTAAGTTGTTCAATGATCAGAGTCATCAGGTCCAATGAACAGTTATTAAGTATAGCACACCATTGTTCACAAAACTCTTCAGTGCGTTGGCCAAGTGAATTTATCTAGGGCAAAAATAAATTAAATATGGTGCAAATATAGCTATGGCTCTGGCAGCAAAGAGCAAAATGTATCAGCAAGCATTCAGCAACATACACAGCTGGTTGCATAGTCCCGGCAAAGATTTTTATAACTAACCCATATTTCCGTCAAGGAACAGCTACTATGTGAAATGTAGTGTGCAATAACTCAATTCACCTTTGCACTCATGAACAACGCAATTTTTATAAAGGGTAAAGTCTACTAAACTTAGTCCACTGTGTTTGTAACATATTTTAGTTTGGGAACAGAAAACTGTCTTTAGATCAAATGTTTCATCTATGAGAACATTTGCAGAGTACTTACCATCTTTTCCAACTGCCCACCACTAGGCACCTCTTATCACCATAGAAACGCCAAACGGATGTTTCAGATTTATACATCCGTTGAAACATCTGGCTCGTTGTTCTGTGTTAATGGCTAAAATGTGCATTGCGTGCAAGGGCGAATTTAGTTATTGCACACGCACACTTCTGCTTTCCTTAACAGAAATATGCAAATGAATGCTAGAACGTGCCAATCGGATTTAGCTAGCTCGTGCTTGGCTCTGCCCACATTTTTGCTTGATCTGCCCACTATGGTTAATTTGCCCCCATTGGAAATGACAGGCTGTGGTCTGTCATGGGTAAGAAATCTTTGGTAATGTTGTCAATGTCACCGTCTTGAATCTATTCTGCAGTATACATTATTTCCAAACTAGAGATAATCATTTTTCTTCACTGTATGTTTATTGAGTGATATTTATTTAATACACAGGCTATGTATAAAACCTGGTTGATTTGTTGTTCAGCAGTGTCCTGGGAATGCCCCTACCATATAAGGAGCTGTTACAGAAGGCTGAGGCAGTGGCCAGACACCAGTCCCACTTCAAAGTAATGGAGGACACTTGACTCAGGTTGGTCAAATTTGACCTGATTAATGGTCAAAATACTATCTGTCCTGGAATTCACCTAACCACCACTGATAACGTAATATGTGCTCTATGTACACAGTGCATTCAGAAAGTATTGAGACCCCTTCCCTTTTTACACATTTTGTTACGTTACAACCTTATTCCAAAACATCTCATCAATCTATACACAATACCCCATAATAGCAAAAAACTAATTTTTGCTAATTTATATATTTTTTTAAATGTAAACATAAATACCTTACTTACATACAGCACCATTCAAAAGTTTGGACAAACCTACTCATTCCAGGGTTTTTCTTTATTTGACTATTTTCTAGAATAATATTGAAGATATCAAAACTATGAAATAACACATATGGAATCATGTAGTAACCAAAAAAGTGTTACAGAAATTAAAATATATTTTATATTTGAGATTCTTCAAAGTAGCCACCCTTTGCCTTGATGACAGCTTTGCACAGTCACCTGGAATGCTTTCCCACCAGTCTTGAAGGAGTTCCCACATATGCTGAGCACTTGTTGGCTGCTTTTCCTGGAATGCATTTCAATTAACAGAATGTGCCTTGTTAAAAGATAATTGTGGAATTTCTTTCCTTAATGCGTTTGCACCAATCAGTTGTGTTGTGACAAGATAGGGGTGGTATACAGAATATAGCCCTATTTGGGGCCACTCCTCGGTAAAAGGCACATGACTGCCCGCTTGGAGTTTGCCAAAAGGCACCTAAAGGACTCTCAGACCCATGTGAAACAAGATTCTCTAGTCTGATGAAACCAACATTGAACTCTTTGCCCTGAATGCCAAGCGTCGATTGAGGGAAAGATGAACGGAGCAAATTACAGAGAGATCCTTGATGAAAACCTGCTCCAGAGTGCTCAGGACCTCAGATTGGGGCGAAGGTTCACCTTCCAACAGGACAATGACCCTAAGCACACAGTCAAGACAAAAAGCTGTGCAGCAACACTCCCCATCCAACCTGACAGAGCTTGAGAGGATCTGCAGAGAAGAATGGGAGAAACTCCCCAAATACAGGTGTGCCAAGCTTGTAGCATCATACCCAAGAAGACTCGAGGCTGTAAACGCTGCCTAAGGTGCTTCAACAAAGTACTGAGTAAAGCGTCTGAATACTTGTGCAAATGTAATATTAATGGGGTTTTAAAAATACATTTGCTCAAACAAATTTCAACCTGTTTTTGCTTTGTCATTATGGGTTATTGTGTGTAGATTGATGAGGGGGAAAAACTTTCCAAATGCACTGTATCTGTGTCTTGCATGTTGTAAGGAGGTGTACCCTTCCACTGTGCCCATGGACTACTGCTTGGCCCGAGTGTGTAATGCCAACCAGTCAGTGCCATGCCTGGTACGTGTCCCTTGTGAATTAGCAGTGAATCAGGATCTCTGATTGGCTATGGTCAACCGTGTATTTACTGTTGGCTTCCATGACTGTATGGTGACAGTCTTTCTCTCTCTTCCTCCCTCTGTGATCTAGGAGCTGGGTCGGATATAGGCGCCAAAATCAGGCTCCTTCATGACCAGTATCTGTGATGAGAGGGACCTGGAAATGATCTACGCTGCCATGCCCATCAGACGTTAGCATACACTTCAGAAGGAACAAAAGGTGATAACTAATAAAACAGTACATCACAAGTATTTAGTAATATCACGCTTTCAGTACAAGTCACTCATCAACTTTAGATCGTTTTTTGAGGTCGGTTCGATTTCGGTTTCAGAAAAATAATCAAAGTTTTCCATTTCAGCTTTGATTTTTTTAACAATAGATGCATTATGTGGGTTCAATGCAGTAACACATAATAAAACAATTGATGGTAGTGGTTGCCCACTTATTAGGCTCTAACCATAATTTATTTACATTACTTTAATAAAGTATTTCAGTTGTGTACATAACATTTTTATTTTATTTAAGTCATCATCTCATGTCTGCTCAGGCAGTAGCAGTCAGCCAACCAGCCATCTATCAAAAAGTCATAATTCAGGCTAGTAGGCCGGCTAGCTGCTAACCTAGCTGCATAGCTACCTGCTGTCTGATTAAATCACAATTTCAGTAGTTCTTCAAAGTAAATAAGGCAAACCTATCGTCTACCTTGGCAAACAGAGTGGTCATACTGGCCTGTGTGGTGTCCCCTATACAACGGGAGTTCCCTGATCCTGGTGCATAATAGTTTTTCTCCCTCCCGATATTGACTAATACCATTAAATTCAATAATAAAAAAACAATACAAGTAAAAGTTGTGTCTAGTAAAATTATAATGCCGAATGCCGGTTACCTTCTGTATTTGTGCAAGCCTGTGAAAGCTGTTGCCGCTGACAGGTGAAGGTTGCTGATACTTGCCAACATGTGGCTGACTGTTCCATTCATAGTAATGCTCAAAGCGAGGTCATGTCTACATGATGCTAATGAGGGCCCCCTTGCTGGTTTTCTCTATGCATGTTTGGCCTCAAACTGGATATCACTCAAACAACTGCAGCAGACAACCTTATGAAGTAGTGTTGACTGGGAGGGCTTGTGACAGGGTGGTATAATAGAGAGCCAAGTGGTCAATTGCATTTTGTTCTAAAAGAAAGTGAACAGCGAATTAACCCATTTTTGGAGGTCGCAAAACCATTGCAATCACATTGCTGGACATGTTATGATACCCACCTTTGCTCCTTATGGTAGGTCCCAGAATCCATTCTGTGGACTTTGTCTAACAGAAAATCAACGATTGTCACCATCCCTTAATTATAAACATAGCTCGAGAAATAACGTAATCTGATTTGGAAGCTAATTATATGCGTTACAGATGTAGACTGAATGGCTCAAGGTTGGGTTAGATTCAAGCCGGTGACGCCATTACACTATGCAACCAACTGTGACATGTTTTGCTATGACCCATGGTTGGTTTGAGTTTGTTGCTGCTAGTTAGTACACCATTGAAGTCAGACATGAGTTAGCTAGTACCACCATAGCTGCATCCAATATTTATTTGTGTCCTAGACATGGTTTGCACCTTGGAGGCTAATGTGACTGTTTCGTCTAAATTACAGTACAGTCCCTTGTTAGAATCCAGGATGTATCACATCCGGCCGTGATTGGGAGTCCCATAGGGCGGTGCACAATTGGCCCAGTGTTGTCCAAGTTTGGCCGTCATTGTAAAGAACAATTTGTTCTTAACCGACTTGCCTAGTTAAATAAGTTTAAATAAAAATATAATAAACATAAGATGACATTGCTAAAGTAGGCAAAAAAATTGAAGGAAACAACATTGCCATATTATGTAATCAAATGTACTTTAGAGAGATGGCAATGTTGCCATTAGTAAGTGGCTAAGTTTGTCGAAAATAGCTAGCAATGCTAATGTTAGCTAGCAGGGTCAACCCCACCACTGGGGACCAACAAACTCCAACCACTTATTCTGCATGATAGAGTCCTTGGCACCAGAGAACAAGGCTGACATTTTACGTATTCCTAACCAATTGTGTTTTTTTGTTAGTTTCTTTGCGTTGTTTGAAACTTGTGTTTGAAACTTATTTTGTACATAATGTTGCTGCTACCTTCTCTTATGACCGAAAATAACTGCGATTACTCACCACGGACAGGAAGAATCCTTTTTTTCCTTTAACGAGCCCGGCGTGAATGATATACGGCTTCCCTGGGAACAGGTCCAGATCCCCGTCATTTGCGTGAAGAGAAGGCAGAGAAAAAGGGGCCAGGGGGCGGGCTGCCTTCTGAGAATTCGTAGGCGATCGAATAAACCCCCACTTCCTTCCATTCTGCTAGCAAACAGGCAATCTTTGGAAAATAAATTCAATGACCTACGCAGAAGATTAAACTACCAACGGGACATTCAAAACTGTAATATCTTGTGCTTCACGGTGACATTATCAACATATCCAATATGGTTATACACTGTATCGGCAGGACAGAACAGTGGTGTCTGGTAGACAAGGGGCAGCGGACTATGTATTTTTGTAAATAACAGTTGGTGCACAATATCTAAGGACATCTCAAGGTTTTTCTCGCCTGAGGTAGAGTATCTCATGATAAGCTGGACCACAATATCTACATACAGAGTTTTCATCTATATTTTACGTAGATGTCTACATACCACCACAGACTGATGCTGGCACTAAGACAGCACTCAATGAGCTGTATTCCGCCATAAGCAAACAGGAAAACGCTCATCCAGAGGCGGCGCTCCTAGTAGCCTGGAACTTTAATGCAGGTAAACTCAAATCCGTCTTACCACATTTCTATCAGCATGTTAAATGTGCAACTAGAGGGAAAATAACTCTGAACCACCTTTACTCCACACACAGAGACGCATACAAAGCTCTCCCTCACCCTCCATTTGGCAAATATGACCATAATTTTATCCTCCTGATTCCTGCTTACGAGCCAAAATGAAAGCAGGAATACCAGTGACTTAATCAATAAAAAAGAGGTCAGATGAAGCAGATGCCAAGCTACAGGACTATTTTGCTAGCACAGACTGGAATATGTTCCGGGATTCCTCCGATGGCATTGAGGAGTACACCACATCAGTCATTGGCTTCATCAATAAGTGCATCGATGACGTTGTCCCCACAGTGACCGTACGTATATACCCCATCCAGAAGCCAGGAATTCTGGTTGAATGCTGCCGCTTTCAAAGAGCGGGACTCTAACCTAGAAGCTTATAAGAAATCCTGCTATGCCCTCCGACAAACCGTCAAACAGGCAAAACATCAATACAGGACTAAGATTGAATCGTGCTACACCAGCTCTGACGCTCGTCGGATGTGGCAGGGTTGCAAAACCATTACAGACTGCAAAGGGAAGCACAGTCGAGAGCTGCCCAGTGACACGAGCCTACCAGACGAGCTAAGCTACTTCTATGCTGGCTTCGTGGCAAATAACACTGAAACATGCATGAGAGCACCAGCTGTTGTGGAAGACTGTGACCACCCTCTCCGCAGCCGATGTGAGTTAGACCTTTAAACAGGTCAACATTCACAAGGCTGCAGGGCCAGACGGATTACCAGGACGTGTTATGCGAGCATGCGGTGACCAACTGGCAAGTGTCTTCACTGACATTCTCAACCTCTCCCTGTCCGAGTCTGTAATACCAACATGTTTTAAGCAGACCACCATAGTCCCTGTGCCCAAGAACACTAAGGCAACCTGCCTAATTGACTACCGACACGTAGAACTCACGCCTATAGCCATGAAATGCTTTGAAAGGTTGGTCATGGCTCACATCAACACCATTATCCCAGAAATTCTAGACTCACTCCAATTTGCATACCACCCCAACAGATCCACAGATGATGCAATCTATATTGCACTCCACACTGCCCTTTCCCACCTGGACAAAAGGAACACCTATGTGAAAATGCTATTCCTTGACTACAGCTCAGCGTTCAACAACCTAGTGCCCTCAAAGCTCATCAATAAGCTGAGGACCCCAACTAGATCCTGGAGTTCCTGACGTGCCACCCCCAGGTGGTAAGGGTAGGTAACAGCACATCCGCCACGCTGATCCTCAACACAAGGGCCCCTCAGGGGTGCGTGCTCAGTCCCCTCCTGTATTCCCTGTTCACTCATGACTGCACGGCCAGGCACGACTCCAACACCATCATGAAGTTTGTCGATGACACAACAGTGATCACCGACAATGATGAGGCAGCCTATAGGGAGGAGGTTAGAGACCTGGCCGTGTGGTGCCAGGACAACAACCTCTCCCTCAATGTCATGAAGATAAAGGAGATGATTGTGGACTACAGGAAAAAAAGGACCAAGCATGCCCCCATTCTCATCGACAGGGTTGTAGTGGAGCAGGTTGAGATCTTCAAGTTCCTTGGTGTCCACATCTCCGTCAAACTAACATGGTCCAAGCACACAAAGACAGTCGTGAAGAGGGCACAACCAAATCTATTCCCCCTCAGAAGACTGAAAGATCTGGCATGGGTCCTCAGATCCTCAAAAGGTTCTACAGCTGCACCATCGAGAGCATTGGTTGCATCACTGCCTGGTATGGCAACTGCTCGGCCTCCGACCACAAGGCGTTACAGAGGGTAGTGCATACGGCCCAGTATGCATACGGCCCAGTACATCACTGGGGCCAAGCTTCCTGCCATCCAGGACCTCTACACGGTTTCAGAGGAAGGCCCTAAAAATTGTCAAAGAGAATAGCGAGACTATACACCGGTATCCCTCTGTGTATAGTCTCGCTATTGTTGTTTTACTGCAACTCTGTAATTACTTGTAACTTTTATTCCTTACTTGTATTTTTTTATTGCATTGTTGGTTATGAGCTCGTAAGTAAGCATTTCACTGTAAGGTTGTATGTGGGGCATGTGACTAATAAAATTTGATCTGATTTAGAAGGGCATGCAACCCATAGTTGGTCAATTCGTATAGGGCTTTTCAGTCTCAAAACTGTGGGCGATGAAACAACGGAGCCCCATTCAATGTAGGGAAGCAAAGTGGGCGGAGGGGCAATTATCATGTGAAGCTTGGCAAAAAGCAGCATGACTTGTTGACATAATTGTAATCCAGACCTAACCTTAATTTCCTTGTTGTGACACACTGAGCTTCCAAACTCCGATTTAGACAAAACTGACTGACCCAAATTATTATACTTACACTTTGTGAGGTTTAATCATGTTATGATGTTTTAAGCTGGTAGTATTTGCCATTCTGCTTTCCTGTGAAATGTACTGCCATGGGTTTCTCCTCCCTCTGCAGCAAGTTGCCACGTTGAAACAAAAAATGATACCTTTGTAAAAGAAACTAGAACCCTACAGAGATTTGAGCCCAGTAAGAAATGTTAGTATTTTTTAAATTTTCATTTAAATTTTTCTAAATTTGTGGTATGCTTTTCTAAATATCGTATTTCCCCATTAGAGTCCATCTCTTGTGGAAGTAAAAATTGAAGCGGCAAAGCGAGAATATGGGAGTTTTGACAACATGAACTTTGTGATAATACCGTACATTGTGACACTTATATTTTAAGTTAACTGTTTTCTCCTTGTCTAAGGCTGCAATCGATGCTCAACTGGAGATGAAGGTGGACTTCATGAATTTCTCCATGTCTAAAGGGCTGCCTTTAAAATGACACATTTTGGGGATGGTAAGTGTTGAAAGTATTTTTAAAGATAATAAATGTTTATGGAAATCATAAAGGTTTTTCACTAACTTGTCAGCGAGGCTGTTTAGGCTATATTCTTTCCAGAATGTGTCTAAGGGTATCTTTAGCTGTCTTACAAAATCATAGGTAGGAAAGTAAAGATGAGCCACAAATAGTTTCCTATGAAAACAATGCAACGGTAAACATGTCGTCCCCCACAAATGATGCAGCTGATTGGTGGTGCTTCCTATCATTCAGAAGTTATGTAGCATGCTGGGGTGACAATGCCTGACATGGACGTTTCCCAGGTCCGTTGAACGTTCAAAATCAGTGTAAGAACACTTTTTAAAGCCAAAAAGGATAACATGATCAAACTTTCAAAATGAGTCATTTTTGGCTAGCCACAACAGTCAAGTAGCTAGCTGTTTAGCTTTCTAGCACATTCACTAATTAACAAGCTTGTTAGCTACCACATGTTATTGTCAAAATGTCAGAGTAGTTTGACCATTCAACAAGTGACATGTCCAGGAATCAGATTTGCATAGTATTGGACTTCAAACGAAATGTGGCTTGAAATATCTGATTCCATGTACTTTTTGCCTGTTCAGACTGCAGGAAAAAGAACAGATTCGAATCGGATATACAAAATAAATTCAAACTGTCAATGTGAGCACGGCTTTATTGATTTAAGTTCAAAACCAATATGCACAGTGCACATACAACAACCTGAAGTGATTACGTAGCTACACTACCTCCTAGACGCATCGAGGTGCTAGTTTTCCCTAATGTCATTTACAACCACGGAAGTGACGCACATTTTATGTGAACATCGGCCAGTGGGGACATTTTGAAATAAGTTGCTAGCTGGTATTCGTATGTGTGAATGGACTAAGGTTGACGTTGCAAGTGTATTATTTGTATAAGTCATACATAAATATATATGCATATATAAAAATAAGATGTCACAGAAGTCGGACACTGAGGAAACAAGCGTGTAACACCCGGTCCAAGGTAAGATGCTAGCTAGCATGTTCGCCTGCATAGCTAGATACGCCGTCAGTGCTAACTGGCTAGCATACCATGGCTAGTTAAAGGAATGCGTTTTAAATCGAATCGTCACTAGCATAGCTAATGTTACGTCTCTTCCATTTTAGGTAGTTGGCTAACTACGTAGTTATCTGCCCAGCGGGTTCGTGCTAGTATAACAAATGCATGGATGACCATGTTTACAAATCACCCGTCCTTCCCCGCAACTGAATCCACTCGTCAAAACCAATCGATTTATGGGAAACTTGCAGCCTTTCTCAGTAGCGGCCCGCAATTCAGGGCGTTCCTGCATGTGGGCATTCCTGCATTGCGTCCAAGCATCCCATTGGTTCCTGTATTAAAGCCCCCCTCCTCCTCCTCCTCCTATTCACCAGCCATCTTCATGCTTGTGAGGCACTTGATATTCAGGATTTCCCCTGATTAAAATGCGTCAAAAGAGAAATGCAAGTATTTGAGTTTTTCTGGAGCAAAGGACACTGTCTACCGATGTCCTAGCTTGCTACCTGTTTCGTCCCACCAGCTGTGTACCAGAGTCCTAGCAAGCACACAGTGACCTTTGCTCCCGCCTGCCGAACACCTGCCCTCAGAACTGCGGGTTAAGTGGTGCACGACTGGTGGGGGTGAAAGACACTAGCTAGCTACAGTTCTAGCCCCCGCCTCTTCTTTTGTGGGGTTTATCGGCGGTTGGCATCCAACGTTACAGTACAGTACTATACAGCCCCCCACACTCACACACTAATCTAGCTACCTAGCCAGACAGCTAAGCTACCATTAGCCAGCTAGCAAAGAAGAAAAATAGCCAGCTTCCTTGGGCGTTTGAACCAAACAGTCTGTGTGAAGTTGCATTTCTTTATATATATATATATATATGTGTGTGTGTGTGTGTGTGCAGGAGACACATTTCAGTTGAATGCATTCAGTTATACAACTGACCAGGTATCACCTTTTCCCTAAATATATATTGTTCCAGGTGAGTTCCTGTCCAGGCCCACTCTTCTAAGACAGACAGACCACGGGGCCCTACTCTCAACTAGCCTTAAGATGGCAGACACAGAGGAGTTTGTGGATGGCGAGAACCTCCCAGAGTGTCCTGCACAGGTGGGGTCAGCAGCTGCTTTTAGGGGGGAGCAGGGGGAGCCCTTTAAAACAGAGAGCACCACCAGCTTTCCACCAGGAGAAGAGTGGGACAGTCCCTTGCAGATGGAGGGTGAGCCCAGCCTGCTCTCCATGCCCTGCCTCATGAAGGAGCTAAGGAGAGACTCTCCAGAGTCCCAGCACGCCTCCACCAGCAGTGACAAGCCCGCCTCAGGCCACGTCTACGAGAGCGACTCCTCCAACCCCTGTATGCTCTCGCCCTCCTCCAGTGGCCACCAGGCCGACTCAGACACACTCTCTTCTGGTGAGGAGGGAGCCGCCTCGCAGGCGTCAGGGGATGAGGGCACCACGGTGGCTGACACCGGGCTGGCAGCAGGGTGTCAAACGTCATCGTCAAGCAGGCAAAAGTCCCGGCGTTCACGTTCTGAAAGTGAGATGTCCACCAACACAATGGCAGCCAAGAAGAACCGCTGCCAGCCGGCTGTGGCAGGAGGAGCAGGCAGCGAGAAGCAGACCAACGGCCGGCTGGCTAAAGTCAAAGGTCACCGGAGCCAGAAGCACAAGGAGCGGATACGGCTGCTGAGGCAGAAGCGTGAGGCAGCGGCGAGGAAGAAGTACAACCTGCTGCAGGACAGCAGTACAAGTGACAGTGACCTCACCTGTGACTCTAGCACCAGCTCCTCTGAAGATGAGACATCAGGCGGCAAGACAATCACCACAGATATCCCAGGTAACAATCAACACCAGACACATTCACCCCAACCCACCCAGCGGTAATATTCACCACATGTATATCCCATGTTAAATACATTTACTACAGACATTCCAAGTAACCCACATTTAGCATACCATGAAGTAACAATCACTATACATTTGCTCCAGACATCACAGGTATAGTGCATTTGGAAAGTATTCAGACCCATTGACTTACACATTTTGTTACATTACAGCCTTATTCTAAAATGGATAGTTTTTTATTTCTTCCTCACAATACCCCATAATGACAGCAAAAAGTATTTTCTTTTAGGAAATGCCAATTTTTAAAATCAATAAAAATATTACATTTACATAAGCATTCAGGCCCTTTACTCAGTACTTTGTTGAAGCACCTTTGGCAGTGATTACACCCTCAAGTCTTCTTGTGGATGACGCTACAAGCTTGGCACACCTGTATTTGGGTCGTTTCTCCCATTCTTCTCTGTAGATCCTCTCAAGCTCTGTCAAGTTGGATGGGGAGCTGCACAGCTATTTTCAGGTCCCTCCAGAGATGTTCGATATGGTTCAAGTCCGGGCTCTGGCTGACTCGATGACATTCAGAGACTTGTCCTGAAGCCACACCTGCATTGTCTGTGTGCTTGCGGTCATTGTCTTGTTGGAAGCTGAACCTTTGCCCCAGGTCCTGAGCGCTCTGGAGCAGGTTTTCATCAATGATCTCACTGTACTTTGCTCTGTTCATCTTTCCTTCGATTCTGACGAGTGTCCCAGTCACTGCGGCTGAAAAACATCCCCACAGCATGATGCTGCCACCACCATGCTTCACCGTAGTGATGGTGCCAAGTTTCCTCTAGACCTGATACTTGGCATTTAAGCCAAAGAGTTCAATCTTGGTTTCATCAGACCAGAGAATCTTGTTTCTCATATTCTGAGAGTCCTTTAGGTTCCATTTGGCAAACTCCAAGCGGTCTGTCATGTGCTTTTTACTCTGGAGTGGCTTCCGTCTGGCCACTCTACCATAAATGCTTGATTTGTTGTCTTTCTGGAAGGTTCTCCCATCTCCACTGAAGACCTCTGGAGCTCTGTCAGAGTGACCGTTGCGTTCTTGGTCAAGGCCCTTCTCCCCAGGTGCTCAGTTTGGCCCGGCGGCCAGCTCTAGGAAGAGTCTTGGTGGTTCCAAACTTCTTCCATTTAAGAATGATGGAGGCCACTGTGTTCTTGGGGACCTACAGTGCTGCAGAAATGTTTTGGTACCCGTACCCAGATCTGTGCCTCGACACAATCCTGTCTTGGAGCTCTACGGACAATTCCTTAGACCTCATGGCTTGGTTTTTGCTCTGACATGCACTGCAACTCTGGGACCTTGTATAGATTGTTGTGTGCCTTTCCAAATCATGTCCAATCAAGTTGTATAAACATTTCAAGGTTAATCAATGGAAACAGGATGCACCTGAGCTCAATTTCGAGTCTCATAGCGAAGGGTCTGAATACTTATGGAAATAAGGTATTCTTTTTTTATTTTATACATTTACAAAAATGTCAAAAAACCTGTTCGCTTTTTCATTATGGGGTATTGTGTGTAGATTGAGGAACATTTTTTATTTAATCTGTTTTAGAATAAGGCTGTAGAGGCTAAACATTTCTTGAGACATTTCAGATGAGTCACTCCACATACATTCACTAGAGACGTGAAGTAACGATTGCTCCCAAGCCAATGCAATCACTCACTGGCACTTCTGGTTATTCATGTTTGCTCATCTGAAATGGATACTAGCACAGGCATCACTGAGTGTTGAATGTTTTAATGACTGTTCCACTGTTTTAATTTGTCTCCATTCACCATGCCTTTTAAAGATTACAACACATCGCGTCTTTACCACGTAATCCACACGTTGGTAGTGTTCTTGTTGAACTGTGACTGTCGTTATTGGCATGTTGTGGGAATATAGACATAATTTATTGAGAATGTTACAATTGGGTTATTGTTTAACCTCTAATTTGCTAGTTTGTTCTGTGCTGCTGTAGGGAGCAATTCTTTACCACAGTATATGACCTCACTGTGTGTTATTCACTGTGAGAACAGTGTGCAGCGGTAACCTTGTGACATAGTAGTAACCTTGTGTAGTGACATAGTAGTAACCTTGTGTAGTATCTCAAAGCTGTGACATACCATAGTAGTAAATGTGTCATTCACGTTGAAGGCGTACATAGTATTGCGTTGTTCCATTTGATTTCAATCACTTTTTGACCGCACATTATTTTGATTTGATCAAAACTTTCCATATTTGTCCGTTGTGTAAGTGGTCAGAAATTGAAGTTGACCCATTTTTGCATACCCTACCCTACCACGAGACATCCATGTCTTAATCACTGGAAAAGGTAAAGGGTTGAGTTTGATATTTAAATGCATACCAACAGGTTTGTCAAACAAATTTGTAAAAACATGTATTTTTTTAATCCTTTAACATAAATTATTATTTATATATATTATAATACACACACAGTTGAAGTCGGAAGTTTACATTCACCTAAGTTGGAGTCATTAAAACTCGTTTATCAACCACTCTACAAATTTCTTGCTGCCAAAAGCAGTTTGTTGTTTGTTAAGTTGGTTAGGACATCTACTTTGTGCATGAGACAAGTCATTTTTCCAACAATTGTTTACAGGCAGATTATTTCACTTATAATTCACTGTACCACAATTCCAGTGTGTCAGAAGTTTACATACACTAAATTGACTGTGCCTTTAAACAGCTTGGAAAATTCCAGAAAATTATGTCATGGCTTTAGAAGCTTCTGATAGGCTAATTGACATCCTTTGAGTCAATTGGAGGTGTACCTGTGGATGTATTTGAAGGCCTACCTTCAAACTCAGTGCCTCTTTGCTTGACATCAAAATAAATAAAACATAATCGGCCAAGACCTCAGGAAAAAAATTGTAAACCTACACAATTCTGGTTCATCCTTGGGAGCAATTTCCAAACGCCTGAAGGTATCACATTCATCTGTACAAACAATAGTACGCAAGTATAAACACCATGGGACCACGCAGCCGTCATACCGCTCAGGAAGGAGACGGGTTCTTTCTCCTAGAGATGAACGTACTTTGGTGCAAATCAATCCCAGAACAACAGTAAAGGACCTTGTGAAGATGCTGGAGAAAACAGGTGCAAAAGTATCCATATCCTCAGTAAAACGTGTCCTATATCAACATAACCTGAAAGGTCGCTCAGCAAGGAAGAAGCCACTGCTCCAAAACCGCCATTTAAAAAAAGCCATACGGTTTGCAACTGCACATGGGGACAAAGATCATAGTTTTTGGAGAAATGTCCTCTGGTCTCATGAAACAAAAATAGAACCGTTTGGCCATAATGACCATTTTATGTTTGGAGGAAAAGGGGGGATTGCTTGCAGGCCGACGAACACCATCCCAACAGTGAAGCACGGGGGTGTTAGCATCATGTTGTGGGTGTGCTTTGCTACAGGAGGGACTGGTGTACTTCACTAAATAGATGGCATCATGAGGTAGGAAAATTGTGGATATATTGAAGCAACAACTCAAGACCTCAGATCTCAAGACCTCTAAAGCTTGGTCGCAAATGGGTCTCCAAATTGACAATTTTTTAAATTTAACCTTTATTTAACCGGGTAGGCCATTTGAGAACAAGTTCTCATTTACAACTGCGACTTGGCCAAGTTAAAGCAAGCAGTGCGACACAAACAACACGTTTACATGGAATAAACAAAGTACAGTCAAAAACACAAAGTCTATATACAGTGTGTGCAAATGGCGTGAGGAGGTAAGGAAAATAGGCCAAAGTAGCAAAGTAATCACAATTTAGCAAATTAACATTGGAGTGATAGATTTGCAGATGATGATGTGCAAGTAGAAATATGGTGTGCAAAACAGTAAAAAACAATATGGGGATGAGGTTGGTAGATTGGATGTTACAGGAAGGCCATAAAGATCATCAAGGACAACAACCACCCGAGCCACTGCCTGTTCACCCCGCTATCATCCAGAAGGCGAGGTCAGTACAGGTGCATCAAAGCTGGGACCGAGAGACTGAAAAACAGCTTCTATCTCACGGCCATCAGACTGTTAAACAGCCACCACTAACATTGAGTGGCTGCTGCCAACACACTGACTCAACTCCAGCCATTTTAATAATGGGAAATGATGTAAAATATATCACTAGCCACTTTAAACAATGCTATCTATTATGTTTACATTCCCTACATTATTCATCTCATATGTATACCTATATACTGTACTCTATATCATCTACTGCATCTTTATGTAATACATGTATCACTAGCCACTTTGAGCTATGCCACTTTGTTTACCTACTCATCTCATATGTATATACTGTACTCGATACCATCTACTGTATCTTGCCTATGCCGCTCTGTACCATCACTCATTCATATATCTTTATGTACATATTCTTTATCCCCTTACACTGTGTATAAGACAGTAGTTTTGGAATTGTTAGTTAGATTACTTGTTGGTTATTACTGCATTGTCGGAACTAGAAGCACAAGCATTTCGCTACACTCGCATTAACATCTGCTAACCATGTGTATGTGACAAATAAAATTTGATTTGATTTTGATTTGGTTGTGTACAGCTGCAGCGATTGGTTAGCTGCTCAGATAGCTGATGTTTAAAGTTAGTGGGGGAGATAAATCTCTGACTTCAGCTTTTTTTTGCGCAATTCGTTCCAGTCATTGGCAGTAGAGAACTGGAAGAAAAGGTGGCCAAAGGAGGTGTTGGCTTTGGGGATGACCAGTGAGATATACCTGCTGGAGCACGTGCTACGGGTGGGTGTTATCGTGACCAGTGAGCTGAGATAAGGCGGGGCTTTACCTAGCAAAGCCTTATAGATGACCTGGAGCCAGTGGGTCTGGCGACAAATATGTAGTGAGGGCAATGACCCCAAGCATACTTTCAAAGTTGTGGCAAACTGGCTTAAGGACAATAAAGTCAAGGTATTGGAGTGGCCATCACAAAGCCTTAACCTCAATCATATAGAATATTTGTGGGCACAACTGAAAATGCGTGTGTGAGCAAGGAGGCCTACAAACCTGACTCAGTTATACCAGCTCTGTCAGGAGGAATGGGCCAAAATTCACCCAGCTTATTATGGGAAGCTTGTGGAAGGCTACCTGAAACGTTTGACCCAGGTTAAACAATTTAAAGGCAATGCTACCAAATACTAATTGTAAACTTCTGACCCACTGGAAATGTGATGAAAGAAATAAAAGCTGAAATAAGTCATTCTCTCTGCTATTATTCTGACATTTCACATTCTAAAAATAAAGTAGTCAGCCTAACTGACCGAATACAAGGAATTTTTACTTGGATTAAATGTCAGGAATTGTGAAGTACTGAGTTTACATGTATTTGGCTAAGGTGTATGTGAACTTCCGACTTCAACTGTATGGTGTGTGTGTATATATTGTTTCTCCCACAATGGTGTAGTTTAGACTGTATTTTCCATAAGGTGAGTTGTGCCTACTATCAGCAGAGACAAAGCATTCTCTTGAATATTTTACCTTTATTTAACCAGGCAAGTCAGTTAAGAACAAATTCTTATTTTCAATGACAGCCTAGTTAGGGGGCAGAACGACAGATTGTCAGCTCGGGGGTTTGAACTTGTAACCTTCCGGTTACTAGTCCAACGCTCTAACCACTAGCTACCCTGCCGCCCCAATATGGGGTAGGTATATTTCAATCATAGAATCGACATATCCCTTCAGACTGCTGCAATCGGATTGTTAAATTCCAATTACTACCACAAAGATGTCTGCTGGTCCAGCCACCATCGAATGTCAACATAAATAGTGAGGTCTACTCTATTGCCTATATTTCTATTTCAATGGGTTTCCTATGGAAGATTGACAGTATAATGTAAAACCTCTATGCGATCATTTGAAAGTTGAAATGTCAATTCTATTCCCATTTCAGTACATTTATCAGCCAAAACATGATACCCACCCTGTATTCAAGAGCATGCTGTTTCTCAAACAATGGCAAGCACAACACAAACACTTCAAATCATGTAAAATAGGGTCTACGGTAGAGAACTACCGATAAACAACTGAGCTCATATATCGGGCCGATATTGCCCTTTTCTAGTCTATCTAATGCCATGTCGGAAAATCAGCAGCAAGCTCCTTCTCCAAAAGAAAGGTTCGGTATTGCGAACTGAATTTAACCAAAATTATAGTAACCAAAATTAAACTCCTGTTGCAAATATTAGTTAATTTGCCAATCAGGCTCATGTCGATGTGCCCCGACATGCATGCAATAAGCTAGCCAGCTATCTAGCAAAGCATCTGTTAGCAAATATTACGATAACTAACCCTTTAATTTGTGTTGTTGGGTAGCTTGCTATATTAGCTACCTTGCTGGTTAGATAAACATGATGCTATGAGCTAATTGCCAATGTAACTAGCTAACGTTAGTTGGTTAGTTATCATTTTGAGCATGCACCATTTTCAGCAACAAGCCATCTGATTTGCACTGTAAGGTTAGCTATTTCCTGGTGTGCTGATTTGACTAGCCGCAATTGTATCCTTGAATTGAAAAGTCGGATTAGATTGCTATATCAGCCAGAACAAGCTCAATAACTCAATGCATGCACACGCTCTTATTGAATGGGCATTCACCTGTATTGTGAGTAGGCTTATGCCATCTTAATTTATTTAGGTTATCAAGAGATTTACCATTCAGATAAAATTATTACAGTTATGTCGTTAGATTGGTTACACTTTTTATTTTATTTTAATTGATGCATTATAATTCATACATGACTGTATTCATTTTCTAATTTAATGATTTTGAAATCGGTCTAAAATATTGGCCATCTTGACCCCCCCAAAATCAGTATCTGCATCAGCCTTAAAAAAACCATATGGGTCATCCTCTAGTCTAAGCTACAACAAATGTGAAAAATTCAGAGTTGATGTAAAAGGTCAAATGTAAAAATATAAATACATTATTAAACATTTGTACAAAAAATAGTTTGACAACCCTGTTTGTAAGCTTTTATATTAAACTCAACAATTTACCTTTTCCAGTGATGAAGACAGGGCTGTCTCATGGTAGTGGGGGTATGCAAAATGGGTCAGCTTTGAGCACCTCTCCTAAATGTTGTGGCATTCAGGTCCAAAAAGTTACTTTCTGACGACTTCTATTAATGTCTACCTTTGTTCAAATTTAAAAGGAGTGCGGTCAAAAGGGATTGAAATCAATTGGAACCACCCTATTGTGATTTACTTCTCCCTGTCCTTTGTCATAGAGAGACTGATGCAGAATGGAATGAGATGTCTCCATCTTCCAGAGCCTTCCAGTAGTTCACCATGCCATTTTACACCGGATTTCTAGCCTACCGTGCTGGTTGTGTTGAGGAACTGTTGATTTATTCAATTGTGGCCCTTCCAGTTTCCCCTGGGCGCCAGTCCAGTGTTTTACAGACAGAAGTAGCACCTGTTTTCAGTGCAGTGGTTCTCGACGCAGCTGTTTTCATAGCTCTGGTTCTCGCCGCAGCTGTTTTCATAGCTCTGGTTGACTGTTACAGCAGATGCTTCAAGTCTAATAGGTTCTAATAAACACCTTTGTTGGCAATGCGGTGCCAATTTTTAGGAGATCCTCATGGGGTAGCAGGTAGCCTAACGGTTAAGAACGTTGGGCCAGTAATCAAAAGGTCGCTGGTTCGAATCCCCGAGCCGGCAAGGTGTAAAAATCTGCCATTCTGCCTTTGAGCAAGGCAGTTAACCCCCAACAACAGCTGCTCTCCTTATTCCGAGGGGTTGGGTTAAATGTGGGAGACACAATTCGGTTGAATGCATTGTTGTGCAACTGAATAGGTATCCCTTTTCCCGTCCAATGATTGCACTAACCTGCAGCATCTCGTCAAAGCTAGCAAAAAAATAAACAATCATAGACTCGGTTTATAGGCATTTTTTGAGTACACCATTTTAAGATTAATTATATTCTAGATTGTCACACATTGTCTTATTGATGTTTTATAAGTGACCCTTGCGTTTGTCTTCCCTGATAATTGGAGTGAATTGATAGATTTTTATTTGACAATTTAAAAAATAAATAAAAATAACCATGTGGATACAATGGATTTAAAAATGGGTAGAGGATAACACAAAAATAGAATAATGTATTTCCATTGTCGTACCTTTTTTGAATAGCTCAAACAGTTGTCAAGGAGGGCAGTCACATGTTGCAAAGCAGAGGATCACTGGTTTGAGCCTGGTATGGGGACAGGAACAGTGGAGGAAGCTAAACTTAGCAGCACACTGACGTTGGGTTCACAAATGAGTTCTTGAATTACAGAAACAATGTGTTGTTCAACTTCAATCAGTACAATGGGTCAAATATAAATTGCCCTAGTACTGACTTGCCTAGTTAAATAAAATAAACTGTAGATCAAATAAATATCATTATTGCTTTAAGCTCTTGACCTTTCATATTGAGTTTTTTTCTTCTTCCTCTGTTTCTTACTCTGGCATTCCATTGTTATCTCAATGATGTTGCTAGCTGGTGTATTACAGTTTTGGCGTATGGTATTTCTCAGTGTTTTGTTTTTGTATTACTATGATCAGGGCACCCTTGAATGAGACCCTGGTCTCAATGGGTTTTCCCTGAATAATAATAATAAAATAAAAAGTTGGCAGTGCGGTGACAAATTTATATTAATTTGAGGTAGAATTGTCCTTATTTAGACTGGGTTAAAGCACAGAAATAACATGGAGGTAGTGGTAAAATGCTTTGCCTGCTACTTGCCTGCTAGTGCTAGATCAAATAGGTCATATCTTGCTTGTTTAAGTACATTTGACATCCAAGGTGGAATTTCAAAACCATGGTACTTTGTGGCTTGGTGCTTCATCTTTATTTAATGTATGCTGTAATTGTACCGTGCGTGTAGTTAGTTTCTTTATCTTATCGCCAAAACTATAGACGGTTAATCTTCAGTAAACACTTTCAATGAAGAGGTACAGCAACTCACTAAAACACCAATTTCTGTCCGGAATGGATCTGTAGAACTCCATGTTATCAACCATTACTGCATTCCCTACACAGACCTGACTGCTACAACTGCATGAAAACGTAGTCCGTCATCAGCATGAAAACGAAACAAACAAAAACAGTCCACCAGCGTACATGAAAAGTACTACTGTGTTTCTTATGGCTTTGGCCTCAATGTCTTTAAAGCTGGCTTCTGCCGTGCAGCGGAGGGTTCCGGAGTGAGCGCTCAGATTCAGGGCCTGTTGGACAGCGGTGGCTCGTGGGACAGGAACAGCATTGGCAGCGTGCTGGAGGAGGCCATGACGCGCTTCGCCGTGATGCAGCAGCAGACCGAGGAGCGCTTCCGCGTCTGGATGGAGAAGCTGACGCGCCTCGACTCGGACGACAGCGGCGACTCATCCATCCACTCGAGCGACGCCCCTGTGCGGCACCGTCACAGGGCGCCATGCCCGTCACTGCCCAGCTCCTTCCTTCCCTCGTCGGAGTCGCAGGAGACAATGGCGGTGTACATGTTGGCCCAGGAGAACATCACCATGAGCAGCATGTCCCCCGATCCCCTCAACAACAACGTCCTGCCTGACGTAGTGCCAGTGGCCACCCAAAATGGAAACCCGGACATTTCCGACCCCGGGCTATTGAAAGTTTAGATGGGCTTGTTTGACTCATGGACTGCATTAGTGCTGTATTTCCCGAATGGATAAAGTTCCATTACCATCACGCACACAGTGATGATTGCAGATGTGCTTATCTGATTTCCAAATGTTATCGTTGATTTTAGTCACCAAGCCACCAATTCTACTGAAAGTCCATTATGTGCAGTATTCCATACTAGTTAACCCGGAGAGCATGGCATTGCCTGTGTTTTTACATAAAGACTGTACAAGTACAAAAACAACACAATCAACCGCAGTCAGAAACAGGTGATTACATTTGAATGGCACTCTAAAGTCCTCCATGCCTGCAGAACTTGAATCACTGTGATTCACTGCACTGAATCCATGTGAAATCTCTTAATGCGTTTTAAACAACTCAACGGAGCCAAATTACTTGTTTGTACTGCATAACATGCATCATTGACACGGACAATGCATATTTTATCGACAGAGACTGTCAAGTCAGGGCTCTCATTGTATTGCTTGCAGTATGGCCTATTCCAAAAGTATACATGTTTACCAGCTAACACACACACACACACACACTGTGTCAGTTCGCACAAAAACGTGCATTACAGCACCCCAGACAACCAATTAGGCAGGGGGCTGCTTCATAGCATTTGCCTTGACATACTGAATTCATGCTGGGAATGAGAACGTTGTGAGGAATATCATACTGCCATTTTACTCAGAGCAACAGCCACTAGGTTAGGATTTGTAATTGATTAAATACTGCTCTACTAACAGTAAACATTCTGGAGAGAATTATATTCTTAACGCAATATACCCACTGCCCCATATGATTCCTTGAATTTGGATGTCCAACTCAAGAACGTTGTTAAACTTTTATATGTAGGTAGAGTGGATGTCTCTTTTCACCTGAACAGCTGTTGTGGTGGCACTGATACTGTGAAAGATTAGGCCTAATACAGTGATAGCAGTTGAGAGAAACATTTTTTATTTTATTTTTATGTGCAGATTGTGGGCCTTGTTATCTTTTGAGTTGAACAAGAGATAAAATATCAATATTATTATTTTCATATCCTCATAGTGGTTAGTAGGGCGGGAACGATACCTGTATCACAATATTTTTTCCATGGTAAAAAAGAACACGAAGCAGATCAAACTCTTTGGTCCTTTAAAAAACTGCTGTAGATAAAATATTCTGTGCTATAGCTGGATGACAACATAATGTTTGTTTCTGACCTTAGGGCTGTTTTCCTAAATGTTAAATCTGCTTTGTTTTTTGTTTCCTTGCCACGATACTAACACAATACTGGTATAGTTCCGGCCCTAGTAGTTAGGTGTTGGTTGTGTGTTTGTCTGCCAACCTGGCCTGTGCTTGATGCAAACGCAGCCTTTTTTAGACTAGTAGTTGTATTGATAATACTTGTATTATCAAACTGAAACCAGGTTTCACACTAACACAACAGAGTTTGGGTTCCAGAGTGGTAAAGCGTATGTTTGTTTACTAGTTCCTATATCGGCCTACATAAGATACAGGTGACAACGTGGCTTTTTCTGGTTCAGATCCTGTTGCTTGAGTCTGAACAACCTTCTCCAGTTTCTTGTAAAATAATAAAGATGGGGCCTCCCATGTGGCTCAGCGGTCTAATGCTGACCACGGTCACCAGTGGAAAGGTGTTTTCTCCGACACATTGGTGCCGCTGGCTTCCGGTTAAGCTGGTGGGTGTTAAGAAGAGCGGTTAGGCGGGTCACGTTTCCGAGGACGCGTGACTCCACCTTCTCCTCTCCCGAGACCGTTGGGGAGTTGCAGCGATAAGACAAGATTGAAAAAGGGGGATAAAAAAAAAAAGAAGAGAACTTCTTAAAACACTACACATTCAGGACAGCTAAAGGAACAAATCTGGAAGCATATTCAGTTGGGCTGTATCTTTTGGTGTATCGCAATTTGCAGATCAAAATGTACTGTGGAATATAGCGACAGTTATCAATTCCACATGGTTTAAACTGCATCAAATTCTTACTGTTTGCTTGTGATCTTCGCTGTATGTCAGTGTCAAATATGTGTTCATATGCTCATGAATTGTAGTGATTGACATTCTTTGATACATTTTTTTTAACCTTTTATGTTAACAAGACTTTGTCCACCTTCCATCTCCTGCCTTTAATTTCATGGTGCACAGTTAATTTGATATATTTGGTTTGCCTTATTGTCTGGTATGGATCACAGTACTGTAAATTGTCTTCTATTTGTTTACCACAGTATTGTATCATGTCAGCATCTCACTGGAGAGCGAGAGCGAGCCCAGTTTTACAAGTACATCAAATACCTTTATGGTTATTCTCCATTGAGGACAGGTATGATTAACAAAGTGAGAATCTTGGTTTATATTAGTCATTTTTATCTTCATTAGGCCTAGTTATAGGGAGGGCCAAAAGAGTTGTTCCTGACCCTGTGATTCTGATCAGCCAGGAAAACTCTGGGCCCTTATCCTTTGGAGTGCCTGGCATCTGCTGTGAACGTGGTGCCCTTTTCTCTTGACTTGACTCCCATACGGCACTGTCTGCACTCACAAATTATGCAGCCGAGATTCCTATTACAACAGAGATCGACAACAGGCGGGAGTGATTTTATTTTTGCCCCCTCAAAGTTTTTAATAAAGAATGTATGTGTACAAAACATGAAGGACACATGCTCTTTCCATGACATAGCCACCCTTTGCCTTGACGGCTTTGCACACCTGGTCTATCTATTTGAAGAATCTCAAATATAACATATATTTTGATTTGTTTAACACTACATGATTCCATATGTGTTATGTCATAATTTTGATGCCTTCGCTATTATTCTACAATGTAGAAAATAGTAAAAATATAGAAACTCTTGAATTAGGTTTTCTAAAACTTTTGACCGGTAGTGTTTATATAAAACACAGTGCACTTGGAAAGTATTCAGACCCCTTCACATTGTTAGGTTACAGCCTTCTTCTATTTTTTGTATTTAAAAAAAATAATAATAATTATCAGTCTACACACAATACCCCATAATGATGAAGCAAAAAGTACTTAAAAAAACAACATCCTCTTCAGATCCTCTCAAGCTCTGTCAGGTTGGATGGGGAGTGTCTCTGCACAGCTATTTTCAGCTCTCTCCAGAGATGTTAAATCGGATTCATGTCCGGGCTCTGGCTCGGCCACTCAAGGATATTCAGAGACTTGTCCCAAAGCCACTCCTGCGTTGTCTTGGATACGTGCTTAGATATGTCCTGTTGGAAGGTGAACCTTCGCCCCAGTCTGAGGTCCCGAGCATTCTGGAGCAGGTTTTCATTAAGGATCTCTCTGTACTTTGCTCCGTTCATCTTTCCCTCGATCGTGACTGGTCTCCTGCATCTGAAAAACAACCCCACCATGCTTTACCGTAGGGCTGGTATTGGCCAGGTGATGAGCGGGGCCTGGTTTCCTCCAGATGTGATGCATGGCATTCAGGCCAAAGAGTTCAATCTTGGTTTCATCAGATCAGAGTCCTTTAGGTGCCTTTTGGCAAACTCAGTGGGCTGTCGTGCCTTTTACTGAGGAGTGGCTTCCGTCTGGACACTCTACCATAAAGGCCTGGTTTGGTTGAGTGCTGCAGAGATGGTTGTCTTTCTGGAAGGTTCCCCTTCCTTCTGGAATGTTCTCCCATTCCCCCAGAGGAACTCTGGAGCTCTGTCAGTGTCACCATCGGGTTCTTGGTCACCTCCCTGACCAAGGCCCTTGTCCCCCGATTGCTTAGTTTGGCCGGGCAGCCAGCTCTAGCAAGAGTCATGGTGGTTCCAAGATTCTTCCATTTAAGAATAATGGAGGCTACTGTGTTCTTGGGGAAAATGCTGCAGGCATTTTTTGGTACCCTTCCCCAGATCTGTTCACGACACAATCCTGTCTTGGAGCTCTACGGACAATTTTTTGACATCATGGCTTGGTTTTTGCTCTGACATGCACTGTCAACTGTGTGACCTTATATAGACAGGTGTGTGCTTTTCTAAATAATGTCCAATTAATTGAATCAACCGCAGATGGACTCCAAGTTGTAGAAATATCTCAAGGATGATTAGTGGAAACAGGATGCACCTGAGCTCAATTTCGAGTCTCATAGCAACTGGTCTGAATACTTACGTAAATGAGCAACTGTGTGACCTTATATAGACAGGTGTGTGCCTTTCTAAATAATGTCCAATTAATTGAATCAACCGCAGATGGACTCCAAGTTGTAGAAATATCTCAAGGATGATTAGTGGAAACAGGATCCACCTGAGCTCAATTTCGAGTCTCATAGCAACTGGTCTGAATACTTACGTAAATGAAGTATTCATTTTAGAATAAGGCTGTCACATAACAATGTGGAAAAAGTCCAGGAGTCTGAATACTTTCCCGAAGGCACTGTATGAACTGTAACTCTGTAAAATCTTTCAAATTGTTGCGTTTTTATGTTTTGTTCTGTACATTTTCATCTCAAAGCAGTCTCGGACTGCCCGCTGACCGTGCTGCAATGATCTCTGTCGGATCCCCTGGGAATGCAGCCCTCTAATGCAGGATTAGGTGGTGACGGGTCCCATCAGGGTCAGACAGCCAGGCAAGACCAGTCTATAGAGTTCAGGGGAATTTTACAGTATATAACAATATCAGTGAATGATACAACGTTCCATCTTGACTTGATGGGTAAAGACCTACAGTAGCTACAAGACAGCAGCTTAAAGCTACAGTCTGGAATCTGGGAATAATGGTCATTTTCAATTATTGAACCATTTGATTCTATTTTTGGATAATATTATGTATAAATGTACACCAAGGTAATTATTTGTTATGCCTCAATTTAAGAGGATCAGATGGTGACAGGGGTCTCCACAGGGTCAGTTAGCCAAGGAAGACCAGTCTGACGGAGCTGAGGTGAACGCAACACTTTTATTTTCTCTGTGAAACAAACCCTGAACACGCCAGATGCTTTTATTTTTTAGGTGGCATGACAAACCACAAGTTGTTTTACAAACTGGTCAAGGTGTATTAGAGGCTTTTCCCGATGACACAAAAAATGTCAAACAAAAATGTAAAGAAGACCTGGTAGAAGCTATCGATGATGATGAATGGATACAGATGTGTTTGAATACCCAGTCATGTGCATATCATCTCAGTCGTAGATTACTGCAGTTTAAGACCATCCTTAGAATGTAATATATGCCAGTGAAACTAAATTACATGCACTCAGAAATGGCATTCCTCTGCTGGAGATGTAAACACAAAAGGGGACATATTTGCATATGTTTTGGTCTTGTAAAGGCTGGCTGAATTCTGGCAAAGAGTATGATCTTTTATCTCAGCATGTCTACAGATTCTCCCATCTCCATGTTTTTTTTTTTTTTTGCTTAGCAATGTTGATACTGGAGACCATCTGAAGAAACAGTGTGACCAGAAATGTATTACAAGATTAAGGGTATACTGGGCAACTTTCATGAGGTCTGGATTACTTGTATGGAATACAGTACGACTAAAGGAGTCTGTATTGAAAACGTGCTCACGTCATGGAAGATACCTATTTCGGCAATCCCTAGCTGCTGGATTGCTCAGTCCTGGCCCTGGGTGTCTACCATCCTGTGGGTTGTCACGTTGGCCTTGGCCTAAAACACCCTAAACCAATAATGAATGTTTCACTAAGATCCTAAACCTTAGTGGGGTGTGTTGGGTTGAGGTGCTGCAGGGTGGTGGACCACTAGCAACAGGACGGAGTGGCATTGCTTTATTATGTGCAAAAAGGCCTATGAGATTAATTATTTGGAGAATTTGCTGTTTCTGGTTGTTAAAATATATTTCAGGTGTATGTGTTATGTCTTTTTTTTTACCTTTCACTTGGGAACAACAAAGAAATAAAGATGGGAACTGGTAAGGAACTTGTGTTGGGAGAGTTGAGTTATTGACTAGACTGGTGGAGGTCGAGTGTGCAGGCAGATGGGGCTGGCTGGTCAGTCTGGCTGAAATTTGATATAGAGGATGCCTAATAAAGAGAATCAAGTCTTTTTTTCTAGAGGTGATAAGTTGTTAGGCTATTGGTTAAAGGTGCAACACAATATTTATTATTGAATTACCTTTTATCTAATTCAGTCTTATTAATAATTTAATTTTTTAAAATGTTCTCTTACCTAGCTTGATGACTTTGGGCAATTTTGCTTACTTTTTGTTCTAGAGCTGGCATATTGGATTGTGGAAAAATGCAGGAAATGAGCTTTAGAGGCCCAAAAAGAAACCTGCCAGGTTATGTCCCCCCACTCCTAAAACCAAACCCTGCATTTACAGCTGAGCAAAACAAAGGCAATTATTTAGGTTGAATAGTTAAATTATTACTAACTTGTTAATTGTCTAGCAACAAAAATATTTACAACTGAAACGCATGGTCATTCATTACCGCGCATGACAGGTGGCATTAAGCAGTCAAGATCATTAATTAAAATATTGGAAGTTGTAGAATGTGGGTTTTTATGATGTATCTGATCCACTCAGTCATTCCATGTCTGAAATCCTATCGTGCGCTGTTATACTAGACCTACAAACAGTCTGCTCTAGACCTACAAACTGCTCTGCTACAGTTTTGTGTACCGTTACATTATCTGCCATGGGGTGCTGCAAGCATCTTGGTCTAACACTTATGATATTGTCAGTGGGGTTGTAAACCTTTTCACAGGGCAAATGGCAAAGAATGCATTTGTGCTCATGGAGGTAGCTATGTCTGCTGCAAACACTGAAGTCTGCTAACGTGAGACCTCCTGAGAGACACAGTGATTTGATTAATGAAGTGTTTTCTGTTGTTTCTACAGACGGGCCTCCCGTAGTGGGCCACTATGATATTTCGGACACTGATTCTAACCAGGAGAGCTTAAGTGTGACTGTGGAGAGAGTGTGCCTGCGCCGGACAACCGTGATAACACATGAAAGGCTAAAAACACACAGGGACCAGGATATGGGAGAAAACTCTGGGGCAGTAAGAGTACAGCATCTGTGCTCTCTCTCAGCAGGTCAGTTACAAACTCGCTATATCACACTGAAATTTCCACCCTCTCTGGGATGACTTCCTGTATAATCCGCAGACAGATTGACAGGCACAAGAAGATTGTTTAGGGCAACAAGTAGTGATAGGAACCAAACTCTCCCGAGATGAAGACCTGGTAATATTGTCATAATGATGTCATTTCCTCCATCTCAAGCTCCATGACGTGGATACGGTTGAATAGAACATGTTGTACTGTGCTCCGAAGGTTGGAAAGGGGAGATCTTTTGGAGTTTGAAGGAGAAATAACACCGTCTATCTGCTTGTCTTTTCCTTTCTGGTGCTGCAAATGCTGTTTTTCTTTTTCGTCTTGCTGTACATGTATTTCATAGCAATTCAGTTAGTCAATTGACATAGCTGTATACTGAACAAAAATATAAATGCGACATACAACAATTTTAACGATTTTACTGAGTTACAGTTCGTATGAAATCAGTCAATATAAATTAATGAATTCCCTAATCTATGGATTTCAAGTGACTGGGCAAGGGCGCAGCCATGGGTGGGCTGACGATGGGAGGGGGAGCTAGGCCCAGCCACTGGGGAGCCAGTCCCAGCCAATCAGAATTAGATTTTCCCCACATCAGCTGTCCGAGTGGTTGGTCTCAGATGATCCCGCAGGTGAAGAAGCTGGGTGTGGAGGTCCTGGGCTGGCGTGGTTACAAAATGGTCTGTGGTTATGAGGCCGGTTGGACGTTACTGCCAATTTCTCTAGTAGAGAAATCAACATTCAACTATCTGGCAACAGTTCTGATGGACATTCCTGCAGTCAGCATGCCAATTGCATGCTCCCTCAACTTGAGACATCTGTGGTATTGTGCACATGTGTGGCATTGTGCACATCTGTGGCATTGTGCATTCTACACCTGCATTGCTTGCTGTTTGGGGTTTTAGGCTAGGTTTCTGTACAGCACTTTGTGACATCATCTGATGCAAGAAGAGCTTTATAAATAAATTGGATTGTGTGACTAAACAGCACATTTTAGTGTGGCCTTTTATTGTCCCAAGCACAAGGTGCAACTGTGTGATTATCATGCTGTTTAATCAGCTTCTTGATATGCCCCACCTGTCAAGTGGATGGATTATCTTGGCAAAGGAGAAATGCTCACTAACAGGGATGTAAACAAGTTTGTCCACAAAATTTGAGCGAAGTAAGCTTTTTGTGCACATGGAAATTATTTCTGAGCTCTTTTATTTCAGCTCAGGAAACATTGGACCAGCACTTTACATGTTGCGTTTATATTTTTGTTCAGTATAAATTGACATAGATCGACTGCAATTTAAAGTGAACCGGATATTCGTGTCCATTAGACTTCCAGAAGAGGTGTGTGAATTGTATAATTTCAGTCTCCCCTAACTTCACAATGAATTTGTTGTATTAGTTTTACTGGGGTGCAAAGCTCTACATGTCCCTTTGCATTCTAAAGCGTGTTGCATTGTTGTGTTGCAGGTCACATGGAGGCAGAACTGGCCCACAGGGAACCCCCTCAGCACAAGGGCCACATCAACATCCCCTCCTCAGACAGTGAGGTAGAAATAGTAGGAGTGCAAGAAAACGCAAGGTGAGTTCAGAAAGCATAACTTACAACACACACTGAGGTCACATCTGCCTGCACTGCAAACACTACGAAACTGTAATCGTTATGTGGTGTTTCTCTGAAACGTGTTCATTTGAGAATCACGGTCATGCGACTGTTTTATTGCTGCAACAAAACTGTCATTATAGTTTTACTGTGTGACAACGTCAAGGAACTGGTGAACTGCAATGCATAGTTTGCACTTACCAAATCCTCAGTGTAATGTTGTTTCCCAAATATTTATCTTACATTGCTCTAATGTCCTTGTTGTGTTATTGTGCTGCTTCTCTTAACAGATGTGCCCATCCCAGGGCCGGAGTGATCCAGAGCCTGTCCTCTGCCTGGAAGCCCAACTCAGGGGAGCACTTCAACAACAGCACAAGGCAATCCTCCCAGCTCTGGACTACCGTGTCCCCCCAGCCCAACTGGGTGTCCCCTCCGGAGGTAGTGGACCTCACTCTGGATGAGGATACTAGACACAAATTCCTACTTTGAGCAACTTGTGCGCTGAAGACTTCCTTACTACACCCCTCTCCTCCTCCTCCCCCACCATGGCGGAAGCCCTTCCTGAGTATTACAGCCACCACCTGTGACTCATGGGCTGTGTCTCGAATGACACCCTATTTGGTCAAAAGAAGTGTGCTATATAGGGAATAGGGTGTCTTGAGATGCAGCCCCATGGACTCTTCTCTTCTTGCTGAGTGCTGTTTGTTTATAACCTACTGTGTATCAAAAGCTATTTTAACTAAGGTGATTCCTGTTTGTTTTAAAAAATATATATAATAATCAGGAGGGCAAGACACTAGAGCAGGTGGAACCATAGAGACGTTTTACAGTAAAACACATAGCAATATTCTCCCTGTCCTGTACCTCGTTCATCCCGGAGACTGTCGTGCGTACGTAGGTAGGCACTTTGTGTTCTGTCCGCTAGCTGTAACAAGACTTAAAAGCTGCTTGCATGAGGGCGGGGCAGGATCAGTGGCTTGAACCTGCAGCACTACAGACTGGTGACCTATTCTCCGACTGACTGGACTGGGCTTTCAGTTGATACTAAATGGCAACTGGTACACTTTCTACAGCATGATCCGCCGGCCTGTGACAGGGCTTTGGTGGCTTGACCTGATTCATACATCTCGATAAGAGTCACTTTTTTAGGTGTTAGTATGTTAAGATTTGACCACTGGCTCCACACTCTCACTGGTCAAACTACCGTAATAATGTTGATTTTACCTTACTTCGCTTACAAAAATATATAGTCAATTATGTTTAATTTATACTTTTGATAACTGTGCTGTCAGTGACTCGATGCCTGTAAGACCGTAGCTAAATCAAGTTCTAAGCTAGCTAGATAGGAAAAAAATACTATCTATTCAAGGAAACAAACAGCATCACTGCTCTATGTTCAGTTCCTGTCTTTCTCTTTGAGTAGCTAGTGGTCAGACACACAAGACAAGATGAGTGCTGCAGTCCTGTTTGTACTTAAACAGTTGCTGCAGCTCTCTGACATAGCAGGTTATGTACAGTACTATTACTGTAAGACAGGTCTGCTGGCTGTTGAGCCAGCCCATTGCTATGGAGAACAGTCTGAAAGTGTCCCAGGTGTCATTTTGGTAGTCAGTGACTGTATGACCCTGCAGTGCTAACTGGATGCACTTATGTGGATTGTGTGTATGTGTATCAGTGTGAATGAGATATCCCTCCTCCTAACTTTTCGAGACCCCCTTCTGACATCTGAGGAAATGTATCTTCCATTGAACATTAAAAAGCAAAGATTGCCTGAATGCCTTGGAATGTGAACTATTTTCTTTCAGAGTCATGTATATTCTCTTACCTTAAAGTGTGGCGGATTTTGCCGCCTCTACAAAAAAGTTATTTTAATAATAGATGTGAATTTACGACGTAGATATTAACAAGGAAAGTACTGGTGAGTGTTGTGCCCATTTGGGGGCTTTATAGAGATACCTATTTAATGTACGAATTGTTTTAACCCTGATTCCTCAGGACTACCTGGTTCTCCTGTTTATTGTGTACTCATGCAGTACTTCAGGCTTGGTGAGACTGAAACCACGCCTAGTTAGTTTTTACCAATGATCTGGTATGAAACATCACATCCATTTGAACTGCATTAACCTCTTGGTCTCTATCTCTCTTTCCCTCATTAGAGGTTTATATTGAAGCATTTAATTCACTCCTGCTGGTGACAGAAAGGGAAAAGTTCTTGACACCAGGAACTGAACCAAAGTCTAATCAAATTTTTGTCAACGAAAGACTTCAAATCCTTACAGACTTGTGATGTTTAAGCTTTTGACAGCTTTTATTTCCCTTTGCATGTATTACATTATTTTGAGGTCTATAAATGTATTCTTAAGTTGTTTAGTTGATTTCAACTTGAATGTGTTATCACCCTCCTTCCAGAGAAAAATACTGTGTAATTTAGATGATGACATGATTATTTTGGAATTTTAGTTTCCACCATGACGGTTTCTAACTGGCCAGTTTTCTCCACTGCATGCAGCTAGCACTGAAATGTACCTTTTTTATTAGACCTATTCTCTTGCATGCAACACCGCTAAGCCCATTCTTGTTGTGTAGCTCTTCATTATGATTATCGTTTGTCAGTTAAGACATTGCTCATACCTTTTAGGCTTAGTGGATTGCTTTCTGTAAGAAACTAGGGCAGCATCACTCGGGTATGGTTGCGAATACCATTGTTACATTTTTGTCCTCAAGTCAAACATTGTTTCAACCCGCTCTCAGTAATTTAACCCTTTTGTTCTGTTTAATTTATTTTACTGTCATTATTTTACATTAACAAGAAATGAGAGTTAATATTTTGCAAGTCCCGGACTTCTTTGAAATGATGTCTGTAGAACAAAAAGGAAACTATTTTAAAACTAAATAAATAAAGTATTATTTAAGGACTGTGTTGATTGTGATTTTTATTTTATGTAATTCCCACCATGTACTGTTGGGTTTGTCAGTGTCTTTGCCTTATCAGAGTTACAAAGGGATGTTTCTGCTTCACTTATTTACTTGTCTCTGATTCAATATCTGTGTAGAGCAGTGTTTCCCTTCTTCAGTACCCCAACAGCACAGAGGACTCCCTCTCTTCATGAACAATATGACCCCTCACCCACAAAGGGACAGGGTCAGGGGTCAGGCAAGGGGGACCAGATTGGTGCAATGGAGCCCTTCTGCCATCTCTGTTAATCCTGAGACCACCACTACAGCTGTATGCTAATTCCCATGGCTAGTCCCCTTGTCATTGGTGAGTAGAACAATTGATAATAGATATTTTACTACCCTAGAAAATAAATTAAATTGTTGTGTTCTGGTATTTTAGGGAACTCTGAAGGAGGTGATTGGATATCTGAGTAGCCGTTGGTTCGTGCCGTTTTCATTGAAATTATGTCTGTGATTGTAGAGTACACACTTTTGACCACCAGAGGGCCCTGTCCTAGCAGAAATCAAAACGAAATGTTCACAGAGGTTAGGACCATCGTTAAGTACCAGTAAGCGAGTCCTTGAAATTAATGGTAAAATACTAGGTTATTCAATATGTTGTAAACAATCCACAGGTTTATATTGCATGTCACCATTTACCTTCCCCTACCCCGCCATGTCATAGGCATGAAAATGGTGTTGACTTAATTTCAGCTAACTGCTGCCTGCTGGAGGACGACCGAGCTGTCACTGCATTGAGTTTGCAATTAATTTCACAAACCAACGATCGTAGCCTACACACAATATTAAACAAATATTTCCACCGCGTACTTGCTTGACTCTGCAAATAAATGCAGAAGTTAATCTGTGTGCAGGAATATCCTTTTATTATCCAAAGATAGCTATGTGGCTTTTATTGCCATCAGACTTCCGGGATCAGTGTAACGCTCTTTGTGTCTGAATATTCATATTTTGTACCAAAATTAACCAAATCTCTCAACTGGTGTCAACAATGCATAGGAATGGTTTTCCATTTTTTCTCTCCTGATTTGATCAATATGACCGTTGTGATTACTTGTCACTAAGTAAAGGGGCAATTTGATAGGGGGGATGTCAAAGAGTGTTGGTCAGTCTCTCAGTCAATATGATATGAAACCAAAAGGTAAATTAGGTTATATCTGTGGCTGGAGCATGACCTCCGTAAAGGCATCGGCAGTCAGACCGCGGGGGTGCAGTATAGAGCTCAGGGTCCTTTGTGCAAGACCATAGGGGATTATAGTGGTGGGTAGGCTAGGCGGTATAAGGGTTGCCACTGAGTAGAGAATGATTGAGTTTAGTGACCCCCTCTACCTCCCCTCTCCATCTGTTCCCATGTCAGACTTGCTCAGCTCCTGTCTTAACTCTGGTGGTGCAGACTGGAGAGTCTAGCCAGGACACCATGGCATGACAATATCCTTCTTTCAAATAATAGGCCTTCAACAAAAAAAATGTCCTGGAGTACATATAGGAACATGACACAATGTGTACATTTTTAGCAGCATCGTGTATTGGTATGAAAGAAAGTCAATGATATGGATGGATCTGAGCCTGATTGACTTGAGTAGATGTCCAGAAAACGGATTTACCACCTCTTTGTAATTCGCAAAACACAAATCGCTGATTTGATTGGCTGTCCCGTGTGCCACAGGAAGAGGCTTACGAAGAGAGGTGTTCATTGATTGGTTCGTTCTGTCTTTGTATGCCAGGCAGCTGAGCAGCCTGTCCGTTTGAATGTGCAGGGATTGGAAGGGACCATTTCCATGGACCATCTGTCTCACAGGCTAGCGATACAACAAAGGACCCAGGATGGTGTTAGTACATGTCGGATATTTGGTTCTTCCCGTATTTGGCTCTGTAAGAAATAGAGGTAAAGTTATGTATTTATTATGTCAATTTTTTAGGTATTTTCTCGTTCCTGTACGAAGTAAATATTAAAGCCAGCTGCCATCTGCAGTGCCAGACGCCAAGCTAATAATGCTAGCCAGCCAGCTAACGTTAGCTGCTTAGCTAGCCAGCCTGCTAGCTCAACTTCGCTCGAGCGACTAAAATCTGGTTTTGCAGTAACGTTAAAGGTTGTAACTAATCGGACAAGGTCAAACGAAATAATCAACTTGTGTGCCTGATGTAACTAACGAATGCGCAGTGTTTGCAATCCTTTCTAGCTTGCAATTCTTATTGTCAAAGCCAAACGTTAAATTGTCAAGCTAACTAACGAAGCAAAATGGCAGCTAGCCAGCCAACACCGCTAGTTTATGTGGTATGGGCCACCCTGGCTGAGCCAGCCTTTACTATTAGGCTGATAGACGCGCAAGGACCATCAGTAGAATAGTCCATTTTATTACTAACAGTACAGTAGGATACAACTAGCGGAGTCGTTTCTACCAATTTGGCCTACAGTACTCTAACTGTAAATGTATGTTTTACACCGTCGACTAATACATTAACTGGCTGTTGTATTTACTCTGGTCGAGCAGCTGGTTAGCGAACATCACATCAGTGGCATCAATTGTTTATCCTTGTATTGGTTTTTGGCGAGTGACAATATCGTGTTAGTGTGTGCTGTGTGGGATTAGTTGACTTCAGCGAACTATTTGGTGTAGGTAGGTTAATGTTATTGGCAGAGACTGTACTTTAAATCGGTTACTAAATCCCTCATTTATATACATTTTCATTATGCAATTAACTCCCGAAAACGACTGCCACGTTCAATCAATCTGAGCTGGTTGGCTGACGTTCGGCGTTTTAAAATGCACTGCAGTCTAGTGACGCGTTTTCTTCTTAGTCAACTATAGTCCGGTCAGAAACGCTATCCCGTAGCTTTTTTCTTCTCTCAAACCCGAAACCAAACCCTATGTTTAGTTTTGAGCTATCAACCTAACGTTATATATTCCAGGAAAAACACGAGCACAACTGATTGCCTTTTGTTTCGCTCGATTGCAAACACCATTACTAGCCAAAGCGGCCAAAATAAGTAACATCCTCGATATGCAGTAAAAGGCTATACTAATCATGTAATAATAATCATATGAACGTGCATTTTCAGAGACATGCATTAGCACCAATGATTTCATTGTGCTTTTATTTGTGTTCTTTTTTCCTGTTCCATAGTATCGAGGCTGGCGCTACATTCCGCATTTCTCAGACCTTTGTCCCCTTCCATTGTGTTGCTAACGATCATCTGCTGCTGTCTGCCGTAGCCTCTGCCTGTTCTCTGCATCTAGCTGTATTGTGAACCCCTTCTTCCTCATTTCCTATTTCCATCTGAAGACGACATTGGCATTAAAACCCGAGTTCTCCCACTCATACCGTATCCTTCTGTGTAACAGACTAAAGAATAACACCTTCTCTAGAAAACAGTTTTGTCTTTATTTAAACTGTCATGTTGCTCTTTAGTAAATAACCCATTGTAGCCTTAGACCTAGTACTACAAAATGTCATTGTGATTCTCCCATTCAGTGTGGATAGACTACATTCTGCTGTAAATTTCTGTAAAGTGGATACATTTAGACCCCTTGGCCCCTCGATTAGATTATAGTCCGGCTTGATCGAACTTGTGGATAGCTGTCTCCAGTCATCCCTCTTGAATCTAAGGTGCATTGTACCAACTTGCATTTGTCAATTGGACCTGATGGCCTGTTTGAAACGCTTCACATTCATTCCCCCTTCCAAATGCTATCATCCTAATCACAAATAACCAATTGGACAACTGGCTGCAATAAATCTGCATTCTAATTTGCATGCCCTTTCCCCAAATGATCCTAAATTGCCACCTTTGATGGTCCATGCACCTGTTCTGGTGGCTAAACGGCCAGCCATAATCCTATATGTGTGTACGAGCCCTTGTCTCATCTAATTGAATGAACCCATTTAGTCTGTCACAGCGAATCTTCGAGACTTGACTTGCTTTTTAATATTCCTTTTGTGATCCACAGTCATGCTAAATTCCCCAGTCTCAACACCTCCACAGAATGCTATCCATTTTACAGGGATGTGTATATCCTGCACTGCTGTAGAACTCCTTTTAGAATCAAAATGTCTTTATTCTTTGGTTGTGGTTTCTCTACCTTATGTTCTTGTATTAGAACTTAATGCATGATCATTTTTTATTACTTTTATGTTTTCACATTGAACAGCAGATTCCAATGTAATCTTGGTGTAGAGATGTCCCTGCTGTACTGAAATGTGCTGTAGCATACACATCTACTCATTGGATGCTGCTTCTGTTCTGTTAACCCTACAGAGCATGGTCGGGCCTTGCCTTTGGTCTTTATTTGCATGTAGTTATATTATTATTACTATTATCACACAGTGCCACACATACTAATATTTTCCAATAAAGACTTGTAGTATTTTTCCTAACCTTCAGTGTGCTTTTTGCTGATTTCCATGTGTGTGTGTCCCCACCACCGTGCCATCACTAAGGCAGCCCCCCTCTCTCTGTGCTCTCATCTCTCTCTTGCGGCGGCACTTCACAAGGTGCAGCTCTCTCCCCACTCCCAATCATAGGGTTAGGGACAGTCAAATCACTTGGTCCTACTGGGAAAATACATTTTGACTGAGACACGGGAGGCAGGGATTAATGTTGGAACCATAGTCACCCCCCCAATCAATACACATTCCATCTGTATTTTACTCTTGTCAGCTGTAACACATTGGTTGTTTACTGTAGTAGTAATAGTGAGCAAAATCTGTTTCTTCCTTTCACCCTTTTTTGCCAGTCTCGGTTTGTTTTTTAAACATTTTTGTAATCTGGTTACAAAAGTGTTATTCTGTATATGCACCATGTGTCGCACGCAGCGGATTAATTTGGCGTTGAATATTTTGCTAAATAACGAATCTTGAATTAGTGTCTTTCAGAAACTGACCAGGACGGGAGATTGAGTGTTGTTATGAGGCTGAATACACACCTTGAAGTTCCTCTACATGACACCCAACATAAAACACTGATTTAAATGCTATGGAGGTTATGCCGGTGCTGTTTACTTTGGTGTTCTTCAATAGAGTTTTGACACGTGGCACCAGCCATTCAATAGCTGTACAGACTGAGTTGGTCAACATAAAGCATTTGAATTGTTATATTTGTTATATAAACTAGCAAATAGATAGACTTGCCTGTATCTCAAAACTAGCAAGTGAAACTTTTACTTTGACAACACTACAGCGCAAGGAACAAGTGATGTCTTTACCTTGACATATACACTTAGATGCATAATTCTCTCTTGCTTCAATATGGAATGACACCTAGCTGTTCAGGTGAGCTAGATCAATCAGCATCAAACTGAACTCAATTAGCAAAACAACTTTAAACAATGAATGATACTGTATTTAAAATGCATTTGAACAGCTCAATACACTTTGCAGTAAAAGACATTACATCAACCCTAAGTCGGTATAAATCTGTGACAAAAGCATAACATCTCTGAGTTGCCTTGTTTTACCTTTTAGACAATGTCTTAAGCAGACTGTGGTTGTATCAGTTTTATACACAGACGAAGTTGGATCTGATTTAAGTGCAATTTGAAAATGGGCAAATATTTGTACACGGTAAAGGTAAAACCGCTTTTATGTCGGCTAGGCCTATTTGTTGATGATATAAATTTAGGCTAGATTGTGTTACATTTGGTCTCCACATGACCAATTAAATAAGTATGCAATGATGGTGCAGAGCACTTTTCGGTCATAGTCAATTGCCCTCGTTTAATGAATATCTCATGTTTTTGAGAAAAGAGGCTTTCTATGACAGTTTCTTGTACCAAAAAAACAAAGCTATCTGGCTATGGTTTATAGCCTTCCTACCTACAGGTAAAGGTTATTGTCACCGCCTTGGTCTTCAAACGCTTACAAGGTCATATTCGGGAGTCAATTACAAATTATTCAACCCTACTGTAGTGTTCCATGCAAGCAGCCACTTTAGACTTTACATGTGTATTCTAATCATGTGATGAAATAATGCACAAATCACTAGAATTGATATGTGCACCTTATCTTACTATACTTTAGTATGCACCGGACACCTACAGCCATAATTGAGTTATGAATCTTTTGATACTTAGGGTTATTTATATGTAAAACATAAGATGTTTCTTAGCTACCCCCTCAAACCAGTTTGCAATTTCCTACTAAACCCTGCACTTGGGCAGATTACATGCCATTACATCAGACAGACCTAGGTACTAAATCCTTCATGATTGGTTGATAGCTACTGCACTGATTAGCCTACACATTACCTCTTCACCCCTCTATTTGTGCACTGTAAAGTAATGGGATGCTTATGCTGCCGAGGGAATGGGGGTGTGTAGTGTAGATGGGGATTATGTTGGGGGGGAGTAGTAGCAGTGATTATAAAGCTGCAGAGACAGCCGGGTTGGACGTCAGACTGCTGCATTCATGTATGGGCAGGGCTACAGGCTTGTCAGTCAAGAGGGGGAGCTATGCCGCAGCCGCACCATGAGGGAGGGGCTGGGTGTGTGCGTGCAGCTCTGGAGGGTCTGAGCACAGATATGCACCAGTCAGGAGATTTGCAGCCTGAGCTCAGTACAGAGGTATGAGCAGACAGACAGTCAATAATAGGCTATAGAGGCTGTATGCTGCTCAGTCTGTCAATGGTGCAATGTGTGCCAAGTAAGGTGTATTTAGTAGGCTATTTCATGGTCTATTTATGATTAGAATCATCAAGGGTTCTCTCCAAGGAATGTAAGAGGGGTGCTCGCACACCTTGTGACAGGTGTTCAAAAATGAAACAATGTTTTGAGTCCAAAAGGGGGCAATGCCCCCCTTCTCAGCAGCAACACCTTGTTAAAAAATACTGGGGACAACCCTGTCATCATAGGACACATCCACCATGAGATATTGTTATATCCAAATCTAATAAAATGTATGATCATGTTTCTCCTTTGTTACTGGGGTCTGTTTAACCGTTTGTTATTGAGTTCTGTAATATAAGTAGCATTTAGATTTCAATCCCAATTTTCTTACATTTATGAATATTGTAAAATAACATAAATGTAAAGCATTCCGTCAGAACGGAGTGAAAATGCTTTGAAATGGCATCCTCTTCCACCAAAGCCAGAAGCCAACAGTTTTTTTCCGCTCTACTTCCTCAGCCAGCCAACACAATTTCTCCTCTTATGGCTGAGGTTCACTGGGTTTCCTGTGTCTCAGGGCAATATATACTGTAGCAAAAGAACAACCAAGCAGAATATGTCATCTTAGTTTGTGACTAGAACATTCAAACTGCTTTGAATTACGTAGGCTATGATGTAGGGTGGGGGGTTACGCAATGTGATTCAACTATCAGCTAAAAGTATCAAGTACACCTCTGCTTATCATAATCATTACAGAGGCAGTGCTACTTGAAATTAAATTCCCCTCTGAACAGTAAAGATAATGATTAAACCCTCTCGTCTCTGCATCAAATTAGAACGAAGTTGCATAGCTGTTTTATGAGCCATTATTTATCATTTATGGAGCTCAGTAGTATCGTTTTATTATCACAATAATAGTCAAATAGCTTGGGTGATTCCTCACCAAACTAACAAAAAAGAACATGACTTTGGGGATTTTCACAATGTATTCCATAGAAGGGTCCTTTGGAGGAAGGATTGTTGACATACATTTTACATGTTGTATCTTAAAGCTTAATTGAGAAATAATTAATTGAAGTTGGAATATTTGTTACATTTTGGCCTTGCTCTGGCCTCCTTTAAGACTCCATAGTGTTTCATCTGGTAAGTGCTACAAAGCAAGAATTGATGTCATATGAAGCTTTTCCGCTTGCTCTGTAATCTAAGTAGTATTTTGATTTCAATCACAATTTTCTTATGTTCATTTATGAATATTGTAAAATAACATGAATATTGAAAATATACCATTTTTCATTTGGCTATTTTTTCAATACATTGTTGAACATAATATACTTTACAGGCATATACAAGTTGAACATATGTCAACTATCCTTCCTCCGAAGGACCCTTCTATGGAGTACATTTTTAAAAAAAAATACTTTGGCTTTTTTGTTCTTGTTTTGTTCCTGCTTGCTGAATAAACTAGGCCTTGGAGTCCCAGACCTTGGAGTCTGCTCCCCGGCTCAGACAGCTGGGGGCTGAAGGAGCAGCTGCCTCCCCCTCCTCACCTCCCTTCTGTGTGTAATGGATATTGATTGTTTGGCTGCGACCCAGCAGTGTGCTGATTCAGCAGGTTGGCCAGCGCTTCACAACTCCTCCTTTGAGGAACAGAGAGACAGACCGAGAGGCGGCATTAACCCGGGGGTGATACGTGGAGAATATATCAGCAGCAGCTTGCCTCAGATGGAAGTGTAGGATTAGCTACAGGTCTGCACCTCAATAGTCTAATTGTCTGTATTGGCTTCCTCTTGTGTCCTTTCCTTCTAGCTCAGTTCTCTTTCAGATCTGTGTGAAGGATGGTTTCCCAAAAGGATCTTAAGTTCTTCATTAGAACCTTCGTTGGAGCGTCGTTAAATCTCAGAGCTGTTTCCCAAAACCATTGTTATTAACGTTGCATTTAAACGCTCGTAATCTAACGCCTGCCTCAGACCACTTGTAGAGCGCTAAATGCGTAAAAAAAAAATTGCCCTCCCGCATGACTTCATACACAGATGTCCGCTAAACATAGAATCACTTAGGTTATCCGTCTCTGACTCAAGATAACTTCAGAGTAAAGTTGTATTATGTCTTTGCAATTGATACAAACAAGCGACATATTAAAAGATGCATCAAATGAAAACCAAGATGACTGCATTAAAATATAAACAGTAGGCTATAAGCCTATTTATTCAATCATATTGAAATACCTTTAATGTTCAATTGTGTTTTATTTTGCTACTTGTAGGCTACTTTCTGTAATTTGTCTCAATATATTTCATGATGTGGAGCCTAAAATGCGGGCAATGATGTGCCAAGTAGGTGATTTTGTGAATTTTTTGGGGGTAAGCATTAGAATAAGCCACCTCAATATATGCAGCCGTAGGTGGTAATATCTCTCTAGGAGCTGATCCGTCTGTTAAGCTATTATTTCCTTTCTTTCGATCTTATCAGTATAGAAACACCCTCCAACCACGCACTTAGCGATCTTTCTTTCTTCGTGGTGTTTTGGGGAACGATTGTTACGTCTTTGGGCCGTTGTAGGAAAGATGCATCATTAAAAACTTGTACGCTTAAGTTCCATCGGGAAACTGGCAACCCTGGACAAGTGAAAGCAATTTTGGCATGTCTATCTGACATGTTGTGTTCACCTGCCTTGTCTTTCTAGATCAGCGAAGATATAATAAAATGAGACAAGATGAGGACCCCACTTTAGACTACTGAGTCGCACCCCAAGTGGCTGGTGGATCTATCAGTTGATCCCATAATGCCAGGCTCCATAATGAGAGAGGCCTATAGGCCTAGTGTTCTGAGGTCTGATGGTAATACTGTAGTTACATCTCACAGCTGGACAGGCAGGTAGAGAGTGGCTGTTTTCCTTGTGAATAAGTAGCATGTTGAACGTTGAAAATATGTACCGCCATATCACGTTAAACATTCTCATACACTAGAACTCCGTACCATATGAAAATATGTGTTCATTCAAGGTGCAATTAAACCCACGGTACTTATTTATCACTTTTATACAAACCTACTTAAGCAAAAGTCCTCATCAAACCTTGAAATCAAACTTAGCTGATATTATCAGAGACCTGCTTGAAGTCCAAATCAAACTAAAGGCCAGTCGGTTGGTGCCCAATGAACCCCTTCACTCCCAGCTGACAGGATATGAGCTGAATAGTTTGGCTCTCTCTGGAGGTTAGACGTCTCTCCACTTTGTCTGTTCTTCATCTGCTCTTTCATCTGTTTTGTGTTTTCTTCCTGGGTGAGGTCACTTTCTGTTTTCTCTCTGTGTATGATTGATCTGTATGACTGTGTGTGAGTGATCTTGTGTGTGTGTGTGTGTGTGTTGTCAGTTTGTTTCTGAATGTGTTTTTACGATTGTGTTGGTGCGTGGTGTGCGTGGTTTTGGTTTCTGTCTGAGAATAATTTATACGTCTCCTGTCTGTTGTCAGATTGTCATATTTTGTGTGATTATGCTATCATTAGATCGGTCTGTGGCCGGCAGGTAGCCTAGCGATTAAGAGCAGTAACTGGGACAGTAACTGAAATGTCGCTGGTTCAAATCCCCCGAGCCAATTAGGTGAAAGATCTGTTTTGATGTGACTTGAGTAATACACTTAACTATAATTGCTTATGTAAGTCGCTCTGGATAATAGCATCTGCTTAATGACTAAAATGTAATGTAAAATGTCTGTGTAGTTCTGTGTGATGTTTAATTGAGTGTGACTGACTCCCTCTATCTGTTTGGCTGTTCACTGTCTGTCTGTGATTGGTGTGATCACTCAATCTTTCTACTCTCTCTGGCGTCTTCTTTGATTGGGTGAGTGTTCTCTTGTCTTGGTTGATCTGTCTGTCTATTCTCCGGGTGGGTGTGATTCTCTATCGTCTGATTGGCTGAGTGACTTTTCGGTCTTGTCTTGATTGGTTGAGGCCTACTTCCTCTAAATCTTGATTGGGTGCGCTTGTCTCCCGCAGGAGCACACTTCACCAGGCATCAGCACAGCCATGCTACCTCCTGCCGACATTTTAACCTTGCGGCCCCCAGGCTCCCATCTCAGCAGAGTTCCCCCTGGGCCATGCCAGCCAGCCCCCCCAGACTGGCCTGGCCCCTCACCTGTCCCCAGCCCCCCACCAACCGCCGGCCCTGCCGGCCCCCCCTCAGTTCCAGGACGTCCAGGGGCCTCCGTTTCTACCTCAGGCCTTACACCAGCAATACCTCATCCAGCAGCAGCTTCTAGAGGCGCAGCACCGCAGGATCCTCCCACACTCCCGGTATGACCACACACTTTTTTTAAGCTCACTCTCCAAGACACTTTGACATGCTCAGTTAAATACACTCTTGGATGCTCATTAAGATACACACTTTGATACACTTTATCCACCCTTCTTTCTCGCTCTCTCTCACACACACACGAACAGACATTAGAGCACTACAGCCCCTCCAATTTCCAAATGCTAATGGATGTAAATGCCTCCTCCGTGCAGGCGAACACAGGAGCGCGTTCCTCTGAACCCTCACAGGCTCCGCTCGGGGTATGACTACACCCCTCCCCTCCACGTCCCCCAGCCAATCAGCCAGCAGCCTCGCTACCTGGCCGAGGGCACAGACTGGTGAGTCACTGTTTGAAATTAAACCGGGAACCATGGAGACGTTAAGTCATTGTTCCACCTCCGCGTCTGTCAGGCATTAGTGTGTTTGTTGATTTAGGTGTCTCTCCACCTGCATGTAGAGAGCACCTCGGGAGTGTTTATGGCTTTGGGTAGTTACTCATAAGAACGGATCTATTATTAGCATACCCATTCCAAATCACAACCTTAACCATTTGGGAGGTAAATGCTAAACTGACCATAGATCATAGCTCAACTGTCCTGCCGTTATTGATTTCTTTTTTTTTCTTTTTTTTGAATTTTCTTCCACTTTAAATTTTAAGTGTTTGACATTTTACTACATTGTAAGGAGCTAGTAACATGAGCACTTTTTATCTTTATCTCTGTCATTCAGCCAAGTGAATACAATCTATTTTCTCTCACTCATATAGTACATATGCGACCGATAATGTTTGATTTGATAATTGTTCATCAGGCATTTCACAGAAGCGGTTCGCTACCATGAGCTGCGCTGCTAGCTCGGTGCGCGAGGTGCCAAAATATGAAATTAGCTGAAGTATTGAGCAGCCGCTGTACATGGTTGACCAATGAGCAGAGTCTTGTCAACCAATCAAACAATGTTTTAATGACAAGATTCGAGCTGACAACAACCGGGACCTGGTCTCTACAAACAGTAGGCCGATGTTCTTGCGGTTCAATTGCTATTTATCGCAGCCTGTCTGTAAACGCCTTCATATTCTGTGTTGATGTTAATCGAGGTCGCTCACTGTCCCTCTGTTCGTAGGGACCTCAGTGTGGACGCTGGCCTTTCTCACCATCAGTACCAGCTCCAGCAGCTTCCACAGCACTATCAGCATTACCTGGCGGCATCCCCCAGAATGCACCACTTTCCCAGGAACACGACTTCTACTCAAGTGGTACATCAATGACTTGGCTGTTTTGGTCTGTCTTTGCTTTGTTGATGTTTTATGTCTATCTTTATTGTTCAGTGTCTTTGTAGATCTATGCTTTAGCTTTTTTTAGACTGTGTGCTGCCTTTTTCGGGGGTCTATGTTGGTGGTTTGTCTGTCTGTCTCTGTCTTTTGTTTGGTGTCTGTCTCGCTGTTTTATTAGGTTTAGGTTTTTGCTTGACTTCTGTCCCGTGCTGTATGTTTCGGTCATATCTTACGATGTTCTGTGAATGACTAAAGTGTTTTGTGTGTTTTTTTTGACAGGTTGTACACGAGATCAGAAACTATCCATACCCCCAGCTACACCTGCTGGCTCTACAGAGCCTCAACCCCTCACGCCATGCTTCGGCTGTACGAGAGAGCTATGAGGTAAACGTCCATCTCTAGATGTATCCTACCATATTCTGTTTTACCTATAGCTGTATTCTATATCTGTTGTTACTAGTGTTATACATGTGTACTAGAGGTCGACCGATTATGATTTTTCAACACCAATACCGATGATTGGAGGTCCCAAAAAAAAAGCAGATACTGATTAATCGGCCGATTTTTATTTATTTTTGATTTGTAATAATGACAATTACAATACTAAATGAACACTTATTATAACTTAACATAATACAACAAAATCAATTTAGCCTAAAATAAAATGAAACATGTTCAATTTGGTTTAAATAATACAAAAACAAAGTGTTGGAGAAGAAAGTAAAAGTGCAATATGTGCCATGTAAAAAAGCTAACGTTTAAGTTCCTTGCTCAGAACATGAGAACATATGAAAGATGGTGGTTCCTTTTAACAGGAGTTTTCAATATTCCCAGGTAAGAAGTTTTAGGTTGTAGTTATTATAGGAATTATAGGACAATTTCTCTCTATACGATTTGTATTTCATATACCTTTGACTATTGGATGTTCTTATAGGCACTTTAGTATTGCCAGTGTAACAGTATAGCTTCCATCCCTCTCCTCGCCCCTACCTGGGCTTGAAACAGGAACACATCGACAACAGCCTCCCTCGAAGCAACGTTAATCTCGGGAGTTGATAGGCTTGAAGTCATAAAAACAGCTCAATGCTTGAAGCACAGCGATGAGCTGCCGGCAAAACGCACGAAAGTGCTGTTTGAATGAATGCTTATGAGCCTGCTGGTGCCTACCATCGCTCAGTCAGACTGCTCTATCAAATCATAGACTTAATTATAACATAATAACACACAGAAATACGAGCCTTAGGTCATTAATATGGTTGAATCCGGAAACTATCATCTCGAAAACAAGACGTTTTTTCTTTCAGTGAAATATCGTTCCTTATTTTATCTAACGGGTGGCATCCATAAGTCTAAATATTCCTGTTACATTGCACAACCTTCAATGTCATGTCATAATTACGTAAAATTCTGGCAAATTAGGTGGCCCAAACTGTTGCATATACACTGACTCTGCGTGCAATGAACGCAAGAGAAGTGACACAATTTCACCTGGTTAATATTGCCTGCTAACCTGGATTTCTTTTAGCAAAATATGCAGGTTTAAAAATATATACTTCTGTGTATTGATTTTAAGAAAGGCATTGATGTTTATGGTTAGGTACAGTCGTGCAACGATTGTGCTTTTTTTTGTTAAATCATCCCCCTTTTGGCGAAGTTGGCTGTCTTTGTTCGGAAGAAATAGTCTTCACAGAGTTCGCAACGAGCCAGGTTAGCAGGCAATATTAACTAAATATGCAGGTTTAAAAATATATACTTGTGTATTGATTTTAAGAAAGGCATTGATGTTTATGGTTAGGTACACATTGAAGCAAGACAGTCCTTTTTCGCGAATACGCAACGCAGGACACGCTAGATAAACTAACAACCATGTGAAGTTAACTAGTGATTATGATTGATTGATTGTTTTTTATAAGATAAGTTTAATGTTAGCTAGCAACTTACCTTGGCTTCTTACTGCATTCACGTAACAGGCAGTCTCCTCATGGAGTGCAATCTAATCAGGTGGTTAGAGCGTTGGACTAGTTAACTGCAAGATTGAATCCCCGAGCTGACAAGGTAAAAATCTGTCATTCTGCCCCTGAACAAGGCAGTTAACCCACCGTTCCTAGGCTGTCATTGAAAATAAGAATGTGTTCTTAACTGACTTGCCTAGTTAAATAAAGGATAAATAAAGGTGTAAAAAAAAACAAAAAAAACGGCCAAATCGGTGTCCATAAGTACCGGTTTCCGATTGTTATGAAAACTTTAAATTGGACCTAATTAATCAGCCATTCCCATTAATCGGTCGACCTCTAATGTGTACTATACATGTTTAACAATTTAGCTTTAACGGCAATGCCTTATCTGTTCTATATCCCGTTACCAGTGGACTTGCAAATGCCTAGTGAAGTTCTGTCTAAAGCCTTGTTCTCCTGTGCCCTAGGAGCTGTTGCAGCTTGAAGACAGGCTGGGAAGTGTCAGTAGAGGAGCAGTTCAGACCACCATAGAGAGATTCACCTTCCCACACAAATACAAGAAGGTGAGGAGGCAGCTCTTTCAGCTACAAGTATACACAGAACTGGAGCTATATTGCAAATGTCTTAGACCAAGAAGACATCCTCAAGGTCTGTGGGCTTTACAAGTCTCAGACAGGCCTACCTCAACACTAAAGCATGATTCCAAATCATCATAGATACACAAGCACAGGTTAGCATTCTGTGTGGTATGATTATGGTGCTGTATACAAACAAAGTAAAAAATATATATATATATTTTTTTAAAGCAATGTCGCTTACTTCTGAAGCCTTTTGTCTCTTTTTAAAAACTCTTGAGCACTGATGACCCCATTTGATTATAGTCTGGATATGTCATTCGATTGGTCCACAGAGGAAGCCTCTGGATATGAAGATTGGTGAGAAAGACGAGGAGACTGACGTGGATGAGAAATGTACCATCTGCCTGTCGATGCTGGAGGACGCAGAGGATGTCAGGTAATGACTGTCAGGACCCTCTGAATAATGAGTAGGCTGCAACTGATATGCTCCCAAAGGTGATTTGTTGTGTCCATTTCTGCGTCTCGTCAATCAATAACCTTTGGGAGCATATAAAATATACCAGTGTGATGTGTATACCGTATATTTCTTTCTTTCAATATATGTGAATTGATGACCAGACGATTTATCTTCCTCCTTTTCTCCCCCTCCCGTCCAGGCGGTTACCCTGCATGCACCTCTTCCACCAGGGCTGTGTGGACCAGTGGCTGGCGACCAGCAGAAAGTGTCCAATCTGCCGCGTGGACATCGAGACGCAGCTCCATCCTGACAGCTGATGGCCCGGGGGTGAAGCCTGACGGCCTGGCTGCTGTCAATCACCCTGGTGTGTTTCCTGCTCCCATCCACCCAGGCCCTGGTCCCTCCTCACACGGGTGCTTGCCAAATGTCTCCAGACGTCATGTGACATCACCCTCTGACTCACGCTTTACTGAGCCAATCAAGGATTACTTACTGAACGAGAGAATGGAGTCTCTCTCTCAATAAAAGCACATCCCCGGCAAAAACACACACACACACACACACACACACACACACACACACACACACACACACACACACACACACACACACACACACACACACACAGGGTTTACTAGTTGCTTGCTGGAGGTGGGGTGTTGTTGCCGTCGTGTTGTTGTAGGTAGGGGAGGCAGGTGTGTGTCCTGTTTCCTGTGTCTTTGTAGCATGTTCTTAAAGCCATGACATTAATGTACTGAGTGAAAAATACACTACCCTACTTGCCAGCTGGCCACACACACACACACACACACACACACACACACACACACACACCTTGCTTATTCTGCCACAACAGGAATCTAAATCAATCACGTAAAAGCCCTGTCGCCATGTTTGCCTACAGATCATTTGTGGTAGTACAGTAGCAGTATCAGACACAGCAATACAGTAGTTGTACATTTGCTTGGGACTGATGCTGTCATCAGTGTTGGGACATAATACGACTATTTCACCGCTGCCATGTCGGCCTGCCCCAATGCATGGGTTGGCGTGTGTTTGAGTAAATACACAGGTTAGTGAGTGTTTCACCAAAAGAGTTATGGTATCGCTTGACCTGCTGCAGCACGGGTTAATGTGTGTGTTCTGCCCCAGTGTGTGGGTTTCAGTGTGTATTTAACCAATGCGTGATCATGCGTGACAAATTTAAAGTGCGGGTTCAAGTGTGTATCAAGGGTTAAAGGGGAATATAGAAGTTAGATTAACGGTGGTTTGATTGGAGTGCTTGTAGAATACAAAGCCAAATAAGGACTTTAAAAAATGCAAAAAAGAAATGTAGTAAGACCCAATCCCCCATCATGCACTGCAGTGACTGGGTGAGGTGTGGGGCATTCTGGGTATGCAGGAGGGTTAGCTGCCCTAGAAACAGCGACTCTGTGCCATCCCCTCCTGGCGCAGACGTTATGGCTGAGCAGTGTAGTGAAATGCATGTTTCAATGTTGGCTTGGGCTGTTGTGTTAGCGTACAAAAAAATTATAAGGGGAGGGGAGGGGGTTGTCTGTGCATGACTTAGTTAATCTGAGCTGTGACTATCTTTCTCAACACTAACAAAGAAAAAAGAACTGAGCACCATGTCAGTGGCTGTCCCTGACCTGTAGCGTGTGTTCATCCTGCCCCTTTTTGGTGGCAAACAAAATGGAATCCTATTGTGACGTTTACCTTATTGCCTAAAGAACAAGCACATGTGATGATAGATATAGCAACAACCTCTTTCTTTGGTATTGCATTTGCGTTGGTTTCTGTATATTTAGGTATATAAACACGCAATGTTTTGGACCGAGTGAGGAGCTTAGTTGTTGAACTTGTGTTTTTGTGTGACAGATCTCCCCTCGTTGTTGCTATGCTGGTTTCTATGCTGTATTGCTAGAACAACAATGTAGAATGTTGTGTGATGGGGGCAGTATCCACAGTGCACACGGACGGACGGACGGACGAGGGGGCAAAATAAGGGTCATAGAACACTTTTTATTGTAAAAAAAAAAAAAAAAAAATGAAGGATTTAAATGTTGATATTTTATGTTTTCCTTTTGATCTGTTGCCCTGTGACGTTTAAGTCAATGTGCATAAACAGTACATAGCAGTGCCAATCCTTAAGAACCTATCTGTCATATGCATTGTGGACTGTATTGAAGTATTGAAGCATTAGGAAAAATTGAATTGCCCTGTGGACTTAGTTGTGAAGGATTGGGACAGACCCTTACTGACCTGTGCACTGCCAGTGTTGATACTGCCTCCTCCTTTAGTGGAGTTTTCTATGGGATGTTTTGATAGTTTACACAGGGTGTTGTCAGTTGAGATGCCTTAAGTATTTAACAATCATAATTTATTACTAACTGTAGATATCATGGGTACATATTTAATTTGATATTTTGTTGCAATTTAATCAATTTATTTAGAAATAACAAAAAATGATTTACCTCATTTTTGCGTTGTTTTAAATGGGAATGCTCCGCATGCAGTTGTATTTTTCCTGAAGAAATTAAACAAAAAAGCCCTGCTGTTTGATCTCTCCTCGAGCCGGCTGTGCTATGTTTACTGTCCCGAGCTGAGCTGTCTGGCCTGCCCTTCTCATGTGGTGCTGTGGATATCTTGGTTACATTCCATTCAATGCAATTTTCCCTTATCCCCTATGCTGTGACGTAGTGGACAAACTGCAATGAAATGAAATGTTTTTTAGTTGAATTGTTTTCCTGTTTCTCATTTTGCACTCTTAGTTTTAACATGGGAACCCTCTCACTGGCATAACAGTTTACGAACATAGATGTATTATCATCATTATTATATACTCTGTCATTTCCAGCTCTCTGCGTCTCATCCTTCTATCCATTCTGTCTGTTATGAAGCATGTTCCTTCTCGTCTTTGTCATGGGATATTTCTCCTTACCTCTTTTCCAGAAAAACATGTAGTTTTGAGTCCAACAAGTGCCTCGCTTCTAGTGTCAAGAGATATTACCTTATGATTTAAACCGCATTCATTTACCCAAAATCCATCTCCAAATAGTGTATAATGTTGTCTTTCCTCCCTTATTCCCTCCTTTCTCTTTTTAAGGTCACCACTGACCAACCTGCAAGGTGAAATACATATGTCAGCCCCCATAAGTGAAGTGTGGGATCATCCGGTGGTGTGGTTGGCATATTAATGCTTTCACTAACCAAATATATCTGTGATTACCTTATGAGAGAAATGAAAGCAGCTATTTAGGAGTATTTGGACATAACCAGTTGTTCTCCTTTTTTTAGTTAAACTCTAAATCGTACCTAATCAGACCATTCCTTTAAAATAACTTTGTTTTATAAAAAATGTATGAAATATTTGACCAAAACCTTTCTACAAAGAGGCAGGTTTCACTGTGTTCATCGACGCTACACTAATTATTTCCATCTTTCACTTTCCCTTTATTTTTTCATGACCGTCCATCCCTCCCGTCACTCAGAACCCATCCAATGTTTCCCTTCACAATCCTCTCTCAAGGGAAAACAAGAACAGAGGATCTCTTAAAGCACAAACTAACTAAAAATGCATGTATTTCTCAGGTTTGGATATATATATATATTCTCGATGGTATATAAGTATATGGTGAAAATATTTGCAGATTACACTAAGAATAACACAAATAATTCATTTTGCTGCTGCTTGCATCTGACAAACAAAAACTGAAGGAAAGAGAAAATATCCCAAAAAGTGCCAGTGAAAGGGCAACCGCCACCTTTGTATGAGATATCTGCTGTTTTAGCTGTGACTGCGCAATGTTTTTCAATATAGGATATTTTATCGGAGAGTAGAACTATTTATCATTAATATTAAAGCAATAGCTCATTAATGATGAGTGTGTTGATGAAGAACTGGATGAGCGTATTGTGTAAAATGTTAGATTCACATTTGGTGGAATTTTGTACTTTATTTATTACTACTAATAATGATTTTAAAAGTTGCATCGCTAAACCGAAACTGTTATCTTTTTTTTTCAATTTTATTTCAAGGCTTGTATATTATCCTTTTTGTATGTGCTCTTTTTGTAATAAATTGGATAAAATGGAAGGTGTATTATGGGTGTGCGTGAGTGGAGGCTAACTTGTGTCCCTAGAAGGCCAGCTAGCCATGCCTCTAAATGTTTTTCAAAAAATACTTTCATTGAGAATGAGACATGATCTCCATCCTGATGATGCTGACAATCATGTTTGGATTTGTTTTCTGAGGCTCCCTTCAAAGTAATCAATCTCGCCTGGAGCTGAACACATCTGATAAAGCATTTAAAAAATATGTTTTCAGAAACAAGTGTTTTGAATAAGCAGTACAAAACTGTATACACGTATAAAACCTAATTTGCAACATGTCATCCCTAATAGGTACTTAAAAATGGTGGCACGATCATGTTACCTGAACTTTTGACCCTTTTGTGTTTTAGCCATCAAGTCCAGGCCATTTCCTCACGTAGTATTGGAATATATATATATATACACTATGACATATTCAAAAAATATAGTAATAAATATTTTAAAAATCTGTTTGTGAGAGCATGACTGTATTGAGGCAATAAAAAATGTCCATGGGAAAATGAAATGGCTGCTCACATCCAAACTCCACTTAGTTTGCATCTCTCCATCACAAAGATCCTTGGAAATGGTCCAACATACTGTGAGGCCTTTCCTGCTCGGCTGTGCAATTGAGCCCCGGGGCTTATAGTAAGTGCTTGATATAGTGGAGAACTCTCAATATAAGGTCTTTAGTACTTTGGGTAGACGACCCTGAAGATCTCCACTTTCCCCCTTCTGATGACCAGGTGGCGAATCGCATCTCTGCATGTCTGGCAGACATATCAGTGTGGATGACGGATCACCACCTCAAGCTGAACCTCGGCAAGACGGAGCTGCTCTTCCTCCCGGGGAAGGACTGCCCGTTCCATGATCTCGCCATCACGGTTGACAACTCCATTGTGTCCTCCCAGAGCGCTAAGAACCTTGGCGTGATCCTGGACAACACCCTGTTGTTCTCAACTAACATCAAGGCGGTGGCCCGTTCCTGTAGGTTCATGCTCTACAACATCCGCAGAGTACGACCCTGCCTCACACAGGAAGCGGCGCAGGTCCTAATCCAGGCACTTGTCATCTCCCGTCTGGATTACTGCAACTCGCTGTTGGCTGGGCTCCCTGCCTGTGCCATTAAACCCCTACAACTCATCCAGAACGCCGCAGCCCTTCTGGTGTTCAACCTTCCCAAGTTCTCTCACGTCACCCCGCTCCTCCGCTCTCTCCACTGGCTTCCAGTTGAAGCTCGCATCCGCTACAAGACCATGGTGCTTGCCTACGGAGCTGTGAGGGGAACGGCACCTCAGTACCTCCAGGCTCTGATCAGGCCCTACACCCAAACAAGGGCACTGCGTTCATCCACCTCTGGCCTGCTCGCCTCCCTACCACTGAGGAAGTACAGTTCCCGCTCAGCCCAGTCAAAACTATTCGCTGCTCTGGCCCCCCAATGGTGGAAGAAACTCCCTCACGACGCCAGGACAGCGGAGTCAATCACCACCTTCCGGAGACACCTGAAACCCCACCTCTTTAAGGAATACCTAGGATAAGTAATCCTTCTCACCGCCCCCTAAAAGATTTAGATGCACTATTGTAAAGTGGCTGTTCCACTGGATGTCATAAGGTGAATGCACCAATTTGTAAGTCGCTCTGGATAAGAGCGTCTGCTAAATGACTTAAATGTAAATGTAATCTGGCAGTCCATGGCCTAAACATATTAACCTGTAAAAGAAAAGGGTTCATATTGAAACCAAAAGGATTTAATGGTGATGTCATTGGCCGTGTTGGTGACCTCCACACAGTCCAGCTGGGACTGAGTCCAGCAGGAAGCGGTCCGTCTGGCCACGCGACTTCTGCCGCAGCAGTTGGAACCATAGATGCTAATGAAGATGTTGGCATCGGTGCCCACCCCCTTCTCGTTGCTGGTGATAATATCGTACTTGATGGTTACCAGTCTCCGGGCCTTTCTTGCGAAGCTCTCGGTGGTCTTGGTCACAAACTCGTCCCTCTTCAGGTAGAGCGGGATCAGGGCGTTGCAGATTAATAGGATCCTGGAACAGGAGGGATATGAAAGCAGTGATTCTCTCTTCCACAAGATGGAGAACTTGTGAGTTTACACACAATATATTTCTAGCAGCAGGGTTTTGTACCCTACCGAATAAGCACCAGATGGTTGATATATAGTACATGGGTTCAGGCTAGGGGTCATTCACCTGTTGTTTAGCTCTTTCTCTATGACGACGACCTCCACATGCCAGAATGCCTCTCCTTTCACCTCCTTCCCATACTTGGCAGTGTAGCCCAGGCAGATGCCAGCAATGTCACAGCTGTTTGGAGAACTTCCTCTGAATGAAAATAAGACCCATTGCGCGAAAAGCAGTAAAGAATATTACAAGCTTCATTAAATACGTTTTGCAAAGATTTGATCTGAAACAAATAGGTGTGGATTCGATTTTATGAGCTCTTTTCATGCCTGGCGATGTCTATCGAGTTTATTACTACTAGTGATTGAATTCCATAAGAGCAGAGTATACTGTTGAGAGGCCTGACTCTGTCTGTAAAAGAGCTCTTATTGCCAACTGAGATCATTCTAAGCCTGGCTGGCATAACAGAAAAAAAAGAGAAAACCCTCCAACACAATCATTTCTGCTTATTCCTTACATAAACACAAGCCCAAGAGCAGCGTACCACAATAACCTCTTTTTCTTTGAGTTCTCCATCACAATTTATTTTGATTGCCCCTTCTTCCCCTCCAGTGAGATCTAGATGGTCTCTGCGTCCTCTGTGTCCACCGTGGTGGTAATAATTTCATATTCTTTCAAACAAAAGTACAGACACAATGCGTTAGCTTGGCCCTGGGGGGACCGAATTCTCTTGAACAGTCCATTAGGCAAACGTAGGTCATTAGTACAGTCAGTGTCCAGCCCTTGCATAACCCCAATGTTGGACATTTTTGTTGCAGACCTGATTCAACTAATCAAGGGCTTAGAAGGCTAGGACAAAAATGTGAAACTGGGGTTATGTGAGGACAGGATTGCAATAGGATAGGATTCAAAGTAGATTACAGTACACTATAGTAATTTCATCATGATCTGATTGGAACACTGTAAATACAAGAGCCAGGAATTCTTCCTGACTGCATAGCCTTACCAGGAGAAATGCTTGGCCCTACTAAAGAGAACTCAGGCTTATGTGCAACTGATCTTACAGGTCTTCTCGTTGAGGTCTAGGATGCCGTTGTTGGCGCAGGCCAACTCCCTCGTGATCTGACCGTCGTCCTCATTCTTTGCCAAAGAGCGGTCTCATGGGAAACGGAACGTCTTGTCCAGGGCCTCATCTTTTACATCAATGTATTCTATGTGCTACCCTGGAGCAGGCCCTGATCATGACATATCAGTAGAGTATGAAACAACTGACAGGGTATGAAATAGACAGGCGTGATAAACAATATATCATAAAAACAACCTAGTTCATCACAGTCGGTGCATAAATACACAATGCAGATTTAGGTACGGAGGGAAGGGCGTACAGCTCCCTGCCATCCAGCACCTCTATACCAGGAAGTTTTACAGGAAGTCCCTAAACATTGTCAAAGACTCCAGCCACCCAAGTCATAGACTGTTCTCTCCGCTACCGTACGGCAAGTGGTACAGATGCACCAAGTCTGGAACCAACAGGACCCTGAACAGCTTCTACCGCCGAAGCCATAAGACTGCTAAATAGTTAGTCCGGGTAACTATTAGTTAACTATTTAACTATCTGCATTGACCCTTTTTGTACTAACTCTTTTGACTCATCACATATGCTGCTGCTACTGTTTTATCTATCCTGTTGCCTAGTCACAGTATCCCTACCTACTGTATAGGTACATATCTACCTCAATTACCTCGTACCCCTGAACATTGACTCGGTACTGGTGCCCTGTGTACAGTGGGGCAAAAAAGTATTTAGTCAGCCACCAATTGTGCAGGTTCTCCCACTTAAAAAGATGAGAGAGGCCTGTAAATTTTCACCATAGGTACACTAACTATGAAAGACAAAATGAGAAAAAAAATCAAGAAAATCACATTGTAGGATTTTTAATGAATTTATTTGCAAATTATGGTGGAAAATAAGTATTTGGTCACCTACAAAACAAGCAAGATTTCTGGCTCTCACAGACCTGTAACTTCTTCTTTAAGTTTAAGTTTTAGCTTTAGGCTTCTCTGTCCTCCACTCGTTACCTGTATTAATGGCATCTGTTTGAACTTGTTATCAGTATAAAAGACACCTGTCCACAACCTCAAACAGTCACACTCCAAACTACACTATGGCCAAGACCAAAGAGCTGTCAAAGGACACCAGAAACAAAATTGTAGACCTGCATAAGGCTGGGAAGACTGAATCTGCAATAGGTAAGCAGCTTGGTGAGCAAAAAATCCCAGAACCACATGGGGGGACCTAGTTAATGACCTACAGAGAGCTGGGACCAAAGTAACAAAGCCTACCATCAGTAACACACTAAGCCGCCAGGGAATCAAATCCTTCAGTGCCAGACGTGTCCCCCAGTGCCAGTACATGTCCAGGCCCGTCTGAAGTTTGCTAGAGAGCATTTGGATGATCCAGAAGAAGATTGGGAGAATGTCATATGGTCAGATGAAACCAAAATATAACTTTTATGGTAAAAACTCAACTCGTTGTGTTTGGAGGACAAAGAATGCTGAGTTGCATCCAAAGAACACCATACCTACTGTGAAGCATGGGGGTGGAAACATCATGCTTTGGGGTTGTTTTTCTGCAAAGGGACCAGGACGACTGATCCGTGTAAAGGAAAGAATGAATGGGGCCATGTATCGTGAGATTTTGAGTGAAAACCTCCTTCCATCAGCAAGAGCATTGAAGATGAAACTTGGCTGGGTCTTTCAGCCTGACAATGATCACAAACACACCGCCCGGGCAACGAAGGAGTGGCTTCGTAAGAAGCATTTCAAGGTCCTGGAGTGGCCTAGCCAATCTCCAGATCTCAACCCCATAGAAAATCTTTGGAGGGAGTTGAAAGTTCATGTTGCCCAGCAACAGCCACAAAAAAATCACTGCTCTAGAGGAGATCTGCATGGAGGAATGGGCCAAAATACCAGCGACAGTGTGTGAAAACCTTGTGACGACTTACTGAAAATGTTTGACCTCTGTCATTGCCAACAAAGGGTATATAACAAAGTATTGAGATAAACTTTTGTTATTGACCAAATACTTATTTTCCACCATAATTTGCTAATTAATTAATAAAAAATCCTACAATGTGATTTTCTGGATTTTTTTTCTCATTTTGTCTGTCATAGTTGAAGTGTACCTATGATGAAAATTACAGGCCTGTCTCATCTTTTTAAGTGGGAGAACTTGCACAATTGGTGGCTGACTAAATAATTTTTTGCCCCACTGTATATAGCCAAATTATTGTTATTCATTGTGTGATTATTTTTCTATTATTCTTTTTCTTTCTGCTTTGTTGAGAAGGGCCCGTAAGTAAGCATTTCACTGTTCGTCTACACTTGTTGTTGTTTACGAGGCATGTGACAAATAACATTTTATTTGATAGAACCAATAGGTATGCAGGTTTCTTATTTTGACTTGGTCACTGTGATTGCAATTGGCTCCCCTCCCGTTCATGGCATCATATTCCTGATGACTTATTGGCTGACCTGAGTTGTCGTGCCACACCCGGACCTTGGAGAGCTCCCCGGTGCGGAGCACATCAGGGAAATGGATCACGTCGGTCTGCTTGTGATCAAACTTGTTGGATTTCAGAGCCAAGGTCCCAGTGTCACAGCTCTCCCTAAACACAATGATCCTCATGTTGGCTTCAGTGACTGCGCCTGTGGAGAGAGAGGGAGGAGAGTCACCAACTTCTATGAAAAGCTGCAGTGATTTTGTGGCTGACTGGGCTCCGAACCCGGGTCTCGTGGGACTGTGTTAACCCTCTGAGCTTAAGGCCATGCACACTGAATCCCCTTTGTTGTACTTTTACAAACCTAAATGCCTGCTTTTTAAATGCTCAACTAACCATCAGCTGAAACTACAGCCTTCATAAAAATATATTCACCAATAACCATTCCCCGTCGCCAGATTGTATAAACCTAATTTCACCCCAAAGGTCTCTGTAAACCTTCCCCATTAGCCACTAACATTCTGCCTTTCAAGACATCACTTCACCATCTGTCAGACATCCTTGAAAATGTATAAAATCACTAAAATATTTACTTCCATAGACTGCCTTTCAAATAGTCCCCTATTAACAACTAACCAACTACCTTATCAAATTAAATCCCTGTTTCCTCTGAGTCACATGTGACTCATGTGCTTGCATGTTTGTGTGTGTGTACATCAAGTCTTTAACTTGTGTGTGTGTGTGTGTGTGTGTGTGTGTGTGTGTGTGTGTGTGTGTGTGTGTGTGTGTGTGTGTGTGTGTGTGTGTGTGTGTGTGTGTGTGTGTGTGTGTGTGTGTGTGTTTATAATGTTGAGATGGAGGTTAGTGATTCTCTGATGTGATTCTCTGATCCCCCCCCCCCCTGTAACAAACATCCCAGCTAGTTAGGAACAGGACTTAAGCTGAATCTGGGCCAGTGTATAATAAATGGTGTTGATTTGCAGTGAAAGATAGAGAGTGAGGGACACTGTGATTACAGAAAATTGATGTAAATGTGGTGCAGGGAACTACGATAATGACTAGGCTTTAGTTCAGTGGAATAATGTAGTCTTGAGATTGATACCTGGGCCTGTATTCATAAAGTGACTCGGAGTAGGATTGCTTTTCTAAGATCAGGTCCCCCCCTGCCCATTTATTATAATCTAAAAGGAAAAAACGATCCTAGATCAGTATGTTTTACTCTAAGACGCTTTATGAATACAGGCCCTGGTTAGTCACATGAACATGGACTTTAATGAGGACTGTAGAATGTGTTGTTTGTCTGACCCACCTCCGATGTCGCTGGTCTTAACCTGGATAATGTAGGTGGTGCTCTCCACCATCTCCTCCTCTTCCACCACGGCAGCCATCTCACATATCATGGTCCTCTTGTGCCCTTTGGTCTTAGACAGCCATTCCTCACAGGTGAACTCCGACACATTCTCTGTGGTCAGGATATGCATGATAATCTGTGGGAAATTATAATTAATAAATTATCAATTAGTCAAAGTCATTAACCCTTATTTGACTCGGTGTGAGGTAAGGTGGCTGACACATTGACCAATTCGTCACAGCAACAACCTTTTCAGAAATGTAGAGTGCATTTTTAAGTGGATTTGCATATTAAAGTGAATGGGAGCCTTTACAACTGCTGTTATTATATTAGGATAAAGCATCAATCAAATCTATGTTGTCAGGATAAGGCAATACCTGTGTACAGGACTAATCTGAAGGACAATTCCATTATCTGCAGGACAATACCAGACAAACATCAACAAAGATCAACCATAATCCATAGTGGTAAAATGCAGGTCCATAATTATTGGCACCCTTGATAAATATGAGCAAAAAAGACTGCATAAAATAAATACAAATACTGAGCTATATTGTATGCAAAGAAATTGACATTTTATACTAATACAATTTCTCAGAGAAATAGATTTGGTTTAACAAGCAATTAAAAAAAATATCTCATAAAGATAGGGGTTAAAATTGTTGGCACTCCTGTTTTTAATAGGGGTGGCAGCGTAGCCTAGTGGTTAGCGCGTTGGACTAGTAACCGGAAGGTTGCGAGTTCAAACCCCCGAGCTGACAAGGTACAAATCTGTCGTTCTGCCCCTGAACAGGCAGTTAACCCACTGTTCCCAGGCCGTCATTGAAATATATAATAATAATATAATAATAATATAATATAATAATAATATATGCCATTTAGCTGACGCTTTTATCCAAAGCGACTTACAGTCATGTGTGCATACATTCTACGTATGGGTGGTCCCGGGAATCGAACCCACTACCCTGGCGTTACAAGCGCCACGCCGCGCCAACTGAGCCAAAGAAGGACCACAAATTGAAAATAAGAATATGTTCGTAACTGACTTGCCTGGTTAAATAAAGGTAAAATAAAAAAATAAAAAAATACTCTAGCACCCTCCCTTTGCAAGGTTAACAACACAGCCTTTTTCTAAAATATTTTATGAGATTGGAAAACACTTTGGGAGAGATCTTAGACCATTCTTCCATACAGAATCTTCCCAGATCCTTGATATCCTTAGTCTGCTCTTACATTCAAACCACAGGTTTTCAATGGGTCAAGTCGGGAGACTGAGATGGCCATTGAAAAATGTAGATTTTGTGGTAAATTAATAATTTATTTCTACGGATTTTTATTAATCCTTGGGGTTATTGTCTTGCTGGAAGATCCACTTGCTGCCAAGTATCAGCCTCCTGGCAGAGGCAAGCAGGTTTTTTGCTGAAATGTCCTGGTACTTGGTAATGTTCATGATGCTGTTGACCTTAACAAGGGCCCCAGGAATATTTGAAGCAAAATAGCTCCATAACATCAAAGATCCACCATCATATTTTACCATAGATTTGAGGTACTTTTCTGCATAGTCTTCTGATTTTCAATATAGTTTCCTCTGAAACCAGAAACTGTTAATTAACCACAAAATGGTTTGAATGTAAGAGTCCATGAGAGCAGTCAGAAGATAAAAAGGATCTGGAAAGATTCTGTATGGAAGAATGGTCTAAGCTCTCTCCCAAAGTGTTTTCCAATCACATAAAACGTTTTCGAAAAAGGCTGTGTCGTTATCCTCGCAGGGGGAGAGTGCTAGAATATTGAAAAGAGGGGTGCCAATAATTTTGACCCCAATTCTTTGAGATTTTTCTGCATTTCTTGTTAAACAAAATATTTGTCTCTGGGCAATTGTATTAGTATAAAATAACATAATTTCCCACCTTTTTGGAGCATACAATATAGCTCAGTATTTGTATTATTTATTTTGTCTTTTTGCTCATATTTATCAAGGCTGCCAATAATGATGGACCTGACAGTATATGTCAATACTGTGCATTATGAGCATATCCCTCTTCCCCCCAGTGTGTTTGACCACTTGTCATGGACAGGGTGTAACTGTATAAAGTACCCTACTGTAAAAACCCAAGGCTCCGGTAGCCCAACCTTCATTAACTACCATCAATCTATTTATTTGAGTGAGATTAGCATGCTGGCTGTGTGCCCAATTCACTGCAGTGGCCATTTGAATAAACAGGCACGGTGTGTGTAATCCATAACGTTAGCACACATCTGTTTGGGATGCTGTACAGCTACTGGGTCAGTCCAAGGACATGGCCCAGCCACAGACCGACACGACTGGGTATGAGCCTTGCCTGCTAGTGTTTCTCTAGTCTACAGGCAGGCTGGGTGATAGGGAAAGACATGGAGGGGTTTTAACTGAATAGGAAATGCCTGTGGTAAGGTAAAGTCTTGGCATCGAAGTGAATTTGGGGCCAGCGTTCATATTGTTCTGACAGGGGGAAACCATCTGCCAGTTCAATATTGACCGTCAAATAGAACTGGAAAACAATTATGTCTCAATGAGAAACCTCAAAATGTAGGAGAAAATCTGTAATGTTTCCTGGAGGTGTGTGAGGGGGGTGGTTCAGAATTGTTGTATTGCAATTCTTAGTGCATGTACTACTTCTGTCAACAACAAATACATATCACAACTAATTGGTATGGTAATACATTGAGACAATTAACAATGGCCCTGTGATGTCACATCATAAAATATCAAGGAAGGTGAGTGTGTCATATATTTCATGACAGGATTATACAATACAATTCAACTTTGTCCAATGTCTTTTTGCTGTCTTGTGTTATTCACAACCACCTTGACACCACATAAAAACAGTAAAACATTGGGATAAAGCATTGTGCTTCTGCTATTGCTCATTACTGATCCTGTGTCTGTCTGTGTCTGGGGAGAACAGATTCAGCCCAGTATCTGAAGCCTGCCTGCTCCAACCCCATACTGACTGAAATGGGTCAATACACTCATGTGCCATTCAATGATGCTCACCCCAGACGAACTCTTACCCCTACCGTGCAGAGCTGTGTGAGTGTGTCTGTCTGGTGTGTATGGCTGAAATATGCAGTGACCTATCGCCTGCAGGTAGAGATCAGTGTGTGTGTGTGTGTGTGTGTGTGTGTGTGTGTGTGTGTGTGTGTGTGTGTGTGTGTGTGTGTGTGTGTGTGTGTGTGTGTGTGTGTGTGTGTGTGTGTGTGTGTGTGTGTGTGTGTGTGTGTGAGAGAGAGAGAGAGAGAGAGAGAAAGTGTGAGAGAAAAAGTCAGAGGGATGTTGGGGATTGAGCAACCCTGTGACCTAAGACTTAGGGCTCGATTAAATCCGTAGCACTGAAGACCTGTGCTACAGCGCAATACAAAAATACAAATGTAAAGGCAATGTTCCTGCGTTATAGTGGAGGCTGCAATCACGATTTGCCCAAACGCTGCATATGTCGGTTCAATCAGAAATTACTTATAAAATGTCAATCGCGCTATAGTGCTGAACTTCAGCGATACGGATTGAATCGAGCCCTTACAGACATCAACCCATGTCTCTCCCTTTCTCTCTCACGTGCGTTGGGCACTTAGTTAATAACACCTGTTATTATCGTATTAATAACACCTGGTTACTATCATTCATATTCCATTCACGCAGGTCAATGTGCACTACATGGCCAAATTAGTGGATTTGGCTATTTCAGCCACACGCGTTGCTGATAGGTGTATAAAATCGAAAAACATTGGCAATAGAATGGCCCATACTGAAGAGCTCAGTGACTTTCAACGTGGCACCGTCATAGGATGCCACCTTTCAAACAAGTCAGTTTGTCAAATTTCTGCCCTGCTATAGCTGGAAGCGCGTTCCCAGGAGTGATGAATCATGCTTCACCATCTGGCAGTCCGACGGACAAATCTGGGTTTAGCAGTTACCAGGAGAATGCTACCTGCCCGAATGCATAGTGCCAACTGTAAAGTTTGCTGGAGGAGGAATAATGGTCTGGGGATGTTTTTCATGGTTTGGGCTAGGCCCATTAGTTCCAGTGAAGGGAAATCTTAACGCTACAGCATACAATTACATTATAGACAATTTTGTGCTTCCAACTTTGTGGCAACAGTTTGGGGAAGGCTCTTTCCTGTTTCAGCATGACAATACCCCTGTGCAGAAAGCGAGGTCCATACAGAAATTGTCTGTCAAGATCGGTGTGGAAGAACTTGACTGGCCTGCACAGAGCCCTGACCTCAACCCCATCGAACACCTTTGGGATGAATTGGAATGCCGACTGCGAGCCAGGCCTAATTGCCCAACATCAGTACCCGACCTCACTAATGCTCGTGGCTGAATGGAAGCAAGTCCCCACAGCAATGTTCCAACGAGAGGTCGACCGATTAATCGGCATGGACGATTAATTAGGGACGATTTCAAGTTTTCATAACAATTGGTAATCAGCATTTTTGGATGCCGATTATGGCTGATTACATTGAACTCCACGAGGAGACTGCGTGGCAGGCTGACCACCTGTTACGCGAGTGCAGCAAGGAGCCAAGGTAAGTGGCAAGCTAGCATTAAACTTATCTTGTAAAAAAAACAATCAATCAATCTTAACATAATCACTAGTTAACTACACATGGTTGATGATATTACTAGTTTAACTAGCTTATCCTGCGTTGCAAATAATCAATGCGGTGCCTGTTAATTTATCATCGAATCACAGCCTACTTCACCAAACGGGTGTCACGACTTCTGCCGAAGTCGTTGCCTCTCCTTGTTCGGGCGGTGCTCGGCGTTCGACGTCACCGGTCTTCTAGCCATCATTTATCCTTTTTTCATTTTCCATTGGTTTTGTCTTGTCTTCCCACACACCTGTTTTCTATCCCATTCATTACCTGTTGTGTATTTAACCCTCTGTTTCCCCTCATGTCTTTGTCAGAGATTGTTTTATTGTCAGTGTAGTGTGTTTGTTGTATAGGTGAGCGTCGGGTCCTCGTACCCATGTTTGTTTGTTTATGTACGTTTAGTGTTATGGAGCACACTCCGTGGACTTTATTAAAAGACTCCATTTTACACTCCATTTGACTCTCCTGCGCCTGACTTCCCTGCCACCTATTACACCTATGCATGACAACGGGTGATGATTTAACAAGCGCTTTCACGAAAAAAGCACTGTCGTTGAACCAATGTACCTAACCATAAACATCAATGCCGTTCTTAAAATCAATACGCAAGTATATGTTTTTAAACCTCCATATTTAGTTAAAATAAATTCTTGTTAGCAGGCAATATTAACTAGCGGAATTGTGTCACTGCTCTTGCATTCTGTGCAAGCAGAGTCAGGGTATTGTAACGGTTTTCTAGGTGTCGGACCAAAACGCAGCGTGTAGATTGCGATCCATGTTTAATGAACAAAAAACGTAACACGAATCTAAAATACAAATACTACAAAACAAAGAACGTAAGGAAAACCGAAACAGCCTATACTAGTGAAAACTAACACAGACAGGAACAAGGACACTAAGGACAATCACCCACCCCGCAACCAAAGAATATGGCTGCCTAAATATGGTTCCCAATCAGAGACAACGATAAACACCTGCCTCTGATTGAGAACCACTCCAGACAGCCATAGACTTTGCTAGATCATCCCACTAGCTACAATCCCAATACATGACAAAACACACCACAATACAAAAACCCTATGCCACACCCTGGCCTGACCCAATACATGAAGATAAATACAAAATACTACGACCAGGGCGTGACAGAACCCACCCCTAAGGTGCGGACTCCCGAACGCACCTCAAAACAATAGGGAGGGTCCGGGTGGGCGTCTGTCCATGGTGGCGGCTCCGGTGCGGGACGTGGACCCCACTCAGTCAATGTCTTAGTCCCCTCTCCTCGTGTCCCTGGATAGTCCACCCTCGCAGCCGACCATGGCCTAGTAGTCCTCACCCAGAACCCCAATGGACTGAGGAGCAGATCGGGACTGAAGGGCAGCTCGGGACTGAGGGAAAGCTCGGGAGTGAGAGAAATCTTGGGAGTGAGAGAAAGCTCGGGAGTGAGAGAAAGCTTGGGAGTGAGAGAAAGCTCAGGAGTGAGAAGAAGCTCAGGAGTGAGAGGAAGCTCAGGAGTGAGAGGAAGCTCAGGAGTGAGAGGAAGCTCAGGCAGGTTGATGGATCTACCAGATCCTGGCTGGCTGGTGGTTCTGGCAGATCCTGGCTGACTGGCAGATCCTGGCTGACTGGCGGATCCTGGCTGACTAGCGGATCTGGCGGATCCTGGCTGACTGGCGGATCCTGGCTGACTGGCAGTTCTGGCGGATCCTGGCAGACTGGCAGATCCTGGCAGACTGGCGGATCCTGGCCGACTGGCAGTTCTGGCAGATCCTGGCTGACTGGCGGATCCTGGCTGACTGGCGGATCCAGGCTGACTGGCGGATCCTGGCTGACTGGCAGATCCTGGCTGACTGGCAGATCCTGGCTGACTGGCAGTTCTGGCGGATCCTGGCTGACTGGCGGATCCAGGCTGACTGGCGGATCCTGGCTGACTGGCAGTTCTGGCGGTGCTGGGCAGACTGGCGGCGCTGGGCAGACTGGCGGCACTGGCGGCGCTGGGCAGACTGGAGGCGCTGGTGGGGCTGGGCAGACTGGCGGCGCTGGGCAGACTGGGGGCACTGGCGGCGCTGGGCAGACTGGCGGCGCAGGGCAGACTGGCGGTGCTGGCGGCGCAGGGCAGACTGGCGGCATGGGCGGCGCTGGGCAGACTGGCGGCGCTGGGCAGACTGGCGGCACTGGTGGCACTGGGCAGACTGGCGGCACTGGTGGCGCTGGGCAGACTGGCGGCACTGGTGGCGCTGGGCAGACTGAAAGATCTGGCTGCTCCACGCTGACTGGCGGTTCTGGCTGCTCCATGTGGGCTGACAGCTCTGGCGGCTTCTTACAGACTGGCAGCTCCTTGCAGACTGACAGCTCCTTACAGACTGACACCTCCTTGCAGACTGACAGCTCCTTGCAGACTGACAGCTCCTTGCAGACTGGCAGCTCCTTGCAGACTGGCAGCTCCTTGCAGACTGACAGCTCCTTGCAGACTGGCAGCTCCTTGCAGACTGGCAGCTCCTTGCAGACTGACAGCTCTGGCTGCTCCATGCAGACTGACAGCTCTGACTGCTCCATGCAGGCTGACAGCTCTGGCTGCTCCATGCAGGCTGGCAGCACCTTGCAGACTGGCCACTCCTTGCAGACTGGCAGCTCCTTGCAGACTGACAGCTTCATGCAGACTGACAGCTCTGGATGCTCCATGCAGGCTGACAGCTCTGGCTGCGCTGAACAGACAGGAGACTCCAGCAGCGCTGTAGAGGAAGAAGGCTCTAGCTGCGCTGAACAGGCGGGAGACTCCGGCAGCGCTGAAGAGGAGGGAAGGCTCTGATAGCGCTAGACAGGCGGGAGACTCCGACAGCGCTGGAGTGGCGAGGCGCACTGTAGGCCTGATGCGTGGTGCTGGCACTGGTGGAACTGAACCGAGGACACGCACAGGAAGCCTGGTGCGGGGAGCTGCTATCGGAGGACTGGGGTGTGGAGGTGGCACAGGATGGGCTCGACCGTGAAGTCGTACTGGAGATCTTGAGAGCAGTGCTGGCACAGGACGTGCAAGGCTAGGGATGTGCACAGGAGGCCTGATGCGTGAGGCTGGCACCAACTTCACCAGCCGACTAACACGCACCTCAGGACGAGTATAGAGCACTGACCCAGGTGCCATCAAATCCCCGACACGTTCCGTCGGGCGAATTCCATGCAAAAAGCACCAACACAGCAACTCCCTCATTTCTCTCTCCTCCAATTTCCCCATTAACTCCTTCACAGTCTCTGCTTCGCTCACCTCCAACACCGGCTCTGGTTCTGGTCTCCTCCTTGGCTCCTCACGATAAACAGGGAGAGTTGGCTCAGGTCTGACTCCTGACTCCGCCACACTCTCCCTGAGCCCCCCCCCCCAAGAAATCTTTGGGGCTGACTCTCAGGCTTCCATCCGCGTCGCCGTGCTGCCTCCTCATACCAGCGCCTCTCCGCTCTCGCCGCCTCCAGTGGGGCGGTGATATTCTCCAGGCTGAGCCCAGGGTCCTTTACCGTCCAGTTCGTCCTCTTTCTTGGGCTGCTCCTGTTGCCTCCTCTCCTGCTGCACCTTTGGGCGGCTACACTCCCCTGGTTTAGCCCAGGGTCCTCTCCCGTCGAGGATTTCCTCCCATGTGCAGAAATCCTTATTGCGCATCTCCTCTTTGGGCTGCTCCTGCCTGTTGACACGCTGCTTGGTCCGTTTAGGGTGGGTGATTCTGTAACGGTTTTCTAGGTGTGGTGAAGGGGAGTCGGACCAAAACGCAGCGTGTAGATTGCGATCCATGTTTAATGAACAAAAAACGTAACATGAATCTAAAATACAAATACTACAAAACAAAGAACGTAATGAAAACCAAAACAGCCTATACTAGTGAAAACTAACACAGACAGGAACAAGGACACTAAGGACAATCACCTACCCCACAACCAAAGAATATGGCTGCCTAAATATGGTTCCCAATCAGAGACAATGATAAACACCTGCCTCTGATTGAGAACCACTCCAGACAGCCATAGACTTTGCTAGATCATCCCACTAGCTACAATCCCAATACATACCAAAACCCCAAGACAAAACACACCACAATACAAAAACCCCATTCCACACCCTGGCCTGACCCAATACATGAAGATAAATACAAAATACCACGACCAGGGCGTGACAGGTATATGCAGCAGTTTGGGCCGCCTGGCTCGTTGCGAACTGTGTTCTTCCTAACAAAGACCGTAATTATAATTGCCAGAATTTTACATAATTAAAAATCAAATCAAATGTATTTGTCACATACACATGGTTAGCAGATGTTAATGTGAGTGTAGCGAAATGCTTGTGCTTCTAATTCCGACAATGCAGTAATAACCAACAAGTAATCTAACTAACAATTCCTAAACTACTGTCTTATACACAGTGTAAGGGGATAAAGAATATGTACATAAGGATATATGAATGAGTGATGGTACAGAGCAGCATAGGCAAGATACAGTAGATGGTATCGAGTACAGTATAAACATATAAGATGAGTATGTAAACAAAGTGGCATAGTTAAAGTGGCTAGTGATACATGTATTACATAAGGATGCAGTCGATGATATAGAGTACAGTATATACGTATGCATATGAGATGAATAATGTAGGGTAAGTAACATTATATAAGGTAGCATTGTTTAAAGTGGCTAGTGATATATTTACATCATTCCCATCAATTCCCATTATTAAAGTGGCTGGTGTTGAGTCAGTGTCAGTGTGTTGGCAGCGGCCACTCAATGTTAGTGGTGGCTGTTTAAAAGTCTGATGGCCTTGAGATAGAAGCTGTTTTTCAGTCTCTCGGTCCCAGCTTTGATGCACCTGTACTGACCCCGCCTTCTGGATGATAGCGGGGTGAACAGGCAGTGGCTCGGGTGGTTGATGTCCTTGATGATCTTTATGGCCTTCCTGTAACATCGGGTGGTGTAGGTGTCCTGGAGGGCAGGTAGTTTGCCCCCGGTGATGCGTTGTGCAGACCTCACTACCCTCTGGATAGCCTTACGGTTGAGGGTGGAGCAGTTGCCGTACCAGGCGGTGATACAGCCTCCCAGGATGCTCTCGATTGTGCATCTGTAGAAGTTTGTGAGTGCTTTTGGTGACAAGCCAAATTTCTTCAGCCTCCTGAGGTTGAAGAGGCGCTGCTGCGCCTTCTTCACGATGCTGTCTGTGTGAGTGGACCAATTCAGTTTGTCTGTGATGTGTATGCCGAGGAACTTAAAACTTGCTACCCTCTCCACTACTGTTCCATCGATGTGGATAGGGGGGTGTTCCCTCTGCTGTTTCCTGAAGTCCACAATCATCTCCTTAGTTTTGTTGACGTTGAGTGTGAGGTTATTTTCCTGACACCACACTCCGAGGGCCCTCACCTCCTCCCTGTAGGCCATCTCGTCGTTGTTGGTAATCAAGCCTACCACTGTTGTGTCGTCCGCAAACTTGATGATTGAGTTGGAGGCGTGCGTGGCCACGCAGTCGTGGGTGAACAGGGAGTACAGGAGAGGGCTCAGAACGCACCCTTGTGGGGCCCCAGTGTTGAGGATCAGAGGGGAGGAGATGTTGTTACCTACCCTCACCACCTGGGGGCGGCCCGTCAGGAAGTCCAGTACCCAGTTGCACAGGGCGGGGTCGAGACCCAGGGTCTCGAGCTTGATGACGAGCTTGGAGGGTACTATGGTGTTGAATGCCGAGCTGTAGTCGATGAACAGCATTCTCACATAGGTATTCCTCTTGTCCAGATGGCTTAGGGCAGTGTGGTTGAGATTGCATTGTCTGTGGACCTATTTGGGCGGTAAGCAAATTGGAGTGGGTCTAGGGTGTCAGGAAGGGTGGAGGTGATATGGTCCTTGACTAGTCTCTCAAAGCACTTCATGATGACGGAAGTGAGTGCTACGGGGCGGTAATCGTTTAGCTCAGTTACCTTAGCTTTCTTGGGAACAGGAACAATGGTGGCCCTCTTGAAGCATGTGGGAACAGCAGACTGGTATAGGGATTGATTGAATATGTCCGTAAACACACCGGCCAGCTGGTCTGCGCATGCTCTGAGGGCGCGGCTGGGGATGCCATCTGGGCTTGCAGCCTTGCGAGGGTTAACACGTTTAAATGTCTTACTCACCTCGGCTGCAGTGAAGGAGAGACTGCATGTTTTCGTTGCAGGCCGTGTCAGTGGCACTGTATTGTCCTCAAAGCGGGCAAAAAAGTTATTAAGTCTGCCTGGGAGCAAGACATCCTGGTCCGTGACTGGGCTGGATTTCTTCCTGTAGTCCGTGATTGACTGTAGACCTTGCCACATGCCTCTTGTGTCTGAGCCGTTGAATTGAGATTCTACTTTGTCTCTATACTGACGCTTAGCTTGTTTGATAGCCTTGCAGAGGTAATAGCTGCACTGTTTGTATTCGGTCATGTTACCAGACACCTTGCCCTGATTAAAAGCAGTGGTTCGCGCTTTCAGTTTCACGCGAATGCTGCCATCAATCCACGGTTTCTGGTTAGGGAATGTTTTAATCGTTGCTATGGGAACGACATCTTCAACGCACGTTCTAATGAACTCGCACACCGAATCAGCGTATTCGTCAATGTAACAACATTGACGCAATACGAAACATATCCCAGTCCACGTGATGGAAGCAGTCTTGGAGTGTGGAGTCAGCTTGGTCGGACCAGCGTTGGACAGACCTCAGCGTTGGAGCCTCCAGTTTTAGGTTCTGTCTGTAGGCAGGGATCAGCAAAATGGAGTCGTGGTCAGCTTTTCTGAAAGGGGGGCGGGCCAGGACCTTATATGCGTCGCGGAAGTTAGAGTAACAATGATCCAAGGTTTTTCCACCCCTGGTTGCGCAATCGATATGCTGATAAAATTTAGGGAGTCTTGTTTTCAGATTAGCCTTGTTAAAATCCCCAGCTACAATGAATGCAGCCTCCGGATAAATGGTTTCCAGTTTGCAAAGAGTTAAATAAAGTTCGTTCAGAGCCATCGATGTGTCTGCTTGGGGGGGATATATACGGCTGTGATTATAATCGAAGAGAATTCTCTTGGTAGATAATGTGGTCTACATTTGATTGTGAGGAATTCTAAATCAGGTGAACAGAAGGATTTGAGTTCCTGCATGTTTCTTTCATTACACCATGTCTCGTTAGCCATAAGGCATACGCCCCTGCCCCTCTTCTTACCAGAAAGGTGTTTGTTTCTGTCGGCGCGATGCGTGGAGAAACCCGTTGGCTGCACCGCTTCGGATAGCGTCTCTCCAGTGAGCCATGTTTCCGTGAAGCACAGAATGTTACAGTCTCTGATGTCCCTCTGGAATGCTACCCTTGCTCGGATTTCATCAACCTTGTTGTCTAGAGACTGGACATCGGCAAGAAGAATGCTAGGGAGTGGTGCATGGTGTGCCCGTCTCCGGAGTCTGACCAGAAGACCGCCTCGTTTCCCTCTTTTTCGGAGTCATTTTTTTGGGTCGCTGCATGCGATCCATTCCGTTGTCCTGTTTGTAAGGCAGAACACAGGATCCGCGTCGTGAAAAACATATTCTTGGTCGTACTGATGGTGAGTTGACGCTGATCTTATATTCAGTAGTTCTTCTCAACTGTATGTAATGAAACCTAAGATGACCTGGGGTACTAATGTAAGAAATAACACGTAAAAAAACAAAAAACTGCATAGTTTCCTAGGAACCGGATCCAGAGAAGGACATATGACATAACATTGAAGGTTGTGCAATTTAACAGCAATATTTAGACTTAGAGCGGTTCCGTATTTCACTGTAAGAATAAAAGTTTTGTTTTCAAAATAATTGTTTCCGGATTTGAACATATTAATGACCTAAAGCTCATATTTCTGTGTGTTTATTATAATATAGTTAAGTCTATGATTTGATATTTGATAGAGCAGTCTGAGCGGTGGTAGGCAGCAGCAGGCTCGTAAGCATTCATTCAAACAGCACTTTCATGCGTTTGCCAGCAGCTCTTCGAAATGCTTGAAGCACAGCGCTGTTCATGACTTCACGCCTATCAACTCCCGAGATTAGGCTGGCAATACTATAGTGCCTATAAGAATATCCAATAGTCAAAGGTAAATTAAATACAAATGGTATAGAGAGAAATAGCCCTATAATTCCTATAATAACTAGAACCTAAAACTTCTTAACTGGAAATATAAAAGAAACCACCAGCTTTCATATGTTCTCATGTTCTGAGCAAGGAACTTAAACGTTAGCTTTTTTACATGACACATATTGCACTTTTACTTTCATCTCCAACACTGTTTTTGCATTATTTAAACTAAATTGAACATGCTTCATTATTTATTTGAGATTAAATAGATTTTTATTTATGTATTAGATTAGGTTAAAATAAAAGTGTTAATTCACTATTGTTGTAGTTGTCATTGTTACAAAAATATATATATATATATATTTTTTACATCCTGTGCACCTACGGCTTTTTTTGGTCCTCCAATAAATCGGTATCGGCGTTGAAAAATCATAATCGGAACCTCTAGTTCCAACATCTAGTGGAAAGCCTTCCCAGAAGAGTGGAGGCTGTTGTAACAGCAAAGAGAGGACCAACTCCATATCAATGCTAATTATTTTTTAAATGAGCAGGTGTCCACATACTTTTCGTCATGTGAAACATCACTAGACGTAGGCTACTACATGATACTTCAATTTGCCCTATATCCATCGTGAGGTTTCTACAACCTAGCCTACAATGAAAGTTCATAACGTAGGTGCACAGGTTGAGATAAATTGGAGTAATCAAGGTGACAGACAGTGAGTGACACATTCAATACCGCCTTGCACACTCTTGCCTGTATGTAATGTGCATTCTGACTGAGTGACAGCAAACTTGGCTGCAAGTTGAGGAGAGACACACACACCCCCCTCCGCACACTTCTCCTAATCTGCAATTGTTTTGAGGTCAGAATGTGTAGGGAGGTATTTTGCCAACATATATTTAGGCATATAACACTTCCGTTTTTTCCGACCACAAGTATCATCTGATCCGATTATTAACTGTCAATTTACAAATACGATTATGAGTATGGCCATGTAGGCACAGCTCTAGTACCTTTAAACTCAACTCTGGACCTCGAAGCCAGTTCCATTTTTGTATTGCTCCCCTCTAATCAGAGCCTGATTTAGACCCAGGACACCAGGTGTGTGCAATTAATTGTCATGCAGAACAGAAAACCAGAAGGCTCTGGACCTCGTAGGATAAGAGTTGAATACCCCTGCTAGTAGCTGATGTGGGGTGTAAGTAATCAATAGTCCAAACAGTCCCAAAATGGTCTGTTTTGCAAGGAAAACCAAAGTTTCTATTGGACGAATCCAGGTCCTTCCCCAGTTAGTTCCGTTAGTGAAAGGTTTTGCAACAGAATCGGTGGACTGAATACACCCTTGATCACCCACACACAGTTCAATTTCATAGCAGTCACATACAACATCCTCACTATGCATGTAGTGGACTACAGTCAACTCCAATGTGAAGGAAGTTTATGATGAACTTCACCAACAGAGTGGAGCAGAGGCCAGGGTTTGTGTAATCTAGCTCTGACTAGATCGATTTGCCCAAGGTCAATACTTCCCAAAAAATATAATGAAATGACTACCTTGTACTTATGTTTGTCCTCTGTACTTGCGTGCCTTTCTTTGTTTACTGAAATCTATACCATTTCAATAAACGTTAATCAAATACAACCAACTTTTTGCTAGTTTCTGTTTCTCAAATGGCAATTTAGCATGTCAATTGAATCTCCGATGACGTTTGTAAATTATACCTAGGCTATAAAATTATTGTAAATAAATAAGTATTTCTTTGATTTCTATCTCATTATTAGTATCTCAGGACAGAAAATGTACCAGGTTTATAAAGTTATCTTCCAAATTCCATGTTTATAGCATACTGCCCTGCATCCCACTGCTATGCTGGCTTGACACTGACGCTAAGCAGGGTTGGTCCCTGGATGCGAGACCAGATGCTGCTGAAAGTGGTGTTGGAGGGCCAGTAGGAGGCAAATTGAAAGGACATATAGCCAAGCCAACAAGAATACATTTTTCTAAATAACTAGACCATTCAAGGGCAGGCAAAGACTGGAAGTAGTTATGCGGCATTACTAAGACTAGCGAATTATATCAGGATTACCTTCTCTCGATGACGTCAGCCAACTGACAAAAAAGCTAGGGGTAAACAAACTGACATAAGTTTAATGCGACAGCTTTACTATCTTTATCGTGTTAGCAGGTCGGGTAACCACTCTTAAGTGGCAGAATAAGTATCATGCAAATCATTTGTTGTGACAGCCATGTACAGTGGGGCAAAAAAGTATTTAGTCAGCCACCAAATGTGAAAGTTCTCCCACTTAAAAAGATGAAAGAGGCCTGTAATTTTCATCATAGGTACACTTCAACTATGACAGACAAAACTATTTAAAAAATCCAGAAAATCACATTGTAGGATTTTAAATGTATTTATTTGCAAATTATGGTGGAAGTTTATCTCAATACTTTGTTATATACCCTTTTTTGGCAATGACAGAGGTCAAACATTTTCAGTAAGTCTTCACAAGGTTTTCACACACTGTTGCTGGTATTTTGGCCCATTCCTCCATGCAGATCTCCTCTAGAGCAGTGATGTTTTGTGGCTGTTGCTGGACAACATGAACTTTCAACTCCCTCCAAAGATTTTCTATGGGGTTGAGATCTGGAGATTGGCTAGGCCACTCCAGGACCTTGAAATGCTTCTTACGAAGCCACTCCTTCTTTGCCCGGGCGGTGTGTTTGGGATCATTGTCATGCTGAAAGACCCAGCCACGTTTCATCTTCAATGCCCTTGCTGATGGAAGGAGGTTTTCACTCAAAATCTCACGATACATGGCCCCATTCATTCTTTCCTTTACACGGATCAGTCGTCCTGGTCCCTTTGCAGAAAAACAGCCCCAAAGCATGATGTTTCCACCCCCATGCTTCACAGTAGGTATGGTGTTTTTTGTCCTCCAAACACGACAAGTTGAGTTTTTACCAAAAAGTTATATTTTGCTTTCATCTGACCATTATGGCATTCTCCCAATCTTCTTCTGGATCATCCAAATGCTCTCTAGCAAACTTCAGACGGGCCTGGACATGTACTGGCTTTATGCACGGGGATTTGAGTCCCTGGCGGCGTAGTGTGTTGTCCCAGGATATGAACATTGGGTAGATATTTTACCTGAAATGCACAAGGTCCTCTACTCTGAAAATGAATCCACAGATAAAAGGGTAAACTGAGTTTGCGTCTAGTAATCTCTCTTCCTTCAGTCGTCTTCTTCTTTGGACTTTATATGGAGGTTGGCAACCAACTTTAAGGTGCATTACCACCACCAACTGGACTGGAGTGTGGACCTCAGTTTACCCATGTGGATATATGCTCCTAAAAAACAATTTGGAGATGGGAGAGGCAGGACTTTCATCGCATCAAGCGTCACAAATAGAACCAAGTTCTATTTTAGCGCCTGGCTATGCAGACGTACGAGCAGTGTGGATGCAATGATTGAATAATGTATGTGTAAATGTATTTTGCAATGCTCGGGCACATAACGCGAGCGGTGTGGTCAGCATGGTACACGGCTGTACCATACTCGAGGGAGTGGTCACATTAAACCACACCTCACCGTGGGCATTTATTAAATTGACACATGCACATTCACACTAAATTGCCATTAGTAATGAGCAAAAAGTAGGTGGTTGTATTTGATTAATTAACCCTTATTGAAAAGGTGTGGATTTCAGCAAACAGAGAAAGGAACACAACTACAGAGGACAAACATAGGTACAGGGTTTCATTATTTTTTTTTTTTTTTCAAAGTATTGACTTGGGTGTATGTAGTCGGTGCCAGATTCCACAAAGCCTGGTCTCTCGTTCTCTCTCTAGGTGAAATCATAAACTTCCTTCACCATGGAGTGGAGTTTAGTCCGCTACTTTGCTAGTTGCGTAATTCCTTCTTGCATCTCCTCCTCTCACCTTAACCCTTTGCTTGTGGACTTTAGTGCACAACACAACAGGCCACAACAGGCCACAATCAACAGCCTGATCAACTCTATGTGAAAGAGATGTGTCGTGTCGCGCTGCATGAGGCAAATGGCGGTCACACTAGATACTGACTGGTTTTCCGATACACGCCCCTACCTTTTTTAAGGTATCTGTGATCAACAGATGCATATCTGTATTCTCAGTCATGTGAAATCCATAGATTAGGGCCTAATGAATGTATTTCAATTGACAGATTTTTTTATATGAACTGTAACTCAGAAAAATATTAGAAAATTGTTCCATGTTGCATTTATACTTTTGTTCAGTGTAGTATAGTTTTATCTAAAAAGGATAACTTATCTATGTTAAAACTATTTCCACCCCCCGAAATTCACTGAGTAGGATGGTCCTCCCCTTCCTCCTATGTGGAGCCTCCACTGACTGTATGGTACTGTATTATATTCTTACTGTAAACATGGAGCAATTACTGCTCAGAAAGGTCAAATACAAAGACTGTGTTGTATTGAGCTGGTAAACTGTGACATGTTGTCAGTGCTGACCTTATCCAGGAACCAGTCAGGTTGGCTACCAGAGCTGTCGATACGAGCCTTCATCTTCCTCAGGGGAGCAATGTCCTCGACCTCCAGGGTGAACATGTCCTCCTTGACCCTGCTCAATCCTAAAGACAGCCAGAGTGTGAGCGCAATGCTTTATGGGAGAGTCTTTGTAAACACACCACTAGTCTACATCACATGCATTGTGAACTACAGTAAGTACAACTATTCAAATATAGTTTTTTATGTGGATGAATGTGGAATAGAATTGCAGTTTGGTCATTTCAAAACCACTTTATGTTGGCGAATTGGGGTGTGTTTATTTGGGTGTGTTACATTTATGCATTTGTTGAAGTGTGAACATTTGGTTATATGGGTGAACTTTTGGGTCAGCGTTTAATCAGTGTGTTTGGTTGCCTGTGAACGTTTGGTCAGGTGTGAGAAATTGGTCAGGTGTGTGTTTGGTCAGGGTCAGGTGTGTGTGTGGTAATGTACCTGTCCTCATTCTTCTGCAGCAAAATCCCCTCTGTAGTGATGTTAGCCCAGAACACAGACAGGTAGATCTGGGTGTCTGCTCTTGCATTCAGAACATCTCTCATCACCACCGTCACCTCATAGATGATCTGACAATTACAGACAGACAATGATTAATAATCAGTCAATAAATCAATCACTCAATCAAATTAAACAAGTCATATTTGTTTAATTGATGAGATAACATATGCTGCCAGGTAAACCAAACAGATAAATCAACCAAACAAATCAATGTGACAAAAAGTACATGTTAAGACATTTCCTTGTAGGGGAGAGTGGGGTAAGTTGAGCCAAAGGGTTAAGTTGAGCCACCCTTGAATCTAGGAAACCATTCAAAAAATAAATCATGTGACCAAATATTTAGCAAGAGGTCATAATTTCATGGAGTCTGAAGGAATAAAACAGATTTTCACCAAGTCAAATGAATTGTGTTAGAATTATCATGATGCTTGCATCTAAACCAAAGTAGATTGTTTTATACATCAGTTGAGGTCTTTATAAGCTTCAATATGAGGTCCTAAACCTAGCATGAAAGTGCATCTTTGTAGCTGAGTGAGCTAATATAGTAAACAATTTTGTTTTGGGGTGAGTTGTGCCAATGGCCATAGGGTAAGTTCAGTCAATGGTTGAGCCAATGGCAAGTTGAGCAAATTGAAGTGCTTTCTTCCCAGGTGTAATACAAGGCATTATTGCTGGGATATGAGGGAACAACAGGGCCTGGCCTATGCTATGAGTGTAAAAAAAAGGTACGTAAGCCTGTGTTAAAAGATGCTAAAAATGATTAAAAGACAAGTATAAATTGTGTTTGGGAAATAAAGATAGACATGGTTTTAAAATGTGTGGGTCATATTCTGGCCCTCGCTTCATATTCATCGCCAAACCCACTGGCTCCAGGTCATCTATATGTCTTTGCTAGGTAAAGCCCCGCCTTATCTCAGCTCACTGGTCACCATAGCAGCACCCACCCGTAGCATGCGCTCCGGCAGGTATATTTCACGCATCACTCCCAAAGCCAACTCCTCCTTTGGCCGCCTTTCCATCCAGTTCTCTGCTGCCAATGACTGGAACAAATTGCAAAAATCACTGACGCTGGAGACTCATATCTCCCTCACTAACTTTAAGCATCAGCTGTCAGAGCAGCTTACAGATCATTGCTCTTGTACATAGCCCATCTGTAAATAGCCCACCCAACTACCTCATCCCCATATTGTTTTTGTTTTCTTGCTCCTTTGCACTCCAGTATCTCTACTTGCACATTCATCTTCTGCACATCTATCACTCCAGTGTTTAATTGCTAAATTGTAATTATTTTGCCACTATGGCCTGTTTATTGCCTTATCTCCCTAATCTTACTTCATTTGCACACATTGTATATGGACTGTTCTATTGTGTTATTGACTGTACGTTTGTTTATTCCAAGTGTAACTCTCTGTTGTTTGTGTCGCACTGCTTTGCTTTATCTTGGCCAGGTCGCAGTTGTAAATGAGAACTTGTTCTCAACTGGCCTACCTGGTTATATAAAGGTGAAATATATATATTTTTAAATATCAGAAATGATTCAGACCATTTCCCTTTTTCCACATTTTGTTACGTTACAGCCTTATTCTAAAATGGATAAAGATTGTTGCAAATGTATAAAATAATAAAAACCTTATTTACATAAGTATTCAGACCCTTTCCTATATGACTCGAAATAGAGCTCAGGCTCATCCTGTTTCCATAACCAGCACTTACACTGGAAAATGTATTTGACCCCTTTGGTTGGCATGGCAACAGCTAGGTTGCAGCTCTCAGGAGAGGCCCCATCTGAGCTATATCCCGGGCATGGAGCAACTACATCCATCAGCGTATGTGTTGTGAACCTTGCACTTGATAAAGACTTCTGTGTCTAAACGCTGTTTGTGTAACATGGTACAGGAATAAAGAACTCATTGTAAAGCAGCATTAAACTATGTGTGGGCATTTTCTTTCTTTATCTACAGTATATTTTGTACACCACCACTTTTCTTTGGGATATGAATATTCTGTATGCTTAATGTCATGTGACCCATACCTCCACCTTCCTGATCTCTCCCACATCAACGCCATGCAACTCGAAGGACTCCAGAGACCCAGAATCGAAGCACCTCTTCTCCCCAGGCAGGTCCAGCCACAGCCTCTCCGTCTGGGTGTCCCATGGTGACCACAGACCCTGCTGCTGGTACTGGCTTCCTTCTCTGCCCCTGTTGAGATGGTGAAGTGGTATGGCATGACCGCAAAGACACAATGTAATGTGTTTTGACTGTATGTACATGTGTGTACAGTTGTTTCTCCAAACCCTGCCTCTACAAAGTGTAATGTGAATAAAAACTTATTTCTGGAGTGATCAATCGGCTTGTTGCAATGTATGCAACTGGTGAAATACTGTATTTTATCACAACTCTCTATGTGCTTGTGTGTCTGGGTTTATATTGGCAGTATTGTGTTTATTTATTGGTGCTCTTCTTTTGGATGTCCTCATTCGTATTACTCCTCTTGTTCATGTTGCTGTCTACACTCTTCATGCTCAGAGCTGAGCTCTTCTTGCTACCTTGGAAAGTCTCCCTCTCCCCCTCATAACCCTGTGAGAATATACAGGTCAGGTAACACACACTTTGTCAGGGTTCTGTGTGCTCACACACGTGTACACACTCACACACACATATGCATGCACACACACACATTGACACACTCTCTTGTTGTGATGTGTGTTTTGTCCTATATTTATATTGTATTTATTTTACATTTTTTGTCCCAGGCCCCTGTCCCCGCAGGAGACCTTTTGCCTTTTGGTAGGCCGTCATTGTAAATAAAAAATGTGTTCTTAACTGACTTGCCTAGTAGAAGTACAGTTCACACATATATTGGTGTATACACACTGTGGCACACAAACACAGTACCTTGACATAGAACATTCTCTCGATGCTTTTGTCCTCTCTTTTCCTTCACAACTAGCTCTCCTATATCGAACCCTAAGACCTCCTTACAGATCCTCATCAACCACCTCTACGTGGTCCAGGTACCAATCAGCACTCACCATGCTGTTGTCATGGCGAATCTTAATTCTAAACACCTGATACAGGTCCACCGCCTCTTCGGAAAATGTATCCACCTGAAATAGGAGGCACACAGAAGCAGTATAATTTTTTATTTAAAGTTTATTAACTAGGCAAGTCAGTTAAGAACACATTCTTCTTTACATTGACAGCCTAGGAACAGTGGGTTGCCTTGTTCAGGGGCAGATTACCTTGTCAGCTCAGGGATTTGATCTAGCAACCTTTTGATTACTGGCCCAATGCTCTAACCACTAGGCTACCTGCCGCCCCAGGTAGCCTAGTTGTTAGAATGATCCAAAAATACACATTGAATTAGTATTTTCCTTCTATATTGCCTTAATATCACTGTACAATTATTGTACAACAACATCACTACCTTTTATGTTGTGATGCAAAAGCCAATAAACCTACTCAAGTACAAATAATATACAGAAATGACAGAAAGTCCTAGTTATGGATATGGTGTGTTGTTCTGTCTTACCACTCCCCTCTCAAACTTGTTGCTGTTTGTCTCAAACTTGCAGAGTTTGTGTTCAACCGTGCCGGCCAGGTCTCTGTAGATGGTGAGGAAAACGTTGGCATCTGTGCCTGGGTTGTAAACGTCACCCGTCATCACAGACACATTGTAGGTGAACACAGATAACAGAAAACACAGACTGAGATAACCCACAGACAGAAAGCATAATAATGGGCTAAAGTGTCCAAATGAGAACAAATTCCCAACACTGTGTGACTGCAGCGGAGAAAGACATCAATTTAGAGCAGAGAACTGCCACATCATTTACATGTCAGGCAGACAAAGAATCTGACAAACGAAAAGGCACATTCTGCTGTAATGGCCGGCCTCCGGTGTGTATGTGTGTGCATGTGTACTTTCCACTGAGTCTTCCTCCTCAGTGTGTGTGTGTGTGTGTGTGTGTGTGTGTGTGTGTGTGTGTGTGTGTGTGTGTGTGTGTGTGTGTGTGTGTGTGTGTGTGTGTGTGTGCGTGTGCGTGTGTGCGTGCGTGTGCGCGTGCGTGTGTGTGTGTGCTTGTGTTTGTGTGTATGTACTCTCCAGTGCATCTTCCACCTCAATCTCGCTGACTTTCAGGGTTCCGTCTCGTAGTAGTTTCTCCGTTATGATGTCAGAAGGTACTAATTCTCTCGCTGTCTCTCCGTCATCCTCTGACTTGGCCAGCCAACACTCACAAGGGAAGACGATAGTCTCCGACCCCTAGAGAGATAGAGCAGCAATGCGTGAGTGACTGAAAACACACCAGGTCTCTCCGCGAGGAGAAGAGCACCACCTTGTGACTAGAAATTGTATTGTTTTGATTTATAATATGATGTCATCCGTCTCTTTTTACTGAAGAAGGGTGTAGTATTGCTCTGATCTTTGACACTGGACCAGGATCAGTTTTGTGCATTTTGAAGAGGATTTGTGAAGGTTAAGCGTATCCTAGATCTGTAGCTGAGTAAGTAGCCTTTCTCCTGTGTATCTTTCTCTTCCTCAGCAGTCGTCTGCTCTAACCGCAATCCTAAAAATGCTCACAATAATCATTGATTGTGAGCTATTTCACAGTGCAAGCTTTTTTAAATGACACCAGCCTCAGTTTCTCCCTCAGCTGTCATGACCACTAGATCTTCTCTATGACGTCGCCCATGTCCTCCAACTGCATGGTGTTACAGAAACATCAGCATCATCATGAGGATCAAGAGCATCATCACCCACATTGTCATCCTCTTCATCATCACCATCATCCTCATTAAATAACCATATATACCTTACTCAACTGTCTGCTCTATACAGTGTTTTAATAGGCGACTACTGTGTGGTTGTACCTCAACGATGAACATGTCCTCAGCTCCCCTCTCAAACTACATGGTCCGCTCCCTCTTGTTGACACAGAGAGTCCTCTGCTGGGTGCACACCCCGCCTCGACCGTACAGCACGGTGAACACGTCTGCATCTGTACCCGCTGCAAACAGGTCACTGGTTTTGTTCTCGAATGGCACAACTGCAACAGAGGGGAAACAAGGGTATGATATGGCATGGTAGTTGGTAGGATAAGGTCCTGTAAGATATGGATTATCTACAATAAGTACAGTTTGCTTTAGACTGGCATTTCTGGTATGTCAGATATGACCTGATATGGTATGATATAAGATAGTAAAACTGTATAGGGTAGTGGTATGCTGGCTAGTAGGCTATAATATGGGTTAGGTGTAGCATGTTGCAGGTTGGTTCTTACATGGTTTGTTGAAATCAGTCTGGAGGTCTGCAGGGAACAAGTCCCTGACGATGGCCCCGTTGTCGTTCTTCCTCTCCCTTGTACAGCCAGCGACCACAGGGGAACCGTAGCATCTGGCCCAGGGACGGGGCGTTCAACCTCTACCCAGTCAAGGAACCAGCCTGCTGCGGCCGCTGCACAGGCATAACACATCATATCACAAGGACTGTGTGTGTGTCTGTCTGTCAGTCTCTCAGTCTTTTTTGTGATCTCCCCCATTTTCGTGATATCTAAATTGGTAGTTACGGTCTTGTCCCATCGCTCCAACTCCGGGAACCGACTCGGGATAGGCGAAGGTCGAGAGCCATGCGTGCACCGAAACACTGCTTCTTTGACACACTGCTCTGTCCATTGCTTCTTGACACACTGCTCGGTTAACCCGGAAAGCAGCCGCACCAATGTGTCGGATGAAACCTCTCTGTTTTATGTATTCGTATCACATAGAACTGCCTGTGGAAACACACAGCAGTAAATGGCATAGTTAGTAGTATATTCAAATGCACACGATCAGACACAAACATGTGTATTATCAAAATATATTTTTGGTGCCGTACAGGGTGGCAAATGCGTTGGTGTCCACATACTTCTTGTCTCCAGTCTGTACCCTCATTGTGAAGGTGGTAGACATGGCTGACAGAGAGAGATCAACCAAATCAGATAAGAATGTATTCATGGTATAATGCATTGATATTATTCAATCAAATGATATGCTGAACAATGAAATGTGGGTAACTAGGCCTTGATGCTTGCATCTGTTATTCTCCAAAAGGAATAGAACATACACCAAATTTTTAATGGGAGCAAACAATTTGTAATTCTAGCCCCTTGTGTGTGTATTTATCACCCTTCTGCTCCAGGACGAGTGTTGAACTGGAGTCTTTCTCCTCCTCCTCCTCCTCCTCCTCATCATCACCATTCTTCATAAAAGGCCTTGTCCACAGAGACCAGCTCCCTGGCGATCTGTCAGTCAATGTGCCAACCACCGTTTACAGGGGAAGTAGTACCTAGAACACAGTTTTTGTCTGTCTGCCACTAGCCTAGCCTGCCAGGCTTCTAGGCCTGTCTGACTGTCTGTGACTTGATAATAACCCCATAAATACAATTTCTGACCACCAAGGGGAGCTGTGCAGTTGTTTTCTTAGACCAATGGGCAGACCTTTTTATATCCAAAAACCACACCTTTTCTCAAAACATACAGGCAGTCTTGGAAGAGATGCATAGATTTTTTTGGACCAGCTATTTATCTATAAATCACCTTCCTAGCCATATAGATATACATGTATGGTGTGTCATATGGTGTAGAATGTAGATAAGTGGTAATAATAAAATAGAAAATGGCAATATTATCTCAAATGGTGTAGTAAAGTGGTTAATTATCCTCACTTATTGTGTAATCCTGTGCCTGCCTCCTCCCCTCCTGTACGTGGTGTTGTCTTTGTTGTCCACTATCTCCACCTAGTCCAGGAACCAGGCGGCATGATGCTGGCTGTTGTCATGGCGAATGCTCAGCTTCTTCAGAACGCCCAGATCGATGGCCCGGGATGGAGAATACGTCCTCCTGAACCCCACAAAGAACCACGGGAAAGGTCAGGGTTCAAAGGCATAAATAAAAGGTTAATAAAAAAGGTACCTGTTCAATTATCAATAATTGTTTAAATGTTTTAAATTTATTTGATTCTTAACAACAGGGGACCGTGCACAAAGATCAAACAGCTAGGTCAATGGGAAAGAGGTTGTAGTTCAACAGCGACTCAGATATTGACATCATCATCATCATTTTGACAGATGTTTCACCTGCCCTTTCTCAAATGTGTTCAGGTTGTTGGGTCTTCCTGAGTCTCCGCTCGGCCCTTGTCGCCGATCTCTCCGTAGATGTTAATGTATACATAAGCCCTCCAGGTCTCAGAGGTCCTCTGGGAGGAGCTCCACCACGATCTCCCCATCCCCCTCGTCACGGGCCAGCCAGCGCTGACAGGGAAAAGTCACTCTCTCCACCACCTCCTGGAGCTCTGTCACATGCTCTTCTTCCTCCTTCTTCTACTTCTTGTCATCCTTCGGCTTCTCCTTCGGCACCTCCCTCTGCACCATAGCGAGCCACTTGACGTCCACCATCTCAAGGAACCACCCGTCGCCCAAACCAGAACCGTCGTACCCAATGCAGATCTTGAATAATTTGCGCACATTCAGTACCTCGATCTGAGGGGTGAGAGACTGTAAGACAGGCCAATGGTGGTTATTCAGAGATTTGTCCTCATCGCTCCACAACATGGAAGAATGACTAAGTCTTCTCAAAACCAATGACAGCTGTGCTCTTCATGAATACAACTAATTCACAAAAAGGAAAATACTTTTCTTCCCACAATTTGAAACCAACGAATGTAGACTACTTCCACTGGTTCACTGACCGAGTCTGACTTTAAATATCTCCCGCGCTCAAAGTGGTAGGAGCGGCTCTTGAGGCAGATGAGCTCAGTCTTGCCGTTCTCTCCATAGATCTGACAGAACACATTGACGTTGGTGCCACCTTTGTGCATGTTCCCCGTAACCGCTGTGATCTCGTAGTTTATCACTGCAAATGAGAGGGCAGAGCAACATGTCACTAACCAATTAGACAATGGCAGGATGATGGAGAGTGGACTAATGCCCCACAATCCATCACAATCACTAAGTAGGAGTTCATCACTTGCAGGACAGAACTATATTTATCAAGTGAAGTCAACTGGTTACAGGTTTATTCAGTGTCAATGTAGGTATTCTATAATTTTGAGTATTCCTGTACTTTTTCCTTTGGGTGTTCTTGAGAGAACTTGGGTAGCTACATTGTGTATACAAATGTCTCAGTGTATTTGAAAGCACTAGTACAGCACCTAGTGTGTACAGCACCTATATTACCTCTGCTCTGGCCAAAATAAATACACACTGTAAATATATTCATTTAACTTTAACATGATATAATAGAATTCTCTGGCACAGTAGGCGGGTAAGGGTGTAGCTTATTTGTCCTGTTTCACACATTTACGAGTCTGTTAATACGCATGTGAGAATTGGAATATGTGTGTTTTGCATATCCCACTCTCCCTGTGACACCCTCAGAGAGTGAAGTCATGGCCAGGGTCGGCCATTATCAATGGTGACCCTGGAGCAATTACAGTTAAGTGCCTTGCTCAATCGATTTTTCACCTTGTTGGCTCGGGGATTCAAAATAGAAACCTTTCAGTTACTGGCCCAACACTCTAACCACTAGGCTACCCACTGCCCTGCACAGTATAATGCATGTATTGTCTCAGAACATAAACTCTAGTAAACGTCCTGTTACGTTTCTCGATGTTCAGAGTCTCGCTGGGGTAGATCTCTACCTCCATCTTCCCATCAGCCTCATCCTTACAGAGCCAGCGGTGGCTGGGAACTTGTACTGCTATCCATGGACTGACACAATGATCTGCACACTGTCCAGGAACCAAACAGCACCTAGACCCTTAGTGTGGCCAATCAGCAGACCGTGGATCTACAGAGAGAAATCAGGGCGTAAGAATCGAGGTGGGATTGATGGTCATTATAGATGCTTTTATCCAGTTAACATTGTCAGTTTGTGAGACCCAATCAGGAACCAAAACTCTGATGTTTAAGGCACCACACAACTCCAAAAAACTGAGACATACTGTTAGATGAATTTAGTTCTTATGTATTCATTAACCAATTCAATTAAAATACTCCGTCTGTACCCAGAGTTTGTAAGGTTCTGGGGGAAATTAAACAGACGGAGACCAGTCAAAAATGGTCAGTGACGTTTATTCTCGAGAGCTCTGATCATAATCACATGTACATTAGTTTATATATCACACATAGCGTCATAGCGTACAAAATGTCCCTCCTCCTCTTGGACAATGACGAAGCTGCTTTTCAATTCAATTCCAACACATACATATTGCTTATCTTATGCTACCACATGTTACACAATCTACTGCAAGTCCAACGGTTTCTCCCCTCCCTGGGTGGGGACGAGACATTTTTCCTGTTGTTAGTTTCACAGTGGTCACAAGTTGTCTGTTAACACTTCCTGTTTGCCTATGTACAAACATATTCTTCATCAGACAGCATATAATTCTGTTAGTTATAATTCTAAGTTAAATGTATACATCATTTAGTCATTTAGCCATTATAGTTTAAAATCCCATAACACATACACTATAATTGCATACTGTAGGGATAAATTGGTATAAATAAGATGACTATAGTCTATAATCTATGTTTCTAGGTTTCTGATAGTGTGTTCTATTTGTATTTTCCAACGTTTATAAAACATAAAGAATAGAGTTATATGATGTCATAGGTCTCGACGGTGAAGATATCAGTTTGCCCTGTCTCATAGTAGTTACTCAGGCTGTTGTCAGAGACCACCAGGAGGATCCTGTGGGGTCACACTTCTTCCCGTACAGCTTGACAAACACCTGGGAGTCTGAGCTGGCACCAATGATGCTGCCTGTCCACCGAGACTAGATTATTAGAGACTAGATTATTAGATTTTACCTAACAATGATATCTAAAAAATAATATGAGACAGGCCTTTTACACACACACACACACACACACACACACACACACACACACACACACACACACACACACACACACACACACACACACACACACACACACACACACACACAAAATTGTAATGGGATGCTGGTCCATCAGCTGGCTAACTGCTTTAAGCGTGTCCATTGGAGAACGGCCATTAGAGACAGACTGGGCGTGGCCGGTCCGGATGACTGGATGACAGTATGGATGACAGTATGGCTGTTAGTGAAACACTGGCTGTTTGGTGCTTTTGCTTTTTACTAGTGAGGGAAGTGAGTGATTGGATGAAATTCATTATCAGGGGGGAAAAAGTACCTGTCGTACAGCACTAGTCCATGTATACCATGAAAGTAACTTTCCAAACCCTCAGAAATGTTCATTTCAATAAATTAGTTACATTTCAGTAAAGATGTTGCGTAAGGGCTCGATTCAATCTGTAGCGCTGAAGATCAGTTCTGTAGCACAATTAAAATTTCAAGGTAATTTCAGATTGAGCTGACATTGTCACACCCTGACCATAGTTTGCTTTGTATGTTTATATGTTTTGTTTGGTCAGGGTGTGATCTGAGTGGGCATTCTATGTTGTATGTCTAGTTTGTCTGTTTCTGTGTACGCACCCTACGCACCAGCCACAACGGCACCGCCTCGATCAGGAACTCACCAGCCTGTGGAGAAATTAGGCAGATTAACCACTCAAAACCAAATTAGCCCACTGAGCTAAACACCTAGATATTAGATCTGGGAGCTAACACAAGTCTTCAGGTCTCTTTTGGATTCCATGAAGAACCATTTCGGGAAATTGTTTTACCTGGAACCAAAAAGGGTTCTTCAAAGGGTTCTCCTGTGGGAACAGCCAAAGAACCCTTTTAGGTTCTAGATAGCACCTTTTTTTCCTAGGAGTGTACTCTTTCTCAGGAAGTGTCCAATCCAGCTCCAGCGGTGTCTCTTGAGTATGGTATCCATGGCTTCATGCTTTGTTTGTCTAAGGAGGTTGGTGTTTGATATTGTGTTTGGCCCGACAATGTGCATGATTCTCCGGAGGGAAGTTGTGTGGAAGGTGTCATTTTTTTCAGGTCTGCTTCTGTCATTTTGCAGCATTCTGAACCATAATGGAGAGTTGCCAGTACACAGCTCTGGAATATTTTGAGTTTTGTATTTGTTCTATATTGTCCAGATTTCCAGACTCGTTGCTCTTGCTTTATTGATTCTGGTGCCGATGTGTTTGCTGGTGCTTCCATCATGACATATGGTGCTCCCAAGGTAAGTAAAACTGTGGGTTAACTCCAGGTCCTGTTCCTTGATTTTGACTGCGTTTGCGTTGTTAATGTTGATGGGCATGACCTTGGTCTTGCTGCAGTTGATAACCAGGCCGACTTGCTGGCCAAAGGACCTGGACTCTGTCAGTTTTGTATTGTAGATGTTGGAGTGTGTGATAAAAAAAAAAACAGGTCATTGGCGAAGTCAAGGTCTTCTAGAGTAGAATACAAAGTCCAACAAAGCTCAAGTCCAGCAAAGCTCATGTTGCTGGTTCCCACAGGGCACGAAGAGTAGCTGTGGTACTGTTTTATGGTGTTAACGACATGGGTGGTGGTTCCATAAATTCTTAAGATCTTCCATAGTCTTTTCCTGTGAATGCTGTCAAAAGCCTTCTGGTTGTCATTAAAGTTGATGTAGCGTTTCTGTTGTTACTCACTACATAGCTCAATGATGTTCCTGAGAGATCTTGTCTGTACAGCTGCTTCCTTCCCTGAAGCCCACTTGTTAGTTCATAATCACTTTATCTACAGCTGAAGACATCTGTTGTACGATACTCTTGCAAAAGATCTTGCTGGGAACGGAAAAAAGTGTGATGCCCCTCCAGTTGTTGCAATCGGGTAGTGTGCCCTTAGCTGCCTGAATAATGACCCACTTGGTCCAATTTGAAGGTATCTTTCAACTTCATCCAGATGTCAATGAAGAGTGGAAGAAGGATGTTTGCAACCAATACTGGATCGATTTTGAACAGCTCTGCATTGAGGTTATCAGGACCTGGAGCTTTCACATTCTTTAATGACTTGATGGTAGTGATCCTTTATTCTTTGGTTGGTGGGTCGGTGTTTATGTCTAGATCTTCTGGAGCAGCTTCAGGTGAGTTAATTGGTCCACAGGGTTAAGAGCCTTTCTGAAATATTCTGTCCATCTTGCTTCCTATTCATTTTCTGTAGTAGGAGGTTGCCTTGCTTGTCTTTGATTTGAGTATTTGACTTTCTGCCACAGATTAGGTTAGTAATTTTGGATACTGTTCCTTGCTTCTTGTTTGCTGCTGCCTTTTCAGCTGCACTTGCCAGCTCCTCCAGGTAGTCCCTTTTGTCTCTTCTTACTAGCCTTTTGAGAATTTTTCTGTGGTGTGCAGTGTAGTAGGATCCTAGTAATGGCCTACCACACCATCTTCAGAGATAGCTGAGCACATGGAGATGTTCTCCCCACGTTGTCCAGGCAATAGGACGGTCGCCCGTTGGCCGATGAGGTTCCGCCCACGGCGCCGAGTTTTGGCCAGGTTGAAGCCCGCTTCATCAACAAAGATATACTTGTGATGGGTCACAGCAGCATCAAGCACCATCACCTTCTAAAAATATATGTTGGTTAGTTATTTTTACAGTATAGTTCCAATATGATATTGTGAAGTAGCATGTGCATCAAATAGTAACAGTAATACAGTATATAGTGCTACACCTGAACGTACTCGGCCCGCAGTTTTTTCACCTGGTCGTTGTTTCAAAAGGCACCAGGTAAATGTTTTCATAAATACCTGGTGCCTCTTCAAAAGGCAGGTGATTGTTCATAGGCTGATGGATGCCACACATGACCACGGCCACCACCATGGGGCCTTCTGTCAATTCTGAGGGTAGGACAGAGTATACTGTCAATATATCATCCTGTATTGTAATGGATGTAAACTTTGTGAGTTTACATCCATTACAATATGTAATTTAATGAAAATGTAATGGTCTTCCCCCTCATTGTCCATGTCGGTGATTGTTTGTTTGTAAGCATTGTGCAATAATTGTTCTGGTGTGCGACGGGTTTTGTACCCACTTGTATTATTTTGCACATTTTGGTTTTCTGAGTTTTTGAGCACTTATTAAACTGAACCCTTTGTACGGGTTCCGGGTTGGAGCGAGCGGTCGCATCGCACTTCGCTCCGCTGCACTTCGCTCCGCTGGTAGTATAACTTTTTCATTACATTTCATTATAGTACAACGGTTGATTTGTCTAATCTTAGCAATTTCTTCTTAGCTAGCTACATAGCCGTCCTTGTATCAGAGATAATTGCATAATTATCGTATTTCGTCGCCCTAACGTAGCCTTCACTGCTATTTGCCCAGCAGCTAGCATACGCTAGCAAACGCCCACAGTTTAGCATCACTGTAGTGCTATTCACTCAACTGAACGACTTGATTAGTTTAGTGTTAGCTAGCTACATAGCTGTCTTTGTTTCCAAGATAATTGTGTAGTTAGAGTGTGTAGTCTTGGAGTGATTATCTTAATTTACCGAGGTTCGCTAGCCAGCTATTTGTCGTCCTTAACGTAGGAGACTCTGCTAGCTAGCCAACAGCTAACAGCTAACAGCTAGCCAACGTCTACTGAATCGAATTCAACAACCCGGTCGCAGTCACAGGTAGTACCACATTTTCATTTAATTTCATTACAGTACAACGGTTTGATTTGTTTGATCGTAGCTAGCTACATAGCTAGCTACATAGCCGTCTTTGTTTCAAAGATAATTGTGTAGTCTAGAGCGATTTTCTAGGTTAGCTAGCCAGCTATTGTCGTTCTTTTAACGCAACGTAACGTAAACAACACTGCTAGCTAGCCAGCTAGCCCCGAGTACTGTATCATTTTAATCATTTTAGTCAATAAGATTCTTGCTACGTTAGCTTAACTTTCTGAACATTCGAGACGTGTAGTCCACTTGTCATTCCAATCTCCTTGCATTAGCGTAGCCTCTTCTGTAGCCTGTCAACTATGTGTCTGTCTATCCCTGTTCTCTCCTCTCTGCACAGACCATACAAACGCTCCACACCGCGTGGCCGCGGCCACCCTAATCTGGTGGTCCCAGCGCGTACGACCCACGTGGAGTTCCAGGTCTCCGGTAGCCTCTGGAACTGCCCATCTGCGGCCAACAAGGCAGAGTTCATCTCAGCCTATGCCTCCCTCCAGTCCCTCAACTTCTTGGCACTGACGGAAACATGGATCACCACAGATAACACTGCTACTCCTACTGCTCTCTCCTCGTCCGCCCACGTGTTCTCGCACACCCCGAGAGCTTCTGGTCAGCGGGGTGGTGGCACCAGGATCCTCATCTCTCCCAAGTGGTCTTTCTCTCTTTCTCCCCTTACCCATCTGTCTATCGCCTCCTTTGAATTCCATGCTGTCACAGTTACCAGCCCTTTCAAGCTTAACATCCTTATCATTTATCGCCCTCCAGGTTCCCTTGGAGAGTTCATCAATGAGCTTGATGCCTTGATAAGCTCCTTTCCTGAGGACGGCTCACCTCTCACAGTTCTGGGCGACTTTAACCTCCCCACGTCTACCTTTGACTCATTCCTCTCTGCCTCCTTCTTTCCACTCCTCTCCTCTTTTGACCTCACCCTCTCACCTTCCCCCTACTCACAAGGCAGGCAATACGCTTGACCTCATCTTTACTAGATGCTGTTCTTCCACTAACCTCATTGCAACTCCCCTCCAAGTCTCCGACCACTACCTTGTATCCTTTTCCCTCTCGCTCTCATCCAACACTTCCCACGCTGCCCCTACTCGGATGGTATCGCGCCGTCCCAACCTTCGCTCTCTCTCCCCCGCTATTCTCTCCTCTTCCATCCTATCATCTCTTCCCTCTGCTCAATCCTTCTCCAACCTATCTCCTGATTCTGCCTCCTTAACCCTCCTCTCCTCCCTTTCTGCATCCTTTGACTCTCTATGTCCCCTATCCTCCAGGCCGGCTCGGTCCTCCCCTCCCGCTCCGTGGCTCGACGACTCATTGCGAGCTCACAGAACAGGGCTCCGGGCAGCCGAGCGGAAATGGAGGAAAACTCGCCTCCCTGCGGACCTGGCATCCTTTCACTCCCTCCTCTCTACATTTTCCTCCTCTGTCTCTGCTGCTAAAGCCACTTTCTACCATTCTAAATTCCAAGCATCTGCCTCTAACCCTAGGAAGCTCTTTGCCACCTTCTCCTCCCTCCTGAATCCCCCCTCCTCCCTCTCTGCAGATGACTTCGTCAACCATTTTGAAAAGAAGGTCGACGACATCCGATCCTCGTTTGCTAAGTCAAACGACACCGCTGGTTCTGCTCACACTGCCCTACCCTATGCTCTGACCTCTTTCTCCCCTCTCTCTCCAGATGAAATCTCGCGTCTTGTGACGGCCGGCCGCCCAACAACCTGCCCGCTTGACCCTATCCCCTCCTCTCTTCTCCAGACCATTTCCGGAGACCTTCTCCCTTACCTCACCTCGCTCATCAACTCATCCCTGACCGCTGGCTACGTCCCTTCCGTCTTCAAGAGAGCGAGAGTTGCACCCCTTCTGAAAAAACCTACACTCGATCCCTCCGATGTCAACAACTACAGACCAGTATCCCTTCTCTCTTTTCTCTCCAAAACTCTTGAGCGTGCCGTCCTTGGCCAGCTCTACCGCTATCTCTCTCAGAATGACCTTCTTGATCCAAATCAGTCAGTTTTCAAGACTAGTCATTCAACTGAGACTGCTCTTCTCTGTATCACGGAGGCGCTCCGCACTGCTAAAGCTAACTCTCTCTCCTCTGCTCTCATCCTTCTAGACCTATCGGCTGCCATCGATACTGTGAACCATCAGATCCTCCTCTCCACCCTCTCCGAGTTGGGCATCTCCGGCGCGGCCCACGCTTGGATTGCGTCCTACCTGACAGGTCGCTCCTACCAGGTGGCGTGGCGAGAATCTGTCTCCTCACCACGCGCTCTCACCACTGGTGTCCCCCAGGGCTCTGTTCTAGGCCCTCTCTTATTCTCGCTATACACCAAGTCACTTGGCTCTGTCATAACCTCACATGGTCTCTCCTATCATTGCTATGCAGACGACACACAATTAATCTTCTCCTTTCCCCTTCTGATGAACAGGTGGCGAATCGCATCTCTGCATGTCTGGCAGACATATCAGTGTGGATGACGGATCACCACCTCAAGCTGAACCTCAGCAAGACGGAGCTCCTCTTCCTCCCGGGAAGGACTGCCCGTTCCATGATCTCGCCATCACGGTTGACAACTCCATTGTGTCCTCCTCCCAGAGCGCTAAGAACCTTGGCGTGATCCTGGACAACACCCTGTCGTTCTCAACTAACATCAAGGCGGTGTCCCGTTCCTGTAGGTTCATGCTCTACAACATCCGCAGAGTACGACCCTGCCTCACACAGGAAGCGGCGCAGGTCCTAATCCAGGCACTTGTCATCTCCCGTCTTGATTACTGCAACTCGCTGTTGGCTGGGCTCCCTGCCTGTGCCATTAAACCCCTACAACTCATCCAGAACGCCGCAGCCCGTCTGGTGTTCAACCTTCCCAAGTTCTCTCACGTCACCCCGCTCCTCCGCTCCCTTCACTGGCTTCCAGTTGAAGCTCGCATCCGCTACAAGACCATGGTGCTTGCCTACGGAGCTGTGAGGGGAACGGCACCTCAGTACCTCCAGGCTCTGATCAGGCCCTATACCCAAACAAGGGCACTGCGTTCATCCACCTCTGGCCTGCTCGCCTCCCTACCACTGAGGAAGTACAGTTCCCGCTCAGCCCAGTCAAAACTGTTCGCTGCTCTGGCCCCCCAATGGTGGAACAAACTCCCTCACGACGCCAGGACAGCGGAGTCAATCACCACCTTCCGGAGACACCTGAAACCCCACCTCTTCAAGGAATACCTAGGATAGGGTAAGTAATCCTTCTCACCCCCCCCCCCCCCCCTAAAAAGATTTAGATGCACTATTGTAAAGTGGCTGTTCCACTGGATGTCATAAGGTGTATGCACCAATTTGTAAGTCGCTCTGGATAAGAGCGTCTGCTAAATGACTTAAATGTAATGTAAATGTAATGTAAATGTAAAGGATAGAGGGGAGTTAGGTAGTCTAGTGGTTAGAGGGTTGGGCCAGTAACCTGAGCCGACAAGGCTCTGTCGATGTCCCCTTGAGCAAGACACTAAACCCTAGTTGCTCTGGATAAGAGTGTCTGCGAAATGACAAACATTTTAAATATAGTGCATATCCTGCAGACTTACCGGTTTTTCTGGCAAAATGTTCTCATAATTGAACTGACAGTTGATCTTTCCAGGTTGGGGTGAACTCATTTTAAGGGCCTCTGCCATGATAAGGCCTCTGCCCACCTCTTTTACATTTTTGATGGGGCCCATGACCACCTCTCTGACGGGCCCCTTGTCCACAAGGTCTTTGATTTTTGTCCTCTCCCTTGCCGTCTACCCTGATCCATGTTGAAAGAAATTGCAAATGTACAAACGTCCCCTTTTATACTGAACAAAAATATAAACGCAATATGCATCAATTTAAGTTCATATAAGGAAATCAGTCAATTGAATTGAATTCATTAGGCCCTAATCTATGGATTTCACATGACTGGGCAAGGGTGCAGGCATGGATGGGAGCCAGGCCCAGCCAATCAAAAATATTTTTTCCCTACTAAAAGGATTTATTACAGACCAAAATACTTCTCAGCAAAAAGTTCTTTGTCACTAAGCTAGCCACCTCTTGATGATATTAAATGAAACAATATAGAATAAAATCAAACAACTAATGACAGAAAGAACAGCTACAGTACAGTGCTTGTATTCTCGCAGCTGACTTAGAGAACAACTAACACTTGAGATGTAAAAACACAAAGATTGTCTTATGTCACCTGTGTCACCATGATCTCCCAAGATATTCAGGAAGAGGTCACCATCTGACCCACTGCCCTTCTCGTCAGAGGTGAACACAAGTACTGTATTTATACATTCACTGTACATTCACAAAATATCAAACAGGATAGAAAGGGGTGGCAGGGTAGCCTAGTGGTTAGAGTGTTGGACTAGTAACCGGAAGGTTGCAAGTTCAAGCCCCCTTGCTGACAAGGTACAAATCTGTCATTCTGCCCCTGAAAGGTAGTTAAACCCACTGTTCCTAGGCTGTCATTGAAAATAAGAATTTGTTCTTAACTGACTTGCCTAGTTAAATAAAGGTAAAAAATATATATACATATATATTCATGGTCTGTTCATGATATTTCACATAGACACAGCCATCATGGTACTTGTCATGCTATGCAATCAATCATTGTCACTGAAACTTAAATTCTACCGTAACCTCTCTTTAATTCCTGTCTCGTCTCGTGCCTTGTGCGAGTTTGTGTCTCCTCCCCTTTTCTCGCAATAGACATCAGGCAGAGTTCCTCTAATCCCAATAAGCCAGTTTCCAGGTAAAATATTAATAGGTGAAATATTATAAGGTTGACAATAGGTGTGTGTAAGTGTGCCTGTCAGGGTGTGTCTGGTCCCGTGACAGCTGTCTGATTCAGAATAATGGGTCTACTTTAACCACTCCTTCAGTCTTCAATATACTTGAAAAGTAGACGCGAGAGGAGGCATGATCTGTGTTTACTACCGTGGTCACATTTGGCCACAAGACACATGCACCCTGCATCCTCCTCTCTCTCTTGGTAACAAGAGGAATATAAGGCTTACCAGATGATTATAGGCTCCATGAGGCACCTTACCCACAAGTAACAGTAGGCAGAGTAACTTACCTTTAAGAACATGAAGCGTGCATTAAGTACAAATCAAGTTGGCTATGTAGCTCCTAAATTACACAAATCTGGGTTTCAGTTGCCCTATACTTTGCAGCTTAAACTGTATGCATGTTCAGTGTAATTGGTTTGAGTGTTTTTGAACCATGGGCCTCATGCAGTGTCACCTTCTATATTCTATGTCGTGTGGATGTGTATCCTGTACTGTGTGTAAAGGTGTGCTTTCCAGATTGACCTACATTTGGGGACATCCATGGGGTTGAGGCTGCCCAGCAGATCTCTGACATACAGGCTGTCCCCCTCCTCTCAGCTCAAACAGTTGTTGCCGGTTAAAAGTAGAACCTCAGGTGCAGACGGTTCATGTCGGTGACCACGACCCAGTCCAGGAACCAGCTGGCATTCAAGCCACCTGTGTTGTCATGTTCAATCCTGGGGACACAATGGCAGTCAGCTATTGGCGGTAACAGCTTGTCATTTCACAATTAGGCCTTCTGATACTCTGACACCTACACATAACGTTACTGTTAAAAGAAACACCAAAACAATTCCAAAAAATCTTGCAACTACTAGCTACAATCTCCACCTGGCACAGCCAGAAGAGGACTGGCCACCCCTCGTAGCCTGGTTCCTCTAGGTTTCTTCCTAGGTTTTGGCCTTTCTAGGGAGTTCTACACCTCCATTGCTTGCTGTTTGGGGTTTTAGGCTGGGTTTCTGTACAGCACTTTGTTTGAGATATCAGCTGATGTACGAAGGGCTATATAAATACATTTGATTTGATTTGGTCTGCTGAAACAAAAATAGAACTGTTTGCCATAATGACCATCGTTATGTTTGGAGGAAAAAGGGGGATGCTTGCAAGCCGAAGAACACCATCCCAACCGCGAAGCACGGGGGTGGCAGCATCATGTTGTGGGGGTGCTTTGCAGCACGAGGGACTGGTGCACTTCATAAAATAAAATATGAGAATGGAAAATTACGTGGATATATTGAAGCAACATCTCAAGACATCAGTCAGGAAGTTAAAGCTTGGTCGCAAATGGGTCTTCCAAATGGACAATGACCCCAAGCATACTTCCAGAGTTGTGGTAAAATGGCTTAAGGACAACAAAGTCAAGGTATTGGAGTGGCCATCACCGAGCCCTGATCTCAATCGTATAGAAAATGTGTGGGCAGAACTGAAAAAGCGTGTGCGAGCAAGGCGGCCTACAAACCTGACTCAGTTACACCAGAGGAATGGGCCAAAATTCACCCAACTTATTGTGGGAAGCTTGTGGAAGGCTACTCGAAACATTTGAACAAGTTAGAAAATGTAAAGGCATCGCTACCAAATACTAATTGAGTGTATGTAAACCTCTGACCCACTGGGAATGTGATGTAAGAAATAAAACCTGAAATGTTCTATTATTCTGACATTTCACATTCTTAAAATAAAGTGGTGATCCTAACTGACCTAAGACAGGAATTCTTACTAGGATTACATTTCAGGAATTGTGAAAAACTGAGTTTAAATGTATTTGGCTAAGTTGTATGTAAACTTCCGACTTCAACTGTGTATATGTATGAATGTTTACATATATGGGTATATATATATATATATGGGTATATATTTATCTATATATATCTATCTATATATATCTATATATATGGGTATATACAGTGGGGAGAACAAGTATTTGATACACTGCCGATTTTGCAGGGTTTCTTACTTACAAAGCATGTAGAGGTCTGTAATTTTTATCATAGGTACACTTCAACTATGAGAGACGGAATCTAAAAAAATCCAGAAAAATCACATTGTATGATTTTTAAGTAATTAATTTGCATGACATAAGTATTTGATACATCAGAAAAGCAGAACTTAATATTTGGTACACAAACCTTTGTTTGCAATTACAGAGATCATATGTTTCCTGTAGTTCTTGACCAGGTTTGCACACACTGCAGCAGGGATTTTGGCCCACTTCTCCATACAGACCTTCTCCAGATCCTTCAGGTTCCGGGGCTGTCGCTGGGCAATACAGACTTTCAGCTTCCTCCAAAGACTTTCTATTGGGTTCAGGTCTGGAGACTGGCTTGGCCACTCCAGGACCTTGAGATGCTTCTTACGGAGCCACTCCTTAGTTGCCCTGGCGGTGTGTTTCGGGTCGTTGTCATGCTGGAAGACCCAGCCACGATCTCGCGATACATGGCCCCATCCATCCTCCCCTCAATACGGTGCAGTCGTCCTGTCCCCTTTGCAGAAAAGCATCCCCAAATGATGTTTCCACCTCCATGCTTCACGGTTAGGATGGTGTTCTTGGGGTTGTACTCATCCTTCTTCTTCCTCCAAACACAGCGAGTGGCCTTCTCCCATTCCTCCTCTGGATCATCCAGATGGTCATTGGCAAACTTCAGATGGGCCTTGACATGCGCTGGCTTGAGCAGGGGGACCTTGCGTGCGCTGCAGGATTTTAATCCATGACGTCGTAGTGTGTTACTAATGGTTTTCTTTGAGACTGTGGTCCCAGCTCTTTTCTGGTCATTAATCCATGTCCTTAGTCTGCTTGTCTTCAGCAAAGTGTTCTTGTGCATAATCTTTAGAAGAGAGTTTCTTCTGGGACGACAGCCATGCAGACCAATTTGATGCAATGTATGGTATATGGTCTGAGCACTGACAGGCTGAACCCCCACCCCTTCAACCTCTGCAGCAATGCTGGCAGCACTCATACGTCTATTTCCCAAAGACAACCTCTGGATATGACGCTGAGCACGTGGACTGAACTTCTTTGGTTGGCCTGTTCTGAGTGGAACCTGTCCAGTTAAACCGCTGTATGGTCTTGGCCACCGTGCTGCAGCTCAGTTTCAGGGTCTTGGCAATCTTCTTATATCCCAGGCCATCTTTATGTAGAGCAACAATTCTTTTTTTTCAGATCCTCAGAGAGTTCTTTGCCATGAGGTGCTATGTTGAACTTCTAGTGGCCAGTCAGTATGAGGGAGTGTGAGAGCGATGACACCAAATTTAACACACCTGCTCCCCATTCACACCTGAGACCTTGTAACACTAATGAGTCACATGACACCGGGGAGGGAAAATGGCTAATTGGGCCCAATTTGGACATTTTCACTTAGGGGTGTACTCACTTTTGTTGCCAGCGGTTTAGACATTAATGGCTGTGGGTTGAGTTATTTTGAGGACACAGCAAATGTACACTGTTATACAAGCTGTACACTCACTACTTTACATTGTAGCAAAGTGTCATTTCTTCAGTGTTGTCACATGGAAAGATATACTCAAATATTTTCAAAAATGTGAGTGTGGTGTGTACTCACTTTTGTGATATACTGTATATATATATATATATATATATATATATATTTACCCCCAAAATATATTGGCGATTGGAAATTATGCAGACAATTAACGTAAACTCACGTAAACTCATTGCCCTTATTTTAGTGCCCCAAAAACGTAATACTTCCAGATCAACTGTAATATTAATACCATTGTAAAGCACAATTTCTCCTCTTTCCAACCGAATCAATTACATGACCTAAATGCTGCCCGTTTCTGCATAATTCAAGCAGGCAATGAGCCCCGTCGGATCTTTTTAAAAATGGCGGGTGGGGAAGCGAAGCTAATGCGTGATAGTGAGAAGGAGAATGTTGTGTTTCACTCGATCTGTCCAACTTATCACCTTATCGCCTCTAAAATGTAAATAAAACACTATAAAGAGTTTATATAATGTGTCATTTACATACCTATTTGAAGGTTGGTGTCGAATTTGAATCGGGTTTTTAGGGCGGTGCTAAAGTGTTCTTAGAAGTAAACAGCGGCTTTGAGAATGATGATCGCATGCAATGATGACGAAAAAAATGACTTGGTATCCCCCCTTACCCCCGTTACTGTCCATTTCTTGTTTTTAAGGGATGATAGAAGTGCTACACCTGGTGGAGAGAGATTGTAAGACAGAAATAGTTGCTTTATGCGTGCTGTATGTTACGACATGACATGTCAAGATATAAAAGGAGGGTCAGTTTTTTCAACTTTTCTCCAATACTATAGAGCCATTACCATGTCGATCAAGGCTTGAATAGAAACCTAGTTCACACCCCCAATTTTGACGTCAACACAGTCCCATTAGTTTTCTTTGTCGCTTTATTTGAATGTTGCGGTTGCGCACATTTGTGCGGAATGGGGTGAGTTTACTTTACATTGATAGAAGCAACAATTTTTCCGCAATATTAAAGCTGATCCACCCCTTAAAATAAAATAAAAAAGAAGAAAATGTAAGTGTACTTACTCCCTGTCGACTGCCCTACAAAATTAGGTTGTTGAGTCATACTTTGGGGAAAAAGGAAATTAGTATAGCCTTTTAAATGTAAGCAGAAGACCGAACCTGACATTGAACCTGACATGGAAGAAAAAATAGCAATTTAGAGATTAAATAAACTACCCTACGTTATCAGAAATTCTAGGCCTATTAATTTAGGTGATGGTTAATTGACAATTAGCCCTGGCACATTCATCTACAGTAAGCTAATTTCAAAACACATTGAACTGGATAATGATGATGGTCTAGATAAAACCGCTTGTATTTTGCACTTTTCAGATTTTCAGATGACCTGCAGCAAGGTGTTTTTAAAAATCTATATTCACTCCTCAAAAGATAGATCTAGGCTATTACCAACACCCAGTGTGTTGCAGTCACTCAGACATAATCTATGTATGTTCACTTTTTAGGACTGAGATGTGACCCAGATCCCATCTCTAGCACCATCACCATCACAACCCCCAAAGAACAGATGGTGCTTAACATTTCAGATGAAATCCCCAATAAGCTCAGTCTGAGACTACAGTACAGTGAGTATGCTGAAATGATTATAATATAGTGTACATTGAATTAAACTAGGGGTTTCTGCCACCATGATGCCATTGTCATACCGTACCTCAGCTTCCTCGATGGCCTCACATTGTGTGATTTGATCTGGAACACGTCTGTCTTGTTTTTTTCAAATGCCGTTCGGCTTCCGTAACGTGAGAAGAGATAGATACTACGAGCGAAAGGGACAGACAGACTGCAAGATAAATAAGGATAAAGACAGATCTGGTAAATTGGAGCTTGTGATAGATCAGCTTAGTGTGTGGCACAATGATGGTCTGATGCCAGATTGGTAGAGTGGCAGAATCCTAATATACTGTTGTCCCCTCTTAAATATCAATGGTAACACTTTCTTTGGCATGAGTGAACCTGAATGTATTGTACATGACACCTAAAAACAAGTCTTATGTCATATTTATGCCACTGCATATAAAGGTCATAAGAACGATAAAATAAGGTGTTACCTGAAAGACAATCCTATTCAGTATCTGATACAGTGTGCTTTGCATAGAGGCCTAATATGTTGTCTCTGTCAGAGGGTGGTAGAATCGGACACCTGACCAGAGCCAGTCTGGGGTTTTGGCACGAGTCTACCCCCTCCTCTGACAGTGACACAGATGGCTAGTGTCTCTATGGCAGGTCTTCCACAGCCAGCTGTGGTGAATCAGATACGATAGACTCCAACAATGGAGAATATACCTGCCATTGACACACATATCTCTCAATGCTCCCCTTTTGGAAATTATGGTCAATATTCAAATCTATGTGACAAGTGCAAGGACTGCCCTCCCTAATTAAAGGGGCAAAATGCATCAATAACATTTCCGCCACTAAATTACTGTCCAACAAGTTCGCCCTGTCTGTCTAAAATTAACCATCAAAATAAATGGCGGACTGACATTGTCAAAACAAATCAACCCCAATGCAAACTTTGGAATTCATGTCATTTGAGCAGTTATCTCCACAATTCCATTAGAATTCCAAAATGTTGAATTTCGCTCTGCCTTGATTGCTCCAATCCCGCAGACCTGTTCAAAACCAGGACCACCACTTACATGTGTCATGATGCAAATGTTAATTGATCATTCATATACATATTAGGACATATAAAGGCTATTTGTAATTTATTACATATTGACATATGGACATATACTGCACACTACATGACCAAAAGTATGTGGACACCTGCTTGTCGAACATCTCATTCCAAAATCATGGGCATTAATATGGAGTTGGTCTCCTATTTGCTGCTATAACAGCCTCCCCTCTTCTGGGAAGGCTTTCCACTAGATGTAGGAACATTGCTGCGGGGACTTGCTTCCATTCAGCCACAAGAGCATGATGTTTGGCGATTAGTTCTGGCTCGCAGTCGGCGTTCCAATTCATCCTAAAGGTGTTTGATGGGGTTGAAGTCATGGCTCTGTGCAGGCCAATCAAGTTCTTCCACACCGATCTCGACAAACAATTTCTGTATGGAACTCGCTTTGCGCATGGGGTCATTGTCCTGCTGAAACAGGAAAGGGCCTTCCCCAAACTGTTGCCACAAAGTTGGAAGCACAGAATCGATAAGAATGTCATTGTATGCTGTAACATTAACATTTCCCTTCTATGAAACTTAAGGGGCCTAGCCTGAACCATGAAAAACAGCCCCAGGCGATTATTCCTCCTCCACCAAACTTTACAGTTGGCACTATGCATTGGGGTAGGTAGCATTTTCCTGGCATCCTCGAAACCCATATTCATCCGTCGGACTGCCAGATGGTGAAGCGTGATTCATCACTCCATAGAATATGTTTCCGCTGCTCAAGAGTCCAATGGCGGAGAGCTTTACTCCACTCCAGCCGAGGCTTGGCATTGCGCATGGTGATCTTAGACTTGTGTGCAACTGCTCGGCCATAGAAACCCATTTCATGAAGCTCCCGACGAACAGTTATTGTGCTGACGTTGCTGGCAGAGGTCATTTGGAACTTGCTATTGAGTGTTGCAACCGAGGGCAGATGATTTTTACACGCTACGCGCTTCAGCACTTGTGTGGCCTATCACTTTGCGCCTGAGCTGTTGTTGCCCCTAGACATTTTTACTTCACAATAAGAGCACTTACAGTTAACCGGGGCAGCTCTAGCAGGGCAAAAATTTCACCAACCGACTTGTTGGCAAGGTGGCATCCTATGACAGTGCAACGTTAAAAGTCACTGAGCTCTTCAGTAAGGCCATTCTACTGCCAATGTTTGTCTGTGGAGATTGCATGGTTGTGTGCTCAATTTGTGGCAGAAATAGCCGAATCCACACATTTGAAGGGGTGTCCACATACTTTTGTATATATAGTGTAAAACATTCATATGTATGTATGTATACATAATCTACTGTATGTACATCTGTGTATATCATATGTTACATACTGAGTCAATGTGTCTTATGTGAAGCGGAGAATGACCTGAATGTCAGGTTGAATGACAAGGTGTAGCTAAATGTACTATAGATTAGGGACAGTATATTGTATACGTGTAACTCTATCTGCATGTCCAGGGGTGTGTACTGATAAAGAGAGCCTGCGACTTGCATGATAACAGTCCCTGTGCAGGTCCTCATATTACCAACACAGAGTGTGTTATATAGAAATTACATTGTGATCTTTTTTCACTTGCTCTAATTGAAAAGAAGACCGGCCATGTCACGAAGTTCCTCCTTACTCCAGATACGCTGTGTGCCCATTATGTAGCTGTAAGGAAGAATGCATTCTGTACACTAGCCAGGCCTCTATCAAATGCATTAGGATATTAGCCTCCTCTTGTTAAGGATCATATCCATCAAGCACTATCATTTCCATTACCTCCTGGTAAACGTTATGAGGCCAGTTTACGTGATCAGTAGCTATTTGTGACAATTGTACTGATTTGATAGTTGACGTCAGAACAGCATCGCTCAGCTTATCATGAGGCTCGTGAGTTTAAAGTTACAGGAATGCACTCTTATACAGCCCTCATACCCACAATGCAACACAACAAAGGAAGTCATTTTACTCTAATAAATAATCATGCTTAGGTAGATTGATAAAAAATAACTATTTTCTGTGCTGGAGAATTAGAATGAAATGCAAAGGGTTAACAATTGGCAAAGAAAACATTATTTTCTGCCCAAATTCCACATTGTACATCCCATTTTCAACACCCAAATAAGCATTGTACGTTCATGAATTAGGGTTAAAAACATATGCCATACATACCTTGAAAGATGTCATTGAATTACAATATATCGCATTCAAGAATGTGAATAAATGAATACTAAATACAAGTCATATTGACAGAGCATTTTGAGTTCAATATTATGTTTATAATTTATTATCTTTATTTAACTAGGCAAGTCAGATAAGAACAAAATAAGTATTTGGTCAATAACAAAAGTTTATCTCAATACTTCGTTATATACCCTTTGTTGGCAATGACAGAGGTCAAACGTTTTCTGTAAGTCTTCACAAGGTTTTCACACACTGTTGCTGGTATTTTGGCCCATTCCTCCATGCAGATCTCCTCTAGAGCAGTGATATTTGGGGGCTGTTGCTGGGCAACACGGACTTTCAACTCCCTCCAAAGATTTTCTATGGGGTTGAGATCTGGAGACTGGCTAGGCCACTCCAGGACCTTGAAATGCTTCTTCCGAAGAAACTCCTTCATTGCCCGGGCGGTGTGTTTGGGATCATTGTCATGCTGAAAGACCCAGCCACGTTTCATATTCAATGCCCTTGCTGATGGAAGGAGGTTTTCACTCAAACTTTTTCACTCAAACTCTCACGATACATGGCCCCATTCATTCTTTCCTTTACACGGATCAGTCGCCCTGAAAACAGAAAAACAGCCCCAAAAGCATGATGTTTCCACCCCCATGCTTCACAGTAGGTATGGTGTTCTTTGGATGCAACTCAGCATTCTTTGTCCTCCAAACACGACGAGTTGAGTTTTTACCAACATTTTGGTTTCATCTGACTATTTGACATTCTCCCAATCTTCTTCTGAATCATCCAAATGCTCTCTAGCAAACATCAGACGGGCCTGGACATGTACTGGCTTAAGCAGGGGGACACGTCTGGCACTGCAAGATTTGAGTCCCTGGCGGCATAGTGTGTTACTGATGGTAGGCTTTGTTACTTTAGTCCCAGCTCTCTGCAGGTCATTCACTAGGTCCCCCCGTGTGGTTCTGGGATTTTTGCTCACCGTTCTTGTGATCATTTTGACCCTATGGGGTGAGATCTTGCGTGGAGCCCCAGATTGAGGGAGATTATCAGTGGTCTTGTATGTCTTCCATTTCCTAATAATTGCTCCCACAGTTGATTTCTTCAAACCAAGCTGCGTACCTATTGCAGATTCAGTCTTCCCAGCCTGGTGCAGGTCTACAATTTTGTTTCTGGTGTCCTTTGACAGGTCTTGGCCATAGTGGAGTTTGGAGTGTGACTGTTTGAGGTTGTGGACAGGTGTCTTTTATACTGATAACAAGTTCAAACAGGTGCCATTAATACAGGTAACGAGTGGAGGACAGAGGAGCCTCTTAAAGAAGAAGTTACAGGTCTGTGAGAGCCAGAAATCTTGCTTGTTTGTAGGTGACTAAATACTTATTTTCCACCATAATTTGCAAATAAATTCATTAAAAATCCTACAATGTGATTTTCTGGATTTGCTTTCCTCATTTTGTTTGTCATAGTTGAAGTGTACATATGATGAACATTACAGGCCTCTCTCATCTTTTTAAGTGGGAGAACTTGCACAATTGGTGGCTGACTAAATACTATTTTGCCCCACTGTATATATTCCAGTATTTATTTTCAGTAATACTGCAGAGCTGACATATGTATTAGGGAAATACGATTGAACTCACTTGCTGGCATGGTGCACTTTGGGAGTGATGCCAAAGTCTCCACAAAGAGTGACAAATACATTAGCATCTGTGCCTGTCCCTCTCACATTACCTATGACAGTCACCACCTCATACCGAGAGGGAGAGATAGAGGGAGAGAGAGAGTTGCTATTGAGAGAGGCTGCCATAGGCAGACCTGGCTCTCAAGAGAAGACAGGCCATGTGTACTGTACACTGACAACAACATGAGGTGGAAACTGAGCAGCACTTCCTAACCTCCTGCCAAATGTATGACCATATTAGAGACATATTTCCCTCAGATTACACTATTCACTAGGTCCCCCCGTGTGGTTCTGGGATTTTTGCTCACCGTTCTTGTGATCATTTTGACCCTATGGGGTGAGATCTTGCGTGGAGCCCCAGATTGAGGGAGATTATCAAAGAATTTGAAATCAAATCCAATGTTGATAAACGCCCATGTCTACTTTTCACAAGAAAAGGGCAACCAGTGAAGAACCATTGTAAATTGTAAATTGTTCATTTTTTATTGTTTATTTCACTCTGTTTATTATCTATTTAATTTGCGTTGGCAATGTCAACATATGTTTCCAATCCCAATAAAGCCCATTAAATTGAGGGGGGCATCATTACATTAGTTAATTTGTTACTCAGTTAAAAAATCCTGAAAATCCTGTCTTTTTTCTTGTGGTCATGCTGACAGGTATAGATAGAGCTTTTACAGCATTAGCTGAACATTGGGCCTGATCTGTCTCTAGGGTAAAAGTCAGTTCATAAGAACTAGGGTAAGTAAGGGTAAGTAATCCTTCCCCCCCAAAAAAAAGATTTAGATGCAAGTGGCTGTTCCACTGGATGTCATAAGGTGTATGCACCAATTTGTAATGTAGATGTAAATGTAACTGGCAGGATTCAATCATTGAGCGATGGCGCAATTAGGAGCATTATGTTTCCTTCCATAGAGGGCTTCCAGGGAGCCCAATGCAGTGAATCTGCCGTGAATGAATCCATGCCTGGCTTCAAGCCAACTCTTTTTCATTTCAGAGCTGGATTTCTGTGCATCTCTCACACTCTCTCTCTCTCTCTCTCTCTCTCTCTCTCTCTCTCTCTCTCTCTCTCTCTCTCTCTCTCTCTCTCTCTCTCTCTATCTCTCTCTCTAAGACTGACTGACTGACCATGAAGCAGACAGGGAGGAAGGGAGATGAACACTCAACACTCATCCGTATCATATGGATTTGTTTGTTTGTACCACACCCGTCTGTCTGATGAGGAGGGGGAGAGGAGTTGACACATGTCTGCTGTCACTGTAGATGTGTTAATCTGTTGCCACTTTGTGATTATGTGTGTGACTAAAGTATGTTTCATTTAGTAGATTTGTTGGTTTTGCTGCTAAAGCTGTAAGTCAGTGTATGTGCTTTCTATAATTACTTGAATTTGGTGTGATTACATTTCATTGCTCTTTTTCTACAAATAAAATTAACCTGTAGTGTTATAGGCTCCAAAGGATTTTCTTTGTAATAGTCTTCTTCCTTTAGCAGTCTTACTATTTTCTATTTTTATTAGCACATTGTCTTACTTTTTAACTCTGCATTGTTGGGAAACAGAGTAAGTAAGCATTTCTCGATAAAGTCTACACCTGTTTGGCTTAAGAAATATAACTCAGCCCCACTTCAGAATACAGCAAATAAAATGTTATTTGTCACATTAGCAGATGTTAATGCGAGTGTAGTGAAATACTTGTGCTTCTTGTTCCGACAGTGAAGTAATAGCCAACAATTAATCTAACAATTCCCCAACAACTACCTGACACACAAAAGGGGTGAATGAGAATATGTACATGTAAGTATATGGCTGGATGATGGCCGAGTGGCATAGGCGAGGTGCAATAGATGGTATAAAATACAGTATATACATGTGATATGAGTAATGTAATATATACGTAAACATTATCAAAGTGGCATTATTGTACAAAGTGACTGGTGATCCATTTATTAAAGTAGCCAGTGACTGTAGGCAGCAGCTTAGAACTAGAGTACCTTACAGACTTACCTGAACTATGTAGAGATACTGTCATGCCCCAGCTGTGGTAATTAACCTCAATTAACCCATAGGATGAGTTCGTGTGGTAGATCATTAGCTTATCGTGGCAGCATAGTCCATCTGCTTGGCCTTGGTCTTTTCTTTCTTTCAGCCGATCCCTTCTTCTGCTTCTTCATGTTTTTTGTCTTCTTCTCCCTCCTGATCTTCCAAGAGGGACTCCTCATCCTGAGGCTTCTTCTTCCCTCCATCTTTGGACTTCTTGTCTTTGGACCCCATCTCCTCCTCTCCTCTGCTCTTCTTTAACTTCTCCATCAGTCATGTCCTCTTCTTTGGATTTATTCTTCTTGGGTTAGGTTTTGGTGGTGTCATTATTGTTCTGCTCTTCATCCCCCTCTTCATCACCTGCTTTCTTTCTTTGTCTTTCTTTGTCTTTCCTTCTCTTTTACCTCATTGTGGCTTTCCCCCTTTTTTTCTCTCCCTTCTTCTGGTGCCTCCTCTGACTCTCAAATCACTCCTCTGTGCTCTTCTTCCCATTTGGCTTGACGTCTCTGTTGGTATCAAACTTGCTTTTACTTTTCAGTTTTGGCTCCTTTTCCTCCACGTTGTCATCAACCTCTTCAGTTTCCTCCGTTCCTCTGCATCTTTTATTCATCCACTTTCCTGGCCTTCAGTTTCACAAAAGCTTCCTTGAGTTTCGAGAGAGACAATTCATTTGACCCGTGGCAGCGAGCCACGGCGAGACCCCTGGGTACACTAGACTGGACTGGCCGGCTGTCAGGTGTGTGGATGTGCTTGAGGAGGAGGCTGGGGCCACATGGAGCTCTGCCTGGCCAGGAGCGCTCCTCCTGGGGCCATGCTCTGCTCATGAAAAATTACTGTCCCCACGGGAATCATTTGGCCCACATGAGAAAGCCCTGTGAAAAAGGTTGCCTTGCCGAGATAACTTATCCTCTTTTCCCCGTGCGGTGCTCTCCATTATTCATCATGTCAGGATCGCTTCACGGGCCAGGTGTGTCTCGATTTTACCGAGGCGCACACACAAGCGCACACGCACAGACACGCGTGCACACACACACACACACACTAACAACTCATCACCACCTAACACGCCTGGACATATATAATCCATGATCGTGTGCAACTGCAGGACATGATTGAGCATACTAGTGTGTATTGAACTCATATTGGTCCCAAGGCCTTCTGAAACCTGCAGCTAGTCTACAGTCACAAACTAAGAGTCCAGCTCCAAGGTTTATGCCCAGAGCTTGCATGTTGTCCAAAGAAATGTTGCTACTGCTATTGATCCACTTTGTTAGCGAATAGTTACGTCTGTGTTCAGAATAGGTATGTTTCATTTTATTAGGATATGGTTGTATGTACTGTATGTAAGATACATACATCAGCAGGAATATAAAAATATAAAGTACTAGAATCTCAATAACACTTACAGTATCTGACAACCATCAACCATAAAGTAAAAGTAAAACTAAAAATCAATCCAGCTCGTATAAATCCAGATGTGTTTTTGTTTTAGGAAACAGCATTTCATGGTAATTAACAACCTTTTGTATTTTCGGTAACACCCCTTATAATGCATTATAAGCTCATTTAATAACACCTTATGAGCTGTTCATAAACATCTATATCTCCAACCATAGAGTATTATGCCCAAGTTGCATAATGCCTTATAAAGCAAAGTGTTATAATTAAGCAATAAGGCACGAGGAGGTGTTGCATATATACACAAGGATACAGGCAAAGAAATACATAATCTAATCCTCAATAAAATTCTTAGCGCCATTAGTACTGTAGTGTATGTTGATATCCCTTGTTCTATGAATGCGAAACAAATGCAAAGTACAGAAAAACCTCATGTTGAGAGGTTTTAGGAGAACGGGAACCTCAGATCATTTATAATTGTGTAATCAAATTCATGTGCAAATGCATACGTCTCTGCACCTGATACCTGATCATCTAGGCCAGGTGGAAGGGGTCTTAATTAAGGAAGGGGATTGGAAAGTACTTGAATACAACCCCAAGTCGGCCTATATCGTAAGAAAGCGTCATACCCACTCATGTGATAAGCAGGTAAGAAAGAGATTGTTTGTTTAACGACTTACCTCATACCTTCTCACCTGCTGATCGTCATAATCATTGTGACAACCTGCATCTGCAGACCTGGACGTGTTTACAGCTCACCTATATCTCTACCCGATGTCTTCATTTTTTCTGTTCTTTCTCTTGATAACCATGCTGACTTCTCAGAATCTTCATGAGGTCAATCACCAATACACTGCTCTCTTTATAGACCAAGTCACCTCATTAAATAAGCACGAGAACATCATTCAGCGGAAATTGAATTTGGACTTAATTAGAACAAGTGAAAACAGAGAAAGCTTTGTGATAAAACGGTACTGTAAGGGGAGAGATACAGTGATTTAAGTTTACTTGGTTAAGATTCAGACATGTTGATTGTGTTGAATCAATTCTGAGGAAACACTGCTGTGACTCCTGCTGCCTGCACTTTTGTGTGTTTTGGGCAGAGATTTACCGTTGAAGACTATACAGAGCTTGATACATTGTGTAGCCTATATAGGACATGTGTGGAAAAACTCAAATACACACATTCAAATATGCTTTCTTGCTGCACAATAAGTGTTTTTGACACATGTTTTAGGCCTACCAGGTACATTTGAACATCCATTAGTGGTTCTGATGGTTCAGCGGTTTCAGCATGGTTAAACGTTTCTGACTTTACGCCCAGATGCTAGGCCTGTGAAATGCATTAGGCCTATACAGTGCCTTCAGAAAGTATTCAAACCCCTTGACTTTTGTCACAAAGTGGTATTAAAAATGGATTTAATTGTCATTTCTTTGTCAACGATCTACACAAAATACTTTGTTATGTGAAAGAAACATTTCTACATTTGTAAACATTTTAAAATAAAAACATACACTAATATATCTTTCACAGCCCTTAGTCAATATATTTTATAATCCCCTGGCAGTGGTTACAGCTTGAGTCTTTCTGGATACTTTATGGGTAATTCTCTAAGAGCTTTCCACACCTGGATTGTGCAACATTTGCCAATTGTTCTTTTTCAAAATGCTTCAAGCTCCGTCAAATTGGTTGTTGATTGTTTATTTTTTATCCTGAAAAACTCCCCAGTCCTTAACGATTACAACCATACCCATAACATAATGCAGCCACCACTACCCTTGAAAATATGGAAAGTGGTACTCAGTAATGTGTTGTATTAGACTTGACACAAACTTAACAAAAAGTTAATTGCTTTGCCACATTGCAGTATTACTTTAGTGCCTTGTTGCAAACAGGATGCATGTTTTGGAATGTTTTATTCTGTACAAGCTTCCTTATTTTCACTCTGTCATTTAGGTTAGTGCTCTTTAATTGCACCAACAGGGTGCTCACAATAATAACGGCCCCAAAACACAGGGAATGAAAAATGACTACTGAAAAATGCACGACCAGGAACTAACACGTTCCTCTACTACAGAGCCGAAGGTTACAATGAATAATCCCGCACAACAACAAGGCAGGCCGGCTGTCTAATAAAGACAAACTAATCATCACAAACAGGTGCTACCAATAAATATACAAGGAGGGGGGGGAAAGACAATCAGTGGCAGCTAATAGGCCGGTGATGACGACCGCCGAGCGCCACCCGACCGGGAAGGGAAACCACCCTCGGTCGGATTCGTGACAGTACCCCCCCTGACGCGCGGCTCCCGCAGCGCACCGACACCGGCCTCGAGGTCGCCCCGGAGGACGAGGTGCAGGGCGATCCGGATGGAGGCGATGGAAATCCCTCAACATTGATGGATCCAAGATGTCCCCCACCGGTACCCTGCACCTCTCCTCCGGACCGTACCCCTCCCAGTCCACGAGGTACTGCAGGCCCCTCACCCGGCGTCTTGAGTCCAGAATGGCCCGGATCGTATACGCCGGGGACCCCTCGATGTCCAGAGGGGGGGAGGGACCTCCGGCACCTCACTGTCCTGCAGGGGACCAGCTACCACCGGCCTGAGGAGAGACACATGAAACGAGGGGTTAATACGATAATAGGAAGGGAGTTGTAATCGATAACACACCTCGTTTATTCTCCTCAGGACTTTAAAGGGCCTTACACACTGCGGACCCAGCTTTCGGCAGGGCAAGCGGAGGGGTAGGTTTCGGGTCGAGAGCCAGACCCGGTACAAACACGGGGGCCTCACTGCGGTGGAGGTCAGCACTCCTCTTCTGCCGTCCACTCGCTTGTAGTAGGCCCTCCAGGTCTCCTTGGAGCGCTGTACCCATTCCTCCACCGCAAGAGCCTCGGTCTGGCTCGGATGCCATGGTGCCAGGACCAGCTGGTACCCCAACACACACTGAAAAGGGGACACGTTAGTAGAGGTGTGGCGTAGTGAGTTCTGGGCCATTTCAGCCAAGGGAATGTATCGTGCCCACTCCCCTGGCCGATCCTGGCAATACGACCGCAGAAACCTACCCACCTCCTGGTTCACTCTCTCCACCTGCCCATTACTCTCGGGGTGATAACCGGAAGTCAGCCTGAGAGACCCCCAAACGCTCCATGAAAGCCCTCCATACCCGAGACGTGAATTGGGGGCCCCGATCAGAAACGATGTCGTCCGGCACCCCGTAGTGTCGAAAGACATGGGTGAATAACGCCTCCGCAGTCTGTAGGGCTGTAGGGATACCGGGCAACAGGAGGAGACGGCAGGACTTAGAGAACCGATCCACAATCACTAGAACCGTGGTGTTCCCCTGAGACGGCGGAAGATCGGTCAGGAAATATACGGATAGATGTGACCATGGCCGCTGTGGAACGGGGAGGGGTTGTAATTTCCCTCTAGGAAGGTGCCTAGGAGCCTTACTCTGGGCGCACACCGAACAGGAGGAGACATAACCCTTAAAGTCCTTAGCCAAAGTAAGTGGCCGAGTAGATCAGAATGTCATTGATATAAACAACCACTCCCTGCCCGCACAGGTCCTTGAGAATCTCGTCTACAAAGGATTGAAAAACGGCTGGAGCATTCTTTAACCCATACGGCATGACAAGGTACTCATAGTGGCCTGATGTGGTACTAAATGAGGTTTTCCACTCGTCTCCATTCCGAATACGCACCAGACTATACGCGCTCCTGAAATCCAGTTTTGTGAAGAACTGCGCTCCGTGGAATGATTCCACCGCCGTAGCGATGAGAGGTAGAGGGTAACTATACCCCACTGTGATGGCGTTTAGACCTCTATAATCAATACACAGACGCAAGCCTCCCTCCTTTTTCCTCACAAAAAAGAAACTCGAGGAGGCGGGTGAGATGGAGGGCCGAATGTACCCCTGTCCCAGCGACTCCGTGACATATGTCTCCATCGCCAACATCTCCTCCTGGGACAACGGGTACACGTGACTCTTGGGAAGCGCCGCGTTTACCTGGAGATCTATCGTACAATCCCTTCCCGGTCGATAAGGTGGTAATTTAGTCGCTTTCACTTTTACTGAAAGCGATTGCCAAATCGGCATACTCGGGGGGAATGCACATGGTGGAACCCTGGTCTGGACTCTCCACCGACGTGGCACCGATGGAAACTCCCAAACACCTTCCAGAACACTCCTCTGACCACCCCTGGAGAACCCCCTGTCTCCACAAAATTTTAAGAAATTGCCGGGCCAGCCAGGGAATCCCCAGCACCACTGGAAACGCAGGCGAATCAATAATAAAAAGACTGATGCGCTCCCTATGATTCCCCTGCGTCACCATGTCCAGTGGGGACCGTGGTCTCCCTGACCATCCCTGACCCTAATGGCCGGCTATCTAAGGAGTGCACGGGAAAGGGAGAATCTATCGGCACAAGCGGAACCCCTAACTTAAGGGCGAGTCCGCGATCCATAAAGTTCCCAGCTGCGCCTGAATCGACTAGCGCCCAATGCTGGGAAGAGGGAAAAAAGTTAAGGAAAAAAGTTAAGACAAACATGTGGCCAACAAGGGGTTCTGGGTGAGTTTGATGCTGACTCACCTGGGGTGATCGAGAAGCGTTCCGCCTGCCATCTCTACTCCCAGACGGTCCCCCCCAGCACCGATCAGACGTGTGTCCTCTCCGGCCACAGTTGGTGCACGGAAGGCCTCCTCCTCCGGTACCCCTCGGCACAGCCCCTCCCAACTCCATCGGAATGGGAGCGGAGGGGCTGGGTGGTGGAACGCACAGGACCCTCTCCGAACGCCCGCGGGCAGCCAGCAGGTTGTCCAGTCGAATAGACATGTGACAGAGCGGTGTTGAGATGAAATAGTCGTTCTTCCACTGCTCGGCCGTCTGGAGGGTGATCAAACACAGAAAGCAGCGGGAAAACTCTGGGTAGTGCTCCAGCGCTGAGTCTGGGCCATTCCAGACTGCATTCGCCCACTCCAGAGCACAATATTTGTATGTGTGGGGTACAGAGATAAGGTAGCCATTCAAAAATCACATTTAAAAACTATTTTTATGCAACTTGTTTTATATGACTTAAGATTTTTTTTACTCCTCAACTTATTTAGGCTTACCATAACAAAAGGGTTGAAAACTTACTGACTCAAGACATTTCAGCTTTCATTTTTTTCTTAATTTGTTAACATTTTGAAAAACATAATTCCACTTTGAAAATATGGGATATTGTGTGTAGGCCAGTGAAAAAGTTAAGGAGTATGAATACTTTCTGAATGCACATGGTGGTGCGCTCTGAGTTAAATGTTATAGTCTGCCTTGATACCTCATTCATGGTGTGTAGGTACAGGGTCTATCACATCACCTATGTGTTTAATTGATTTATCTGTGTTATGTATCCAACATTACTTTATACATGATACCTGTGTTGGGGTCCCAATACCTCATATATATTGGCATGGTCTTTCTCAGATTTCACTGCCATGACAGGTGAATATGGGTGCACTACTATTTCACCTATACAATCTATGGTATCTGGTGACTCAGTGGGATTTGACCATGGTGTAAAGGGGCTGCAGAGCAGCAGTAGCAGCCTTGCTTAAGTGATTCAGTGAGCGGATAGGACACTGACACTGCCGTCTGTTTAATTATTGAGGCGCTGACAGTAGCTTTGCTTAAGGAGCTAATTGGAGCAGACAAACCAGAGGCCAGCTGACCTGAAACGAGACGGTAAATTTGTCATGTGGTTGTGGTCCATCCATCAGGAGCACATATAGGGTTGTGGTCGTTAGTCACCAAACGGAAGAAGACTGACTGTCATTTTCCGTTTCTGTTGCAAAACATTTTGAAATGCTTTCTGTTGCGTCCCCTAATGAACATGGCCCGATTTACTCATTAACTGCAGACAAAATACTTGACAAGATTAAATTCGCTGTCATTCATTGGGAAATATTGCATTTTCCTGTCATGTTCAATTCCACTCACTTGAAAAAGTTTCCAAATACTGTAATGTATCCAATTCCATGCAGTGCTATTCGGAGTTTCTCACTTGCAGTGTTAGTACAGTAGATTTGTTGGGTTGTATGGTGATTGGTGGGTATAGTTTGGACTAAAATGATTGGTTGTTGTATGCTTGACCCAGATCCACATTTCTTCGTAGATCAGACATATATATATATAGAAAGTAAATGATCAGGACAAGCAGAAAATCCAAACATGTTTATTTACAAACACAATATAAAGAATGACCCAGAATGTAGGGTTCATATCACTGTTCAAACTGTAATAATTCCATCCAAGCTCTAATAATTCCATCCTTTCATTTTCGGACTGATTACTCTACCTAGTTATTTTTTACTCTATAAAATTATGATCTTTTGTGATTCTGAGACTTGAAATTATTTAATGTGCTCATACGGATAACTTATTTTGTGCATTGTGTCTTTTTCACTCGATCTCTGTGACTTTGAATTACAAGTCAAACAAACAATCTTCCAAAGACTTGTGATCATGGAAGATCATGGGAATTTGGGGCGTTACAAAAATCAAAAGGCATTGCACAGCATGTACAGAAGAATGACTCTATGTTTCCAGTTCAGTAATGTTCCTCCACTCTGTCACAGTTAAACACAACAAATACTAATATAAACAAACATACAGCATTACAAGGCTGAGATCCATGATGCTTTCAAGGTTACAACTTTGTCACATTGCAAAAAGGGAAATGACACGATCCAGTGATAATAATGATAACAAAAATCATATAATTTCAAAAGGGAGCGATATTAGTAATTCCTTTCCATCATCTGTTAAAAAGTGCCTCTGTCGATCAGTTCTCTTTTAAAATCCATTCAAGGTTGATATAAGGTTTCAGGTAGCCTAGCGGTAAGAGAATTGGGCCAGTAACCGAAAGGTTGTTCTGCCCTTGAGCAAGGCAGTTAACCCCCCACAACAACAGCTCCCTGGGTGCCCAATGTGGCCGCCCCCTGCACCTCTCCGATTCAGAAGGGTTGGGTTAAAAGCAAAAGTCAAGTTTCGGTTGGGCCTTGTGTGCAATTGATGATAAATGTAATATCATTTGAATTAAACTAATCTCTCCCAATGATCTGTGAGCTTTAGCAGAAGCTGATCGTTGTAAACATGTGTTGGTTGCAGGCACACACCAAACAGAGAATATAGTAGAATCATGCACAGCATCACATGAGTATGCAAATAGCATTATATCTTACAGGAATTATATTATATTTAGTCATTAAACAGCAGAAGTGAACCTCATCTTGTCATGGTTATTATGGTGAGTCAGCAGACAGTAAGAACAAGAGTTTGTTTGATACGAGCGTCCATTAGATAAGCAATTCAGGGGTGAATTGCATATCTGAGAGAGGATTTGTACATTTATATCATAAGGCAGCATGGTTTTAAGACATGGATGACAGAGAGAAATCAGATTGGTCAACAGTGCCCAGGAACTTGGGCCAGGGTGTTTTTCTGACTATGTGGCCTACTATGGTGGTGGTGATTATAAAATATGAATCATCTCACCTTTGTTCAAAAACAGCAAGCAGATAAAACACAACCATTTCACATCAGAAATATCCAAGGATATCTTCCAGTGTTTGGCTAGTTAGTTGTACAGAAGAAAGTGGACCTATAAAAAAGGTCCTCTCAGGTCAGGAGTGTTAACAGTGTTTTATAATAAATATTTACCCATATAAAACAGTTGAATGAAGCTGGACAACTGAAGATTAAACAGTTGGACCTTTGAACATTTATTTTGGATTCCCTCAACGTCAATAGTGTTCAGGGTTTTAACACAGACATAAATAAAAGCTGCCACACCTACAGAGTGTCTGAGAAAGAGAGCATGGGGAACACAGGAAACGGCAAAGAGAAAGTACAGGAGGAGGTGAGGGAAACACAGAGTGGCCTTATTTCAGTGTAAATAGTTGTGCATAACGTTAAGTTCAAACCTCTGTACAGCAGTACCACCGAGCCACTAAGATTTCACAGAAACGACATCACTAGGAAAGATCACTTCACAATAGAACAAGCAACCTACAGAATCTGAGATACCAGCGGCCATTGAAGTTGCTTATTCAGCAAGAGAGTAAGAAACACATCAAGAGAAATTATAGTGTTGGCATAATAGCAAGCAACCTTCAACACATGGAGCTAGTGTAAAAAGCACAAATATATACGGTGTGAGCTCAAAAGGCCATCTCTCATCAACTGTAAGAAAACACCATTGTATCTAAATTAATATATGGAAATTGATGATAAATTAAGAACCGAGACAAAAACAGGAGTAAATGGTGACTTCCTACGATGCATTACAGTGTGGGCTTGGCTCCGGTGCACGATCATGTGCAAGGTCCTGAGTGTACATTGAGGATACCTCGCGTGTGCATGTGCATGAAGTTAAAGATCTCATGGGGCATGGCGTGGAACCCGGGGCGGGGCTTGACGTTGTCATAGTAATGGTGCGTGATGAAAATGCCCGAGGGGTTCATGGGAAACGCCCAGAAGCCATAAAGGTGGACCTCCTCACACAGTTCCATGGCGGCAGTGACTAGCATCAGGCCGCTGCTGAGGCGTTTGGCACGGACACCTTGGACAGTCCAGAAGCGCTGGACATTGAGCAGGTACTGGGGGTGGAAGAAGAACACACCCCTCTGGGAGTCAAAGTCATCCAGCATGTACTTGACCCGGAAGGAGACATCAGTGTTACGCGTGTTGTAGAAGGCAGGTAGGACCACTGACGAGTTCTCGTAGTTCTGAAGAACCTCGTAAAATGGTCGCCGCCACTTCTCTAGCTTCTGGAATCTGGTGTTGGAGGAGAGGAGAGGAGAGGGATTAGAGTGTGTATAAAGAGGGAGGAGGTGTATGTGTGTTTCGTGTGTGTGTGTGTGTGTGTGTGTGTGTGTGTGTGTGTGTGTGTGTGTGTGTGTGTGTGTGTGTGTGTTTGCAAGGAGCAGACGTGCTGCAGCTCTGTGCCAGAACATTACATTTTACTAAGAGCAATGCACACCCATTGTAACTGCTGCCGTTAATGGATTTCAGGTCTAGATGGTGTGTGTGTGCGTGCCTGGGCCCAGATGTCAATTCAACATCTATTCCACATTGGTTCAACGTAATTTCATTGAAATGATGTGGAAACAAAGTTGATTCAACCAGTGTGTGTGTGCCCAATGGGAATACACTTTTTTGTTGACATAGCCTTACAGTACCTCTCCGTTATAATACTTGGATTAATCGTCACCAGATCCGTTTTGGCGCCTACATCAGCTGAGTACTTCTCATTGATGGGTGGTATGTTGCATCTTTGAAAGAAGGATAATTGTTTACATTATCCAATGCAGATTCTGAGAAGGTCTGAGCAGAGTGAAAGTAATTAAATAGTGTATCTTGCCATTTGATATCTGCAGTCAAAAATAAATCAGCGTGATGCTTGGGAATATTTGTAGCACTACAGAATAAAGATGATGTGTACCTAAACACGAAATCTGCGGAGTCAATATCCTTCCCACATTTGCTGTTCTTGATGATTCCTCCGTTTCCAACAACTGCACATTTCTTAAACTGAGACTTGGAGTATGGCATGTCCTTTCAATGAAACAGAACCAGTGTCAAACAGAAATATGGGGTACAGTTTATAACAAGAGAAGTGGAGTTCCATCACCTTAGGGTACGAGGCAGTGCATAGCATAGGTACATAGCATAGGTACATAGCATAGGACACATGGATGACAGGTAGTCAAACAGGATGATATACTGTAGATTGTTATAATTGGAACACTCACGTCAGGAAACATCTTGAAGACCTCAGTACTGATGGGCAGGATGCCACTGGTATCCACCTCATACCTCAGCTTGGTGCCTGTTGGAGTGTTCCTCTTGGTTGTGAACAGGAAGGAGGGTGCATTACAACACCGCGACAGAGACATCCTATTGGAGAGAACAATAGAAGGGAAGAGTTACTGTCAGACCCAAAAAACTGTAGTAGAACAAGGGTGTCGCTCCTCTGAACAGGCTCATGCTAATAGACTGGTGGCATTCCAAGTCTTCTGTTTTGCATTCACGCTCTGCAGATGATCAGATATCACAATGCCTAAAGAAGTGTTTAAGGTCTTGTGAACCACAATAATATGATATAGCAATCTTTTGAGATGTACAGCGTGACTGCAAGAAAGGTGACCTGAAACGCCATCTCTGTGATGCATTAAAGTTAAAGGTCAATTAGAAGCTCACTTGAAGTTGTTGGTCTCCACCATGTTTTGCTGCCACTTGCACACCTGCAGGTTCCTCCATCTCTCAAACAGCTCCGACGTCTTCACCCTGGCAGATGGGCAGGGAAACCCCACATAAAACCAAGACAAACAATTAGAGTCAAGTGATCCATGTATGTTTAAGAATAAGCCCTATACGCTATGTTCCTATACTACATATACTGCAGATCAGAGGGGTACATTTAAAAAAATCCCTGCTGTAGATGGTCTCACGATGAGTGAGTTGAAAACTGCACAGGTAGATATATTCTTTAAATATTTAAAAACATGGGGAGGGGGCTGCATGGAGCTACAAAAACCACAGAGATGACACTGCAGCACTCTGCTCTGTAATATGAATGTTAAACACGCGCTGAGGTGTAACATGAGAATGGCACTGGAAGCTGTGGCAATGGATTTAGCATTGCACCCAGGCACTCCCTCTGATTGACGCCTTGCGCCCGCCGTCTTGAGAAGAAGATGGCGATGGCCAGAAATAGAAGGGCTCTAAATAGCTCCCCTTGAACTGACATTCCCCCTCGATGATTGGGAAATGTGATTTGCTTGGGGAGGGAAAGCACTACCAGGGCTGGCAGTAAGTGTAAGGAGAGTCAGTCACTGCACTGTAACTGCTGGCAGAGCCAAGGAGTTGTTGTCTGTCTGTCACGCTGTCTGCTGCCTGACCTGGCACACTGTCCCTCATCAAGCACCTCTTACAGGTGTGATAAATAGCTCAAACATCCTCAAGAACATGTACTGTAAGCCTGTGCCAGAGTCTGTTCTAGTGGTAGCACTGTACATCCCCCTGGCAAAAGAGGTTCAAGGCCTGTCTCGCCTACTTTCTCATCTATCTTTGCCCTTGTCTGTTTCTCCCACTATAGCTTCCTACTGCTGTATTATAAAATCCTTATTTAAATGTTTGTTGATAGGACAAGGGATGGGCCTGAATGTTGGAACTGAGTGCACAGACTTAGCCTCCTCCTATATCTAATATTGACATTTCAAAGAGAGAACACAAACCATCAAGGCACATAGGCCCTTGAGGATCAAAGTTGCCCATCACTGCATTTGTACACTCTTTGAAAAAAGTGTTCCAAAAGGGTTATTCAGCTGTCCCCACAGGAGAACCCTTTGAAGAACCTTTTTGGGTTCCATGTAGAACCCTCTGTGGAAAGGGTTTTACATGGAACCCAAAAGGGTTCTACTCGGAGCCAAAAATATTTCTTCTAAGGGTTCTCCTGTGGGGACAGCCAAAGAACCCTTTTAGGTTCTAGATAGAAGCTTTTTTTCTAAGAGTGTAACACAGGCGATTACACTCACATGGTCAGGACTTTGACATCCATAATCTCCTGCCTGAGCTCTTTGCATGCAGTGGAGTTGTAGTCATAGGATCCATCGTATGAGTCCAGATACCTGGAGGGATAGTCACAGTCAGCGTCACTCTGCACTGATCTGATCTACATAATAATCAACAATAGTAAGGAAGAGGCTGGTACACAAAACACATAGCACAGTGGGGTTGAGGAAAGATGTTATACATTGTGGGACACTTTTAACTTTATTCCAATACAATTGTGGCTTTACTTTAAAATACATTATGAATATTAATCTGTGAAGACATTGTTATGGAATGAGTGGCAGGTGTGATATCATTCCTATGGATACGGGATCCACAATATGTATCCTGGACACTTTTAAGTCACCAGCTACCATAATGTCTCTGTTTTGTTTTCAGATTTTCTTGTTGCTGATAACATTCATTATGTATTTTGACTTGACATGGGAACTTTGACTTCACATGGGGAACAACAATTAACATGGACATTCAAAAAATTGTGTTTGCAAACAACAAAAATAGCATGAAATACATAGTGAGAAAGGGGAAGGGGGAGGTAGAAATCTTGTGGTAAATTGTGACAAAACATGACTAAATCCTGATTGGCAGGGGCACCTAGACTGCATAACCTTTATCATGGATAAGGTTTGTCTCTGTTGTATGGCATGTACAGTATGCTGGATAGAGTGAACTGCACAGCTGCACAGTATGATGCCAATGGAGAATATGGGGAGTAACTGCGGCTGTCTCACTGCATAAGGCAGACTCAGTATACTTACCCAGGGGGCAAAACTGGTATTTTATGTGATTATAGTCTGGTTGGGTAACACTTTACTGTAGGTATCCTCATGTATGCATTCATAAGCTGTCATAAGTACTTTTCAATAGTTATGAGTCACAGCATAAAACCGGTTATACAGTAACGGGTGTTTTACATGAATGTTCATCCTGTTGTCCTATGCTCTAATGTCAAATCAAATCAAATTGTATTAGTCACTTGAGACCTTACAGTGAAATGCTTACTGACGAGCCCCTAACCAACATACAGTTTAAATTAAATAAAAATAAAAATACAGATAAGAAATAAAAGTAACAAGTAATTAAAGAGCATGTCAACTGTTAATAACAACTGCTATTATACAGTCTGGGTGACAACTTATGTCATATGCCTGCACATTAGAGTCGACATACCAGATGTTTTTAAAGGGTGTGATGTAATTTACCAAACTCTGTGTCACATTATTACATTGAATGGAATGATGGGCGTCATAACCATGTCATATGCCCTTATAGAGTGTGCACAGACACATGAATGAATGTGCTTATACCACAGGATGAGTTGAGAGTTTCATAAAAGTTTACCATTTAAATTATCTCCAAGAAACATGGGCAAATGAGAGCACAGATTTACTAAAAAATTACATATTATAATAGCAAAAATGTTGAAATGAAATGGAAGCAAATATAATTTTACAATAAAATCAACATTGCTGTGGAAAAATGGGACAGATTGGGAGAAAAAAAAACAAGATGTGCAGTAATAATGACAGCAGCTATATTACAAAAAAAATGGGTAGCTAGCTAGCTAGGAACAGGGTTGGAGAGCCCTGCTCTACACAGTCAAAACAATGTGTATTCATACCCTTAGTGGCACGACATGAGCGAAAGAGGCCTCACTGTGCTGCCCGCCCCCATCAATGCATAGCTAGCTAGAGCTAGAGGTACTAAACGTAGCTAGCTAGTTGGGGAATTCTGAATTATAAATCTTACTTTGCAGCACATCACACAATACATTCTCTTTCACATATACATTAGTTTAGAGGCAATTACTTTTTAATCTTAAAGAGATTCTCCGGTACTCGTATACTTTTTAGCCATTAATGGTCCCCGAAAATGACGTACTTCGTCACATATGTGCAGATATGTGCACCACGTCATTTCTCTCTCTCTCACTCTGCTGTGTATGCATCTTGCTAGTAGTCATTCAAATGGTGAGGGGCTGAAGCTCATTGGCTAGAACTCAAATTGCTACGGGGCTGGTGGAAAATGTAGTGAAAACGGCACAGCACAACTTCCACAACAACATTTGCTTTCAAACTAGGAATTTTTTGGCTAATAGAGGGGAAGACAAAAATTCTGCTCATAGATTATGGATGTATGAACTACACATTCACACATCTAGCACAAAGCAGGAGGTTTAAAAAATACCTTGTTGTCGCAAAGTTCCAGAGCATGTTTTTAATACATGTTGTTTAACTCAATCTAACTAGCAAACGTTATCCATGTTCTTTGCTATTGGTTCGTGAGGTGATGTTCTCGCTTCTGTGTTGTTATGTTGGTAAGTCCCACCCTTCTTCTTCTTCCGATTTCAGCTACATGATTCACTGACACAAGAGACCGCAATAACTTTCCATTGGATCCGCAAACTTGTGTCGGCGAATCATATCGCTGAAATCAGAAGAAGGGTGGGCATTAACATAACCTAACGTAGCAGGCGTAAAAGAAACATAAGATGGGAGAAGAGATCTTGGCTCATCAAGTGGAAAACTTAGCTAACTAGCTAGCTACAGCTAATAACATAGATAAAAACAACACTAGTTAGCTTGAGTTAAATAACATGTATTAAGATGAAAAGTTTATTCCATTTAAAATGTACAGCGCCTTCAGAAAGTATTCAAACCCCTTGACTTATTCCACATTTTGTTGTTACAACCTGAATCCAAAATGAATCTCACCCATCTACACACAATACCACACAATGACAAACTTTTTAGAAATGTTTGCAAATGTATTGAAAATAGTATACAGAAATATGTCATTTCTAACTATTTAAACCCCTGAGTCAATACTTTGTAGAAACACCTTTGACAGCGATTACAGCTGTGAGTCTTTCTGGGTAAGTCTCTAAGAGATTTCCACTGCTGAATTGTGCAACATTTGTCTATTATTATTTTCAAAATTCGTCAAACTCTGTCAAATTGGTTGTTGATAATTGCTTGACAACCATTTTCAGGTCTTGCCATAGATTTTCAAATGGATTTCACTTCTTGAGTGAAGGGGGCAGGATTTTCGTTTTTTGGCTAAAAAAAACGTACCCATTTGAAACTGCCTATTTCTCAGGCCCAGAAACTAGAATATGCATATAATTGTTAGATTGGGACAGAAAACACTCTAAAGTTTCCAAAACTGTCAAAATATTGTCTGTGAGTATAACAGAACCTATATTGCAGGCGAAAACCTGAGGAAAATCAAACCAGGAAGTGCTGTTTTTTCTGAAAGCTCTCTGTTCCATTGGATGCCTTGCCTCCATTTAAAGGGCTATCAACCAGATTATTTTCCTATGGCTTCCTCAAGGTGTCAACAGTCTTTAGACATAGTTTCAGGCTTTTATTTTGAAAAATGAGCGAGAAAGTTAACATCGTGTCAGTGGATAGCTGGGTGTTCGCAGAGTTTTGCTTGCGCAACAGAGTGTGGCAGCCATTGTCTCTCCCTCTCCTATTGAAAAAGCAACAGTCCCGGTTGATATATTATCGATTATGTATTTTAAAAACAACCTGAGGATTGATTATAGAAAACGTTTCACATGTTTCTGTGGACATTACGGATACTATTTGGAATTTTCGTCTGCGATGTCGTGACCGCTCGAGCCTGTGGATTTCTGAACATAACGCGCCAAACAAATGGAGGTATTTTGGATATAAAAATAATCTTTATGGAACAAAAGTAACATTTATTGTGTAACTGGGAGTCTCGTGAGTGTAAACATCCGAAGATCATCAAAGGTAAGCGATTTAATCTATTACTTTTCTGACTTTCGTGACCAATCTACTTGGCTGCTAGTGTTTGTAATATTTTGTCTACTGAGAGAGATGTTCTTACACAAACACTTGTTATGCTTTCGCCAAAAAGGTGTATTGAAATCTGACACGCCAGGTGGATTAACAAGCTAAGCTGTGTTTTGCTATATTGCACTTGTGATTTCATGAAAATTCAATATTTTTAGTAATTTAATTTGAATTTGGTGCGCTGCAATTGAGCGGGTGTTGATGAAAATGATCCCGCTAAAGGGATGGGTGCGTCAAGTTAAGTCAAAACTTTAACTCATCCATTAAGGAACATTCACTGTCTTCTTGGTAAGCAAGTCCAGTGTAGATTTGGCCTTGTGTTTTCGGTTATCATTGTCCTGCTGAAAAATGAATTAATCTCCCAGTGTCTTTTGGAAAGCAGACTAGACCAGGTTTTTCTCTAGGATGTTGCCTGTTGGATGTGATAGAATAATACTATATCTATCTGAAACTTGTTCACTGAGGATAACTGATGCTATTTATATGTACAGTACCAGTCAAAAGTTTGGACACACCTACTCATTCAGGGTTTTTCTTTATTTTTAATATTTTCTACATTGTAGAATAATAGTGAAGACATCGAAACTATGAAATAACACATATGGAATCACGTAGTAACCCACAAATAAAATGTTTTTTTGTTCCTCAAAGTATGTGATGACAGCTCTGATTTAATGTAATTTTGTTCCCCTTGTCCAGACACTGTCCTTGTTTTGTTTCATGTCTGTTTCTTCTCTGTACTTGCTTCTCATCTCCCAGCGTCTGTCCTCACAAAATGCAGACACTGATATTGGAAGGGAGTTTTTTTTTTTTTTTGGGGGGGGGTTGGTGACATCGGGTCTGGGTGCCCCTGCTGAAGGAACCGAGGGTGCCTCAGCTGGCTCATCGGGCTTCCATGCCTTAGCTGGCTCGAGAGGTTTTCTTGCCTCGGTTGGCTCGGCAGGCTCCTCAGCCGGCTCGACGGGCTCCCACTCCTCAGCCGGCTCATCAGGCTCCCATCCCACGTCGTGCCTCAGTCGGCTTGTCAGGCTCCCACGCCTCAGCTGGCTCGTCAGGATCCCACACCTCAGCTGGCTCGTCAGGATCCCACACGTCAGCCGGCTCGTTAGGCTTCCACTCCTCAGCCGGCTCGCCAGGCTTGCACTCCTCAGCCGGCTCGTCAGGCTTCCACGCCTCGGCCGGGCTCGTCCGGCTCCCACGCCTCCCATTACTTGCTTCTCGTCTCCCAAAGTCTGTCCTCACACTGTCATTGTTACCGTAGCCTGCACATCTTACTTTTCTCGCAGCTGTCACAAATCCTGTTGTGCCGCAACAACGTTGATTTTGTTGTAAAATTATTTTTGCTTCCATTTCATTTCAATATTTATTTATTTTTGCCAAGTTGTTGGCATTATAATGTGTGCTTTTTGAAATAAAAAAAACATCTGTGCACCATTTGCCCATGTTTCTTGGAGATCCTTTGAATGGTAATGCTTTATGATACTCTCAACTCTGTGCACACTCTATAAGAGCATATGACATGGTTATGAAGCCCATCATTCCATTCAATTTAATAATGTGACAGAGGTTGGTAAATTATATAGCATCCTGTTATAACATCTGGTATGTAGACTCTAATGTAACATATAACAACATATGACATAAGTTGTCTTGCAGACAGTGTAATATCAGTAGTTATTAAAAGTTGACTAGCGCATATGACCACGGGACAAAAAGTCATTTTTAACACACATTATAACTGGTTTTATAACGTCTCATGCCTTGACTCATAAATATTTAAAACTACTTATGACAGTTTATGACAAATTGTATAATGTGTAATCTGATTATCTGACATCTTTCCCATGACGTCTTGGTCTTGTCACGAAAAATATGTCTTATCCTGTTATAAGATGTATTCTCAACCAGTTTACAACCAGAATATAACTTCATTTAGACTTCATGTGCCACATTTTGCTTGCTGGTTAGCCTGAGTTCATCAGTCCCTGTCTGGAATAACCATAAATGTCTCCCTTATCTGCAGATCTCTTTGCATGTAGAAATTTAACTAAGGAAGATCACATGAAAATATGTTGGTACTACATTTGTATTTATTACCTTATCTGGTATGACATGCACACACATACATACAGACATACATGCGCAATCATACACATAAGCATAATGTACATACTGTACACAGTCATCACTCTCACTCAGATTCAAACTATTCCATAAGATTTTACAGCTCATTGAATGATTCAGATGTAATTTGATCAAATCCGGATTGGACAAATATACAACCTTTACATGCTTGCGAGGCTAGGAAATCTTCTTAACAAGAGGTTTCAGACAAGGAAATAACTAAATAAACCAATAAAGAAACATTATACAGGAAAATGATGACATAAAACAAAAACAAAAAATCAACAACAACATTAGATTGATATGGTGGTAGTGATTGTGTAATATTTGAGACAAACACAATGACATCTGAAGGGAAGGAAACTTAAGGAAGGTGAGAACATGGTGAACATTTTAGCACGACAGAAAGGATTTTTGACTAACATTTTGCATCTTCTCCTCCCTTTTGAGAGCATAATCGGCACCAGAATCTAACCCAAATCTTTTCCTCCCTCTCAGGCCAGGCAGAGAGCCACACAGAGGAGTCAAATTTCCCACTAGGTGTATTTAAATAGGCTTGTAATGGATAATGCTATTGATCCATGTACCAGCCTCGGAAAAGCCTGCCCTATCTGGCGCCTGAGCAGGAGGATTCTTGCCTGAGGACCACAGCCAACTGCATAGCCTCAGAGGCACCAGGAAAGAAGGAGAGCTAAAAGCTCCCAATACCTGATACCTATTGAGAAGGTGCTTTCTATTTGGAAAATATTTAAAAGTAGATACCAAATAGGTGATGTTGAGTCCTACTCTCTACTGGATGGATAAAGAGTGGCTGCCCAGCGGGCAAAACTGGTTCCATTGGCTAAACATCTTTTTAGCAACCATAAAATATATCTTAATCTGATTGTAATCTAGCTATACGACAAGATAACAACCCCAAAATGTATTTCCAATCACGTGTTGATGTCGTCTTTATCTGGTTGTAATCTGGTTATATGAAGTCCCCTCTACTATACCAGAAAGCCAGTTTACAACCAAAAAAATTAAGTTATTATGACGTCAGGTGTCAAATTTTGTCTGCTGGGTGAGGTGTTGCTCCGTTGAATCAAAGATGACGGCCTTCACAATGTGCCACGCCAGTGAGTGAATTTGTAGGATAAATGCTATCTCAGTGAGATAGGATGAGGTGGAGAATGTTGGTGAAAAGGGGGAATAATGTTCGAAGCATAATTGATGTGGCTGTTAAAGTAAAATGAGGTGAGGTAAAACACAAAAAGACAACATGGACGACATGACAGAAAAATGCATTTGAACGAGATGGTGGGATAAAAATCAAAATGAGTAAGGAACAATGAAACTGGTTGTCTACATCCCCCTGATGATGTGGTGTATTTTGGATTGGCTTGTTATCAAGTAAATACTTAAAAGGTCTAGAGCAGCATGTCTCTTGTCCTTTATCATTGAAAAATTAGCTTCTTAGCTTCTTTTGGTTTACCTCTAAAGATGAACCCCTAATAAGCACTGTAGCTTAGATAGAGAAGAAAGAGGATGACTCTGAATGTCGTCTTAGACCGCCCATGCCACACTGGCTTTCTGCTATCCATGAGGGATGGCCTGATGGAAGAGTACCTATTAATAACCAGCGGGTTATCTTTAGGTCCTCAGCCCACTGAAGCCAAAGACCTACTGGGAAAGGGTCACGGGGTGGCAGGGGGTGGAAGGGATGAGACAACATGCAAGAGCAATCTGCAGTGCAACCACTGAAAATATATGAGAGTTTGATCCTTTCAGACCAATGAAAAAGAAAGAGGCATTCTTGGGTTTCTGTAAAAGTATTTAAAATGCCTTCAGACCGGCCTACCTTTGAGAGCGTTTTTTTTTCCTTCTTAATATCGGCTAGGCAGGGTGTGACTATTACGGAGATCTGTGAATCTGGCTGAAAATTCTGACGGAAACATCTGTCAACATGCAGACAGGAAATAATCCAGGTAGGTCGCAGAGAGATACAATGCAGATGTGAGAAGAGGAGATAGGGGAGCAGAGAGATGTGTCCACTGTGTATATGACATACACTCAGAGCTGTGCAGAATGCATGAACACACAGGTTGAGGGTGAAAGGCATTTGAGAAATGGGTGCTGGATGAGACACAGCGGTACAAGGAGAAGCCAGTACATCAAACAGGAGAACCGTGGTCCAACCAGCTTCTCGGGGGGGTTAGGGTTCGAGGGTCACGGGGTGGCAGGGGGTGGAAGGGATGAGACAACATGCAGGAGCAATCTGCAGTGCAACCACTGAAAATATATGAGAGTTTGATCCTTTCAGACCAATGAAAAAGAAAGAGTCATTCTTGGGTTTCTGTAAAAGTACTTAAAATGCCTTCAGACCGGCCTACCTTTGAGAGCGTTTTTTTTTCTTCTTAATATCGGCTAGGCAGGGTGTGACTATTACGGAGATCTGTGAATCTGGCTGAAAATTCTGACGGAAACATCTGTCAACATGCAGACAGGTAAGTTAGAGTTAAACGTCAGTGTGAGTGGGTCCTGTGTCATCATCACCCCTGCAAACATCTCAACTAGGATTCCTCAGAAATGCAAAACAAGCAGAAGCAAAATAGTTATGTGTGTGTTGCTGACTTCATCTCTTTACTAGTTAGTTAGTACAGCAGTTTGTTGGTTATACTGGTTATGCATTGCGAGTGGAGGCTTCTAAGGCCCAGGCCACACATGCAGGGGGCTGGGTTATCAGCAAGAAATCTCAGGTTTTCTCTCTCTCTCTATCTCTTTCTTTCTCACAGGGTGTTGTACAGTCAGTCAATCACATTGGAAATGTACCTTTTCCTCCCATTCCTGGCCGGCTTCAGAGATCCATCATCCAAGAAATTTACAGGACCGGTCCAATTTCCTGTCTCGTCTCCTTTGAGTCGGCTAAACAGTTGCGCACTAGTAAGAAAATGAGGCAGTTTATTTGGGATTTATTGTGCTTTAATTACCTGAGAACTAACAGTCAGTCAGTCAGTCAAACACACACACACACACCCACACACACACACACACACACTCTTATACACAATGCACAAACACACATAGAGACACACCACAGCATACAGAGGGATCAGCATTTGGCTTTAGTAAACCAAATCAAACCAAGCCAAACATAGTTAGAATGAACCTAGATAATAGCACAATGGTTGATAACAAATCTAGAGTATAAAACGGACAATGAAACTCAGTAATACATTTGTCATAAATAAAACACCTGTCAAAACAAAATCTAAATTAGTTGGGGATAAAAAAAGAAGAGGGGGCAAATAAATAATGGACAAATGTGCCTTGCATGTCAAATATTCAATCTTACCAAAGAATGATGATAGGCTACATTGAGAGAGAGAACAATTAAACAAGCAAAAACAGTAGCTAAAAATCTGAAGGGGACAAATAAGTTCAAGCTCAGACACAGCTGAATGACGAAGTGTGTATGGGTCTGGCAATCTGGTGTGGTTGGCACAGATACCTCAAATCTGAGAATGGCATGCAAAGCAGACACACACTTCTATCTCTGCCGCAGAGCAGTGGGACAGAAAACACTTGGTTTGAAAACAGTGTGTAAATATGCTACGTCTGTTTATAACATGAAATAAAGATGCTTCACTTAATCCATTCATTGTGGTCAAACAGGTCAAATCTCAGTTGTTGTCTCACTAAAACCCCTAATCATTCACCATTTTAGGGGGTTTTGCCCAATATGCAGCACATCTTAGTTCGGTAGATTAGCCTATAGGTTATTATTGCACATTACGCTCATGCACAATCTAAAAAACCACAACACATTCTTTAAATCAGAACCAAATGATTATGGTTAACGGATTACATAGAGAACAGACAAACTGAGAGGATACTTAACGGTTTACAGACAATAGCAGCATATAGGCCACCGTTGAGAGGTGCATAGCACCTGTACCCTCCCAGGCCACGACGCTGTCCCCTACTGGATGGGACAGATCCCATCTCCTCCCTGAGTAACATGAGTGAATTGAACAGGTTTTGACAAAATTGCATGAGGCAAATCCAAATATCCCAACCAAATATCCAAACCTGTAAGAAATTAAAATGATTTAATTCAAAGATGGATTTTGCATAAAAGGGACATGTTTGATTTCAATCATCATATTTGAACCCTAAAAAAACATATGAATCAAAATAAACCTATTTGAGCATTCCTTTCCATTGTGCAAATAATCCTGTGACTTTGTTCCATTAAATCATTGTGGACAGCAAAGTATATCACTACAGTGTACTGGAAAATAATATTGCACATAAATACTCTCCATAAGCACATTTTGTAATGAAACAAACACTACTTTGGGCCTCATGTCAATACTGTGCGCCGATTTGGCTTCTCAGAGAACCACTTAAAAATTTCAATGACACTCTGCCCCTGGCTGTTGCGGTCAGGATGTAGTGTGCTAAAACAGGACATGGATTTAGGCTTCTGGATCTGCTACATGATGCTCCTAAAGAAACCAGTGGGTGCAGCCACCGCACACCTGCACACCATCCAACTATCTAGAGGAGTGCCCTGTCTCAAAAAAGGTGACACTTTCTTTTCCCAACAAAGAAACTGCTGATGTGGTCTCTAAAAATACTGAACCTGACCTATCGGATCCACCATATTACCCAAATTAATATTACTGATGTCACATGGCACAGTGTTGATATGGCTGATGTCACTCTGCAGACTATTTATAGGCATTAAAGAGCTACTGTTCTGTTACTGTTGAGTTGATCAATAAATCAATATTGCTTCCTGTCAATTTTGTTTAGCGTGTATTATCAGCCTGTCAATTTCAATACTATCATGTTATGCGGAAACAAGTCTTTGACCTTCCATTCAATTCTACACCACAATTCCAAACAACATAAATCAGCTAATTAGAAAATGACCCAAATAGATTGAGTTAGCAGCAGTCCATAATGCACTCTTAGGCCTATAGTCTGGAGTAGAAGACAACGTAGCTATTTCTGCAAGGGCAGAGTTATGGTTGTGAGAGTAGAACATGAATAATATCCTAATAGGATGTCCATTACTCACACAGGATAATCATTTGAACTGGTGAAGGTTTCTTAAGTGCTTACTCAACGGAGATTCAACTATCAACGTGCCCAGGTCCATTACCTACGAAGACATTTGTCACAGTCCTCCTGGTATTTTCTCCTCTAAGGGAAGGTCGGCAGGCAATCAACATACTAATAGCTAAGCTTTGTTTTAGAATAATCTGCTACGGAGGCTATGGTTCCAATTATATAATTGAAACAAGAATCTGGAATGCTCAACTAAATAGTCTTTTTTTTAAAGCTCTTGGTGCAGTTTTGGAGTTTTAGTTCAACTAAATAATAACCAAGAGTTCAATCCAAAAATGAAAAAGTGTGCCCCCCCAAAAAAACATACCGATGGATCTAGTCAAGCTAGTTGTTATCTCTGAGTGGATTTCTAACATCATCTCCAAGACTGTTTGGTGCCACTTGTAGCCTACCCAGCCTGCTGCGGGTATTTTTAGGCATCGCCCTCTCCGAGTCAAGTGGAGATGAGAGAAGATCATGTGCACTGCTGCAAAGTGGGTCACCGTACTATTTAATAAGCCCTTCTTCCTCTCTACCCTGTGATTTCACAGCTTCGCGATCTCTACCCTGGCATAGAGCTTTAGGGGGTGTTTGCTAATGTCACTGCAGCCAGGCTGTGCTATATGATACACGCTGTGGAAAATTAGAAATGCTTCACGTGCCAGAATGCTAAAAGCACTACACCACTCCAAAGCACATGTGCCTTATGTCTTTTAACAGACATGTGCACTCTCTGAATAGTGACCCTGAATTATCTTGAAGGTCGAACATAATCTGGACCTTCTTTGGAAAATGGTGACATCATCAGACGACTGTGTACCCAAACCATTGAGGGTAAAACACAGTCTGCAAAACAGAAAATATCAAAATGGTAGTCCACGACCCAATTCTGTCTACAGCTGCAAAAAAATCTAAAACAATCTTGGACTAGTGGAGGACTAAAGTGCATGTTATGCTGGTTATTCTCAGATAGTGCTCTCAACAACTGGCATTATTGCATTGTAGTTTAAGTGTCTTCTGTAGTACAGTCTCTTCCAGACCCACAGAATCTGGTCATTTGCAGAGATAGTTTACTGAGATCCTTTGGGGCATAAGAGAATCTCATGAGATTGAGACCCATGTCCTTAGGCGGTGTTTGACTGGGCTACGTTTTGGTAGCATAGATCGGGAGGGGTTGGACCGTTGGTCCCATTCACAACTTTAGCTTGTTGTCATGGTTTCAGCATGTGGGGGGAAGAGGGGAAGAATATCTCAGTGACATCATTTTTAAGACACTCACTCTCTCCATCACATCCATCTCTCTCTCTTTCTCTCACACACACTCTCATTCTCTCCCTCTCTTTCTCCTGAGGTGTGCAGATACTGTGTAGCAAAATGGCTGCCGTTGTTGCACACTGGCTGGCTCAGTAGCTTCGTTGTGACTGTAGCCCGTTCCCCTCTTTCCCAGTCAGAGTGCTAGAAGTGCGGGGCAGGATAGATAGATAGATAGATAGATAGATAGATAGATAGATAGATAGATAGATAGATTGCTGGGGCTGGATTCATGCCATCTCAGCCATAACATATTCGATAGTGGATTCCATGAATCCACAGGATTTCATCAGAGTAGCTCAAGCGGTGGGGGAGACACACATGTGAGGGGGGGTTGGGCAGGGGGGGGGGCTGGGGTTAGGGGCAGTTAGAATACAGCACATATATGTTTGCTGTAAGGCAAAGCTATAATGAACTATTTTATTTTGGGGGGGTGTTAAATAGGCCTATTTTAAGATAAAAAAATATATCAGGTTCTCAGTATCTGCTCGTCTCACAATGAAAAACATCCCAGCAGATGATAATGCAGAGGTCAAAGCCTTCCAGTGATTAATAATAGCATGTATCACTATGGGTGCTATTAGCAACAACAGATTGCATGAGAAAAGGTAGAGTCCCTATTAATAGAGATATTACTGTTGCAGAGGTGTTACGAAACATCTTAGGAATGCATTATGCTGAAACAGCAGCATGACCGTGTGGGCATTCAAGCCCACAGTGTATAGTAGCTCAATTACTATCGAATCAGACAATAACCCCTTCGACATTAACATGAAGAATTATCAATATTAAGTGAAAAATACTGAACAATGAACTGCATCAATAGATTTGAGTTGTTTTTAAAACTGTAATATCAGCAGATAGGATATCAGTAGATATCCAAGCCTTATTTATGTAAGATGTATGATCTGTAGATAAGACTGAAACTGATAATCTAATAAACACTTTAAAAAGGAGGTACACTACCATAATCAGCTGAGGTTCTGTATGTAGCATGAATGTGATGCTTCACCTTGTGAGAATAGTTTATATATGCCACTGGAAAAATGGAAGACTAATTTGCTATTTTTCAATCTTACCCCCACCCCTCCCCCTCCCATGCAGCAATTACTACAACCACTACTCCCATATTTACACTGAATTACAATGATGACAGTATTATAATACAGTTAGAACAATAACAGAGCCATTCACAACATTTTAAAATGTCAGGCCGTCCCTTACATTTCAACATTATGCTATTGATAATAATTGAGTCTTCAGATGAATGGCAATTTATTTGATTTGGGCCTATGGGCTATTTGTGGAAGATATATACAGTGCCTTCAGAAAGTATTCAGACCCCTTGATTTTTTCAGCATTTTGTTACGTTAAATGTAAATGTATTAAATACATTTTTTCCTCAACAATCTGCACACAAATACCCCATAATGACAAAGTGAAAACAGGTTGATTGAATTTTTTAATATATTTTTTATATTTACATAAGTATTCAGACCCTTTGCAATGAGACTCAAAGTTGAGCTAATGTACATCCTGTTTCTATTTATCATCCTTGAGATGTTTCTACAACGTGATTGGAGTCCACCTGTGGTCAATTCAATTGATTGGACATGATTTGGAAAGGCCCACCTGTCTATATAAGGTTCCACTGTTGACAGTGCATGTCAGAGCAAAAAGGAATTGCATGTCAGGTCAAAGGAATTGTCCGTAGAGCTCCGAGACGGGATTGTGTCGAGGCACAGATCTGGGGAAGGGTACCAACACATTTCTGCAGTATTGAAGGTCCCCAAGAACACAGTGGCCTCCATCGTTTTTCAAATGGAAGACGTTTGGAACCACCAAGACTCTTCCTAGAGCTGGCCTCCCGGCCAAACTGAGCAATCGGGGGAGAAGGGCCTTGGTCAGGGAGGTGACCCGATGGTCACTCTGACAGAGCTCTAGAGCTCCTCTGTGGAGATGGGAGAACCTTCCAGAGGGACAACATTCTCTGCAGCACTCCACCAATCAGGCCTTTATGATGAAACCAAGATTGAACTATTTGGCCTGAATGGCAAGCGTCACATCTGGAGGAAACCTGGCACATCCGTACGGTGAAACACGGTGGTGGCAGCATCATGCTGTGGGGATGTTTTTTAGCAGCAAGGACTGAGAGACTAGTCAGGATTGAGGGAAAGATGAACGGAGCAAAGTACAGAGAGATCCTTGATGAAAACCTGCTCCAGAGCACTCAGGACCTCAGACTGGGGCGAGGGTTCGCCTTCAAACAGGACAACGACTCTAAGCACACAGCCAATACAATGCAGGAGTGGCTTTAGGACAAGTCTCTGAATGTCCTTGAGTGGCCCAGCCAGAGCCCGGACATGATCGAACATCTTTGGAGAGTCCTGAAAAAATAGCTGTGCAGCATCGCTCTCCATCCAACCTAGACCAAGCTTGAGAGGACCTGTAGAGAAGAAATGGGAGAAACCCCCCCAATACAGGTGTGCCAAGCTTGTCGTGTCATACCCAAGAAAATTCAATGCTGTAATTGCTGTCAAAGGTGCTTCAACAAAGTACTTAGTAAAGGGTCTGAATACTTATGTAAACTGAGATATTTCAGTGTATTAAATATTTAATTTTTTATAATTTAGTAAAACAGTCTTAAAACCAATGTTTTGCGTTGTCATTATGGTGTGTGTGGATGTATGAGGGGGGGAAACACTATTTAATACATTTTAGAATAAGGCTGTAAGGTAACAAAATGTGGAAAAAGTCAAGGGGTCTGAAGACTTTCCAAAGGCATTGGACTTAACATCGCTTACCTTTTAATGTAGTTTTTTCCATAGAGAATCTGTTGTAAAAGTGTAACCAGTCCAAATGCGCAAATGAATATGAAACAAAGCGACCTATTGCCGAGTAAATCTCTACCCGACGTAGGGTCGGCGTATCCCATTCTCCGGCGCAGCATCCGCTGGTGCCAAAAACCACAGAATGATCCTTCTCTCGCCGCACCATTCAGAATAAATCACACATGTTTACCGTGAAAGCATTCGAGAAGACAATTGTCCAAATGTATTTACGGTATTTTTACAAATGTACTTGGCTGCGGCCACAGCACAAATCTCATTGGTCTTGGTCGAGAAGCATTGCCTCCTTATAAATAGAAAGCATGGAAATAGGCTACAACTCCGGACGGACCGTGATTTGATTATTAATTGTAGAATAAAAATCTTCTACCTTCCGGTATTTTGCAAGGCTGATGATGGTACAGAAAACATTAAATGTTTCTTCAAAAATGCCTGACATCTGTTTGCGATCATGCGTTACTGTCTCGACTGGGTGGTGCGCTCGATCGTAGGGCTCCACAGACAGTGGCAGGCAATGCAGATATTCTAGTCTCATTTAACAGTGTTCCATAAGCGGTCTGGATAGGCTAGCTCATAAAAAGAACATGACTGTCATTAGTAAATAGTCAAAAGAATGGTGTAGTCTACGAAATCTCTATTTTCTCAGGACAAACATAATGGCGTTAATTGTGACGCACAGTTTGGTGATAATAACAGCTTCTTCTTTCTATTATACAGCAGACTGGTCTATAGATGCTGATGCTCTCTCTCTCTCGCTCTCTCTATCTGTGCCTCTCTCTTCTCTATCTCTCTCTATATACCGTATATCTTCTATAAATCTCTAGCTTCTCTATCACTCGGATCTTCTCTCTCCCTGTTGGGTTCATCTCTGGTCAGCCAAAACCAAGGTCAATGTGCCTTCTTCTAAGGATAAGATTAGACACCTCCAGACCGGTTTAATTGTCTTCCCACAGTGCCCAGTAAACACCTTTGTTGTATAGTCCAACACATAGGCCTATTTGCCTTACAGTGGGAAAATCAGAAATTTGACAAATAATGAAATTCAAATGTCCATAGGTCTATATTTTATTACACAAACATGAACCATTTCAAAAGCTTATAGAATACCAAATAAAGTGGAGTATATAGCCACCTTAAATGTCAAAAAAGCATCCTGTAAAAACAGCATCCACGCTCATGATTATGTTGCTTAGGCTAGAGCATGTTTAAGATTGTAGGTGTTGTTGTTTGGGGGTCAAATCATTTTCATTCTTCTCAACACTGTGTGTGTGTAATGAATTTCCTCCTCTTCTTCCAAAGAGGAGAGGCGAAACGGATCAGAGGACCAATACGCGGCGTGGTAATTGTCCATGGTTCCTTTTAATGCGTTAAGGTACACATGAACAACTGACTACAAAAAACAAGAGATGTGAAAACTCAAAACAGTCCTATCTGGTGCAAAAGCAGAGACAGGAACAATCACCCACAAACACACAGTGAAACCCAGGCTACCTAAGTATGATTCTCAATCAGAGACAACTAATGACACCTGCCTCTGATTGAGAACCATACTAGGCCGAAACATAGAAATACCCAAATCATAGAAAAACAAACATAGACTGCCCACCCAACTCACACCCTGACCATACTAACTAAATACAAAACACAGGAAATAAAGGTCAGAACGTGACAGTGTGGGCCCATTTCATACAAATGTCAAACCACAAGGCATAGGCCTACATGTATTTCCTCTTGCCCACTAAGATGTTTAAAATGAATAGGCCTATTCGTAAATATCCATGATGATTATTCTTAGTTAGCTGTTCAGGGACAATTTGGAAGGATAAGTCTACCAGGCTATAGGGAAGGAACAATGATGAAAGACATTGAGCTACTCTGCTTTAATGTTAAAGGCCCAGTGCGGCGGTTTTTATCTCAATATCAAATGTATGTTTATTGGTCAGATACACAGTTTAGTAGGTGTTACTGCAGGTGTAGCAAAACGCTTATAGTACTAGTGTCACACCCTGATCTGTTTCATCTGTCTTTGTGATTGTCTCCACCCCCCTCCAGGTGTCGCCCATCTTCCCCATTATCCCCTGTGTATTTTTACCTGTAATTCTGTTTGTCTGTTGCCAGTTTGTCAAGTCAACCAGCGTTTGTTTCTCAGCTCCTGCTTTTTCCCAGTCTCGCTTTTCGCGCCCTCCTGGTTGACTCTTGCCTGTCCTGACTCCGAGCCCACCTGCCTGACCCTGCTTACCCTGACCCTGAGCCTGCCTGCCATCCGGTACCATTGCCTCACCTCTGGTTACTGAACCCTGCCTGCCTTGACCTGTCCATTGCTTGCCCCTATTGGATTATTAAACTATTGTTTATTCGACGAGGTCTGCATCTGGGTTTTACCTTCATACCTGATAACTAGCTCCTAACAATGCAGTAAGATGTCAGACAAGTACAGAAAAAAAATAGAAAACAAGAAATCAAGAATGGCGGGTCAAATCTAATTAACAACACAAATAGCACTGTAGCAGTAATCAAAATGCAATCTATACTGTACATATGCACACCGGAATAATTTACACAAGATATACTAAGAATGATATATTTAGATGTAGATATAATACAGTGAGCTATGTCAAGAATCCAGTACATACAATTGAAGTCGGAAGTTTACCTACACTTTGGTTGGAGTCATTAAAACCACTCCACAAATTTCTTGTTAACAAACTATAGTTTTGGAAAGTCGGTTAGGACATCTACTTTGTGCATGACACAAGTCATTTTTACAATAATTGATACAGATAGCTTATTTCACTTATAATTCACAATTGCAGTGGGTCAGAAGTTGACATACACTAAGTTGACTGTGTCTTTAAACAGCTTGGAAAATTCCAGAAAATGATGTCATGGCTTTAGAAGCTTCTGATAGGCTAATTGGCATCATTTGAGTAAATTGCAGGTGTACCTGTGGATGTATTTCAAGACCTACCTTCAAACTCAGTGCCTCTTTGCTTAACATAATTGGAAAATCAAAAGAAATCAGCCAAGACATCAGAAAATAAAACGGTAGACCTCCGAGTCTGGTTCATCCTTGGGAGCAATTTACAAATACCTGAAGGTACCACGTTCATCTGTACAAACAATAGTACACAAGTATAAACACCATGGGACCACACAGCCCTCATACCGCTCAGGAAGGAGATGTGTTCTTTCTCCTAGAGATGAACATACTTTGGTGCAAAAAGTGCTAATCAATCCAAGAACAACAGCAAAGGACCTTGTGAAGATGCTGGAGGAAACAGGTACAAAGTATCTATATCCACAGTAAAACAAGTCCTATATCGACATAACCTGAAAGGCCGCTCAGCAAGGAAGAAGCCACTGCTCCAAAACCGCCATAAAAAAAGCCAGACTATGGTTTGCTACTGCACATGGGGACAAAGATTGTACTTTTTGGAGAAATGTCCTCTGGTCTGAGGAAACAAAAATAGAACTGTTTGGCCATAATGACCATCGTTATGTTTGGAGGAAAAATGGGGAGGCTTGCAAGCTGAAGAACACCATCCCACCGTGAAGCATGGGGTGGCAGCATCGTGTTGTGGGGGTGCTTTGCTGCAGGAGGGACTGGTGCACTTCACAAAATAGATGGCATCATGAGGTAGAACAATTATATGGATATATTGAAGCAAAATCTCAATATATCAGTCAGGAATTTAAAGTTTGGTCGCAAATGGGTCTTCCAAATGGACAATGACCCCAAGCATACTTCCAAAGTTTTTCAAAATGTCTTCAGGACAACAAAATCAATGTATTGGAGTGGTCATCACAAAGCCCTGATCTCAATCCCATAGAAAATTTGAGGGCAGAACTGAAAAAGCATGTGTGAGTAAGGAGGACTACAAACCTGACTCAGTTACACCAGCTCTGTCAGGAGGAATGGGCCAGAATTCACCTAACTTATTGTGGGAAGCTTGTGGTTTGACCCAAATTAAACCATTTAAAGGCAATGCTACCAAATACTAATTGAGTGTATGTAAACTTCTGACCCACTGGGAATGTGATGAAAGAAATAAAAGCTGAAATAAAACATTCTCTCTACTATTATTCTGACATTTCACGTTCTTAAAATAAAGTGGTGATCTTAACTGACCTAAGACATGGAATTTTTACTAGGATGAAATGGCAGGAATTGTGAAAAAACTGAGTTTAAATGTACTTAACTAAGGTGTATGTAAACTAGCGACTTCAACTGTAAATATGTGGTGTGTGTGTATAAACAGTGCCACAATGTACAGTCGTAGAAATTTTAGAACGAACTGTTGGTGATACAGTATTTAAATACACAGTGTGAAACGGCCCACTGGGCACACATTGGTTGAATCAACATTGTTTTCACATCATATCAATGGAGTTGCATTGAACCAATGTGGAAAAGATGTTGAATTGATGTCTGTACCCAGTGGGGGAAGTATCCAGGGGTTCAATCAAATCATTTCTGGGTAACAGTTAAGTCGCTTACTGTAATAGTTTTCCATTAAAAGGTCAAAAACAACAAAAATAGCTTTCTCAAGCAATCATTTTGCTTGGACTGTCTGGGAGTGGTCTGAGTGAGGGACCTAATTGGAGGGGCCTAATGGGAGGGATATGTGACCTGAAAACTAGATGTTATTGGCAGAGAGGTTTGGAACTCTCTGTTATTGGTCTATTAAACTATAACGCCTGGTGATGTCACCAGGCCATGGTTTATAACATGGTCCACAATTGTGGCTCTGATTTCATCAGGGGCTCTGTCTTCTACCTCTTCCTCTATTATGTCTTCCCCTAAAACATCCACCACCACACATTCTTACACATCTTCTGATTTCTCTTCCACCAGCATGTGGCTGCTGTTCAGGGTTCTGATGTTCCTCCATGTTCAAAAATGTACTGATTGTGCTGTGGGAAAGCTCCATTATATATGCTTCCAAACTTGATTGGTTGATTGGTAAGATTGTGATTCCTATTTCATTACTATGTCAGCTGGTAGGTAATTTGCCAATTTAGCAGACATCACAAACATTCCATGTCATAGATATTTATGCAATATACATGTATGTCTGACAGATTGTGATAATTGAATGGATCATTTTGCACGATGAAAGAATGTTTAGAAGTTGTGAAGAGTATGACAGTTTCACTGAGAATCAACTCATCAGTTTTAATCAGCAAGTCATGTGCATGTAGCTATTGTGCAAATTGTAGACAATTGTAAGTACGCTTTTGCACACATTTGCCAAAACACATGCAATTTGCTTAAATGAATAAGAAATTCAAATCTGGTGTGAACCAGAAACTAATTGTTCAGAGATTTGAACATATTGTTTTGAAATAAATCATTCTCTTTTGAGAATTGAGCCAAAGCGATTGAGAAAATCTGTAATACATTTGTCCAAATACTTTCTTCAAATGGGGGGACTAGAGACATAAAATACGTTCATTTCTAAACGGTAAAACAGTCTGAATTCATATGGAGGGGAGTGTAGATCCCCTTATAAACATTTCACATAATAGTACATAATACTAAAGTCATAATGCATTCGTTTTTAAAAAAAAGCATAGAGGTTAATCTATCTGTGAGCACAGTTGCTTAGGTGTGGTTTCTCACCTTGGTGAAATGGAGATCTGCGGTGAAAATAAGATCCTCTCCTCCTTAAAAATGCAGCCTACTTGGAAATGGCTTGTTTCCTCCCTACTAGGGCATCTTTGCTCTGTGGAGGCAGATAAGCACAGGTGTGATTACAGACTGATGATCCTATGGTGATATGAGAATAGACTAAATAAATAACTTCGGTAATTGAATTCCTCCCTTCCTCCCCCAATCATTCCTGTACTTTTTTTTAACCAAATGAAATTGATTTATCATGCCCTGCCTGTTATATCTTGAGTACAGTGTCCCCTTGTGGTGAGTCCTCGCAGTAGCAGGGAGCAGTGTTAACAGAAAGGCTTTCACACCGCCCTGCATAGTGGTCGTCATTAGTTACCACAGCCACAAAGCCATAAACCCCGTTTATTTCCTCAATTTATCTTCTTAAAAATTGATTTTAAAACTTCACCCCAACCTTAACCACACTGATAACCTTATGCCCAACCCTAACCTCAAATTAAGACCAAAAAGCACATTTTTGCTTTCATGAATTTCACAATATAGACCTAGCCAATTTTGACTTGGTGGCTGTGCTATCATTTGAAACCCTGTATGCCTCATCTGTGTGTACGTACTGCACAGAAAGGTAGGTTGTTATAACAACATAAAACCGATATTACAATCTATTTCATTTGTAATACGACAAGTATTTGTTTTGTTAGGATATGTGTACTGAAAAGTATGGGTTGTCAGTGCTTACGCGTGTTCTCTGCTGAAATAAACAGTTGTCTGTCTTAATCGGGTTCCCAAGTGGCACAGCCGTCGAAGGCACTGCATCCCAGTTCGCTTCACGACAGTCTCTGGTTCGAATCCAGGATGTATCACATCCGGCCGTGATTGGGAGTCCCATACGGCGGCGCACAATTGGCCCAGTGTTTTCCGGTTTTGACCGGGGTAAGCCGTCATTGTAAATAATAATTTGTTCTTAACTGACTTGCCTAGTTAAATACAGGTTCAAATTTAAAAAAGGCTATGAATTTGGATTGAATCAAAGATCATGGATACACTAACAAGATGACATGTCTCTCCGCCCTAACACTTGGAGTTGTTGTCCAAAAAGCGGCACCGCACTAGCTCCCGCCCATCCTTTTTTTGGATTAGTGGATAGATCTCGTTAATGTAATGTTTTTGAAAATTCGTTTTGGTTACGTCAACCGCCTGTAATTCAATGGAGAGACGCTACTATATATGCATATCCGAGTGTTTTCTTAGTTGCCGTGATGTCACGTGTCCTACATAGATCAGTACACTCTTAACGTAACATTTCCGAACTTGTATTCGATAAAATAAACTTCATGTAGCCTCCATACAAAAATCCTTGCTTGGTGGGCGAAACAACACCAACTGCTGGGAGACAGATTGAAGGCATTGTGATAGGACCTCCGATTGAAGGCATTGTGATAGGAAAGACTGAGAACCTCACAAAGCCTAAGTGGCCCAGACCCTTTGGCACTGTTAGCAAAGATACTGTTCAAAGGAGTAGTACTACTTGAAGTGACAGGTGTGCTGGGTGCTTGTGGTCTTTTTTATTACAAGATGTACACAAGTCATGGTAACATTTACATTTGATATATAAATGACATTTGCCATGTACACGGACTATGTACACCATTGCTTTGTAACAAAATGTTAATTTATTTTTATTTCAGAAACAGTATGAACAACATGCTTCTTTCTCTCTGTTCTGGAGGGTACGGGCTATAGACAGTTCAAAACATACAAACTTGAAGAATCGTTCCAATTCCAAACTGCACAGCAATAAAATCGGCACCAAATATTAAAAACGTTTAATCTCCAGTTACAATTATTACAGACCAGACATTATAGTATGCTAATGTTTTCATTTTGTATTTACCTTGTATAAACCTATACAAAATATTGAACAGAGTTGAAATGTCAATACAGAGAATATGGCTGTTTACACAGGCAGCCCAAGGTAACTTCAAAGCATGACAGCCCAATTATGGGTAAGAGCTGATCTGATTGGTCAATAGTTCAATTAGTGGAAAAATTATCAGAATTGGGCTGCCTGTGTAAACGCAGCCTACTTAATTTTACACAGGCATGAAGTAGTTTATCCAATGATCGGTAGAACAAACCAGGAACTGTCAACAGGTATAGATAAAGGCAATACAGTTTGCACTAATGAACACACCCCTGGCATGTCACCCACTTGCTCTCAAATCCCATTAACCCTGGCATATTCGTTGGACTTCTAATAAACTAGAGACAGAATAATAGTGTTAGGCTGCATTCACACAGCCACCCTAATTCTGATCCCCCCCCCTCCATTAATTTGTCTTTTGACCAATCACATAAAATCTTTCAGAGCTGATTAGTCAACAGACCAATTAGTGTAAAAAAAATCTGAATTCGGCTGCCTGTGTGAATGCAGCCTAAAACACCATCACTTTGTCTGTACAGCGAATATCCCGGGGTTTATAGGATTCGAGAGCAAGACCTTGAAAGATTGTTCCAAGAAGGCGTAGAGCATGAACACAAACTTAAGTGATCTTAGGTTCAGAAATGATTACTACTTCTTGAAAGTATTTCTGCCAGCCTTTGATTTGCCAAACGGTTGCTTGCCAAACTGTTTCTTCTTGTTAAACATGGCCTTCTTCTTCCGTAGGGTCTTTACATCTCTACCTCGGACCCAATCGTCTCTCTGGGCCTCCCACTTGAGCTGCCTGACACCTGGAGGAGAAGAGCAACTTACTCTGCATCCTCTACTAAAGTTTGGTCATCTACTGTATTCAACAACCTGTTTGATATGAAATGTACCCTGACGTGGACTGAATTCAGTACTGTCTTAGGGTTGGTTAACTGCTAATCTCTCAAGCATGATGGAGCTATCTATTTTGTGCAACTTTGACAGGAACACTAGTGACTGAGTGTGCTCCAAACTGCTGACTCTCTCCATGTGGATATGCTGTAGTTAAGCTAGTATCTAGCCAACTGAGTAAAGTCATTTATACAATTGGGCTTTTTTCTTCTTCTGTCAGGTGACACTAACTGTAGTATTCAATAAGACATGGGACATGTTTAATAGACTGTATTTAAGCCAAGGCTTACCTGCTTTGTCTTTGTTGGCCATGGCATTCATGCGGATGTTGTCAAACTTTGAGCCAGCATTTTCATCCAACATAAATCCAAACTGGGAAAAAATTAAATAGACATTTAGCATTCAGTGATATCCTTTTAGTTTCATTACAAGAAACTGTTCAACAAACTGACGGGTAGCATAACCGTAATAGGATAGCCATCAGCACGCCAACTTAACATTGGGAGATATGAGAAATATGATAGGCATGACCATCTCACCTCTTCAGCAGATGCAAACATGGCTGTGTCCTTCTTTCCTTTGTGTTTCTTCCCTGGTTTGGAACCTACAAATGGAAGAATGTGGACATGTCAGATAAGATTCTACACTTCTAAATGAGACTCAGAGCAGTTCAACAGTACACATAGAGGCCCAGCTACTAACCTAGAGACCCAGTGTAGTTAAGATCCTCTGATGCCTTCCTCTTGCTCTTTTTAGAACCTGGAGTGATGTTTGGAACCTCCATCTCATCGTCAGAATCTTGAGGGGAAAACAATATTTTTGAAGAGTCAACTTTTTAATAGCCATTCACAATTATGCCCTTTTGAAAGTAATTTATGTTAAGAAAATTGACTTAAAATTACCACCAAAAGCAAAATCACCATCATCAAGTTCTGGAACTGAAAGAGACAAGAAATGAGAGTAAAGTCTGCACTCGTGGAGGCATGGGTTAATGGGACTTTCCACCATATTTCATAAACCAGTCATTTCATTTCAAACTAGTCAAGGGAAGTTAACAATTGCACACTTTGGGAGGAAGGAGAGATATTGGGACATAAACATACCTTCCTCATCATCATCCTCCCCAGCGGGGTCCATGAAGGACCCTCCCTCCTCCTCCAGTTCATCTCCAAAGTCCTCCTCATCCATACTGCCAAGGGACACCTCCTCATCATCCAGATCACCATCCAAGTCATCATCCAGGTCCGACTCATCCTCATCTCCACCCTTCTTCCCCTTCTTAGATTTGGTCTTAACATTGCTGCAAAATGCACAAACAAAATGTCAGATATATCATTCAGTATAAAAAATTAAATAAAAATCACTGGGAACCATTTCAATGCCATGTTTGATAGGTGTACACATGAATCACTGATGATATCTGAATGCAAAGCTTTATCAAACTTGTACTTACCCTGCAAAGTCCAGGTCTGTTTCATCAATTGGCAAGTCAGTGAAGTAACTGTCTCCCTCGTATGAATCTGGATAGGGCGAGAAGGCAACCAAAAACGAGTCAACCAAAGATGAGCCTGAAGTCTGATATACATTGACCCATTTCCTGAATTTTGGTCCTTGAACTTGAACTTCCTTGAACTTACCGAGCAGAGTCTCAAACTCATCATCGTCCACGTCCTCCACACTCTCGTTATCTCCATCTCCTCGTGGCCGACGCAGTGCCTTCTCCGCTTCTCGTTTCTTGAAGAACCTAGCGTGGGGAACGGGGCATTTAAAGACAGCCCAGAACGAGTCACTCAAACAATGGACCATTACATTTTCTTTGCTGCCTTATTCACAATATATACATATATTTTTTAAATCTGACAGTGTTACTCAAAAGGTCCGTCTATATAATCATAGTTACTCACCGATAGAAGAAGACCTCATCCGCAGGAATCTGACTCTCCTTATTGGACAGGAACTCCTCACAGTTCACTGAGAGATGGGAGAAAGAAGACTTGCCTTACTTCTGCTCAATAAAGTGACCCCTTTATCATCCTTTATAGTGATTCAAAAGACACACTCACCAGGTAAATTGTGGATGTTATTCATGGTCAGCTTCTGTTTGGGCTGCATAACTGTAGCGTCTGTGTTTTCTGAGAATGATTGAGATGAAAACAGTTTCAACCAAGACGAAAAGGTAGGGTGAATAACTGATTTGGGGAATGAACTGACACCAGACAGTTGACTAATAATGTGAACCGGGCAATGAAATGCATTTATGGTGGACTGAGAGAAAAAGGCAACTGAAAATGTTGGAAATATTACGTTTGCCCTTCAGTTGCTTGGGATTCCTGAAGACGAAGCGATCCAAGAACTTGCTGAGAGTGAAGTCCTGGAGAGGGTCTCCTGTGTAGTTGATGAACTCTCCCTGAGGAAATGATGCAGAGGGGAAAGGGATGAATTAAACACAGAAAAACTCAAGTGGGAGTCAGAAGGATAGTGAGGGCTAGCCCTGATACCCACTTGGGCCCATTGCTACACAGGCAACTTCTTTGTATACATTTTTTGGTAATAAGCACAAAGTTTCCCCAAACAGAATTTTTTTTTTTTAAGTTCATTTTACCTGTAGGATTGTCTTGGCGAACAGTGACACTGATGGGTGGAAATGTGCAGAGAGCTGAGGGGGAAAGACAAGATGTAAAATAACAACATAAGTGGATTCTCCTATGGTACATCACGTTTTCTCAAGCAAGCCTGTAACACAGAGCACCTTTCTCTCGTCACACAACTGACGGCGTCCCAAATGGCGCCCTATTATCTAGTGCAATATGGGCCCTGGTCAAAAGTAGTGCACTATATGGGGAACAGGGTTTCACCTGGGATGTGCCCAATATTGTCATGAGGCTCACCCTGTGCAGCTCCCATAACGTGGTGTGGTCAGCCCCACAGAATAGGGGGTTTCTGTGTAACGGGTCGTAGGTATCCATACTCTTCCCACCTGGACAACAAAAGAACGAGTATGCATGAAGAGGGCGAAAGGTGACCACTGAATATACAGGAGTCACAATCAAAACATAATTATACTTACATTACAAGACAAATGTTTACAGTTTTATTTGAGTTATTTTACCTTTATTTAACTAGGCAAGTCAGTTCAGAACAAATTCTTATTTTCAATGGCGGCCAGGGGCAGAACGACAGATATTTACCTTGTCAGCTTGGGGATTTGAACATGAAACCTTTTGGTTACTAGTCCAATGCTCGAACCACTAGGCTACCCCACAATAATCAATGCATTTATAAGTATCTGGGTGTAGGATTTCCCCAAATATGTGAATTGAAAATAATGTTAAGGGGGTGGTCTTAATAATAAATCTCACCTTCAATGTTTTGGTGATGTACCCACGACGATGCAGTGGGCTTCGGAATGATCTCACGCTGTCCTTCCTCCACTTTATCTGCATCTACAAACCTCTCCTCATCATCCTCTTCTTCCTTAAGATCTTTGAAATTCTCCTCTTCACCATCCTGCAATCATATCATAATATGCGAGATCAAGTGACATGATGACAAAAATCATTAGAATAAATTAATCTAATGGCTGGTTTCCCAAATATAGATTAAGTCTAGTCCTGGACTAGTGTTAGACTGTGCCTGGGAAACTTTCCCCAAGAGTTCCATTATGTGATTGTGCACAATATGAAAATAACTAGTACTTCATTCTGATGTCATTGAGCTTGGCCTTACCCCACACTCCTGCAGCAGCAGCTTGAGGCCTGGTTTGGCCTTCATGACCTCTGATACAAGGAAGAGAGCCCCGCAGGCAAATGTAGGGTTCTGTTCACAGCTGACCTGCAGCAGCCTCTTCACAAAGCCTTTGACCCGCGGCAGGACGATGTCTGCCTTCAGAGACTTGTACAGCAGGTTGAGGAACATACTCTGCCTGGAGCACAGAGTCAGACCTGGGTCCATGAGCTTCCTGTAAACCAAAAAACATAGATGCGTCAATCAAACATCATGATCATTGTATACTAAACAAAAATATAAAACGCAACATGTAAAGGGTTGGTCCCATGTTTCATGAGCTGAGTTGGTAGAGCATGGCGCTTGCAACGCCAGGATTGTGGGTTTGATTCCCACAGGGGACCAGTACGAAAAATAACAAAAATGCAAGCACTCACTGCTGTAAGTCACTCTGGATAAGTGTCTCCTAAATGACTCAAATGTCAAATAAAAGATCTCAGAAATGTTCCATATGCACAGAAAAGCTTATTTCGCTCAGATTTTGTGCAAAAATATGTTTACATCCCTGTGAGCATTTCTCCTTTGCCAAGATAATCGATTTACCTGACAGGTGTGTCATATCAAGAAGATGATTAAACAGCATGATCATTACAGAGGTGCACCTTGTGCTAGGGACTTTAAAAGGCCACCCTAAAGTGTTCAGCTGTCACAACACAATGCCACAGATGTCTCAAGTCTCGAGGGAGCATGAAATCGACACGATGACAGCAGGAATGTCCACCAGAGCTGCTTTCAGAGAATTGAATGTTAATTTCACTACCATAAGCCGCCTCAAACATTGTTTTTGAGAATTAGGCAGTACGTCCAACTGGCCTCACAACCGCAGACCACGTGTAACTACGCCAGCCCAGGACTGCCACATCTGGCTTCTTATCCTGCGGGATCATCTAAGACCAGTCACCCGGAAAGCTGATGAAACTGAGGAGTATTTCTGTCTCTAATGAAGCCACTTTGAGGGGGAAAATGTGTTCTGATTGGCTGGGCTTGGCTCCCAAGTGGGTGGGCATATGCTCTCCCAGGCCCACCCATGGCTGCGCTCCTGCCGAGTCATGTGAACCCATAGATTAGGGCCTACTGAATTCATTTCAATTGACTAATTTCCTTATATGAACTGTAACTCAGTAAACTTGTTGTGTATATTTTTGTTCGGTACAGTCAACGGTATGTTTACTATAACACTGCAAAATATTGAAATGCAAAATGAGGTCCCATGACTAAATATTATCAAGTTAGTATAAATTAGACAACTATTAAGAGACAGACAGCAAACAAATTCACATTTTCTGGGGACAGGATTTGATACAACATACAGCCATTCTTCTTGATCACACCAGCAAGTCTAGAAGTGCAGTTTACCTGTAGAGAGCCACATAGTAGCGGTCTGAGACAATCTGCTGAGAGTCCATCACCTGGAAGAGCAGCATGAGAGCCTGGACGGCAGTGTTGAACTTTGCCAGGTGCACTACTTTAAACAAAAGTCCACCCATGAAATGCCTGCTAATTAGAAGGTCCTGTGTAAATTGAATTTTCAACCAGCAACTATCAGGAAATAACACTGATTTAAAAAATCACACTTTTACAGTGTTTCATTAGCTGTTGTACAATACAAAACAGGAAAACAGAATTTTGACTTCACTGGGCCTTCCAGGATACAAGTTAATTCTGTTTATTCTCTGGGGACAAAATGTCAAATAGAGGTGCTTATATGTGTCATTTTTCACTACATGTACAAGTGTGAAATGGAAATGTGTTTTTTGCAAATCCCAACTCCCCCTGAGAGTGGGGTCACAGCTAGGGGTCAGTCATTATTGATGTCAACCCTGGAACAATTAGGCTTAACAATTAGGCCTCATTGCTCAAGGGCACATCAGCAGATTTTACACCAAGATGGCTCGGGGATTCAAACCAGTGACCTTTTTGATTACTGGCCCAACGCTCTTAACCACTAGACTACATGTGGCCCTTCATAGCTTAATTACCTAAGCATGAAATCAAATGTACAACGAATAACTAATTATCTCCTATGAATTATCCATGTGCCATTGTCTTGTCAATTATGTTTTCAATACAAATGTCTGAATATATGAATTTCAGTGATTCTTACTTATTGACTGAGACAAAATCCCAACCTCTCCATGCATTTACACCAAATGGCAATGATCTATTTGGCAACATTTTGGTCCTTGTGTGTTTCAGACGAAGGGGACCTCGGCCTTTGGAAAGCGGCGTAATAAGACGCTGCGGTTCCAAGGCTTACCTCATCTACAGAAGTGGTCCTGCGGGAAGTGTGGTTACCCTGAGAAGCGCAAGAGAAGCTGTAAGTGCCCATGCCATTCCTTGAGATCGATAATTCAGATTATCCATGAATTGAAACTGCTGTATTGTAGTGATGGGATGTTCTGTACTTTTTACCGACTCCAGATCTTTTCAACTCGTTCAGGCAAAAGGACACATCTTTCAACTCATTTCGTTCATTTGATTCAGAAAGGCCCAGAGCACGCAGGACCCCTGACTGCGAACAATGAACTAAAAACTCGAAAGAATCATGATTCTACACACCTCTCGTTCTCCATAGGGGCTATTTGTAGCTGTTATTTGTGACTGAGATTTATAAAACTGTGCTTTGAGGCTACAAATACGATTACTTATTGATAGCTTTGAAACAAGGTCTTGTCCGGACTAGATTGTGAACAGTTTTTGGCGGAAGGCCTTTGGAGCAGAGGCATGTTCTGGTTTTACAAAGCTGCGTCATTTAACATTCAATAATCAATTAATAGCATTCATTCTTTCACCATGCAATCAATTATCAGTTCTAAACATGCGTTTTTCTTTATGCATGATCTATTTTTCCATGAGCACATGACGCAGTTTGTCTCCTGAGCCAGAGAGGCGAGTATTAATCCTGTCAGTAAAGTCGTTCAAAAATAATGAATGGTTTACGAACGGCACATCACTACTATATTATCTCCAAGAAGTCACAGACCTGTGGGTATTCTGTCTCAATATTGAATACCTAGGTTTGTTGGTGCATTGTCTTTCACTTTGTTTGCTTTACTGCTTGCCTTGTTGACTTGTTTTTGAATGTTTGACAGTGCAGCTTGAGTCAGTTCATGTTTATTACCCCGTGTCTTGTCAATTATGTTTTCAATACAAATGTCTGAACATATGGATTTCAGTGATTCTTACTTTGTGACTGAGACAAGACCCCCAACTCTCCATGCATGCACATAGGATGACAAATTAGGAAAATATTTTTTTTGTCCCCACAGCTGTTGACCCAGGGTGTGTATCACAGTGGCTTATGCTATCTGGGTGATTCGAACATAAGGAAATCAATGGTGGCTGCCATGACAAAAATACTCCTGAATGCATCATTTTGGGAATTTGATTCTCCCGACTGTCTGGCTATTATTTTGGGGATTTGTTAATTTTCAAAGATTTTGTTTATATATATATATGTTTATATAGCTGTGTGTCCATTTATCCTTTTTATATACTTTATATTTTGTTTATTTTTACAGTGAAAAAGAATACACTGAACAAAAATATAAACACAACATGTACATTTTTGGTCCCACGAGATTAAATAAAAGATCCCAGAAATATGCAATGCGCATAAATTATTTCACACAAATTTTGTGCACAAATTTGTTAACATCCCTGTTTGTGAGCATTTCTCCTTTGCTAAAATAATCCATCCACCTGACAGGTGTGTAGGGCTGACCCCGTTTAGTAGACAGTTTGTCGACCAATATTTTTTTTAGTTGAGCAGTGGTGTATGTATGTATATATATGTATGTTAGTGGAAACAAGACATCTGTCTGAGTCACACCTGTCTGAGTGGACTATTCAATTGCGGAGGCGGCATACCAGTAGTACAGTTACTGTTAATTATCATAATTTCTAATCTACAATGTTTGTTTAGTTATGGTAACTTCTGTTAATGCATTCAATATATTATTATTCGTTTTACCATTGTCATTGTAGGAGTGGACATGTTGTTTGCAGAGCGCACAAGCTAGTCTACACTTGTGAGGAAAAAGTTTTGGTTTATCTCATTCCATTTACGATGGTCAGTTTATTCATTGTCTTTTGTTTTAGAGCACTCCTTGAGTAAGGACACAAACCTGATTACGCATAGAACTAGGCCTAGGCTACCTGACCGGCAGGCAAACGTAAGCTTAAAAATTTTGCCATTTGTTAGGGCTGACCCCAATTGGTCGATTGTTTGGTCATTAGGCTGTTGATCGACCAATATTTTTTTTGTCAAGTGGGTGTGTGTGTTTATTTGCACCCAGCTCAGTGAACTAATACATTGCGGAAGCCTAGACTAAAAGCCAATTCAGACTTGATCTGAAAATGTGGTCAGAGGCTGGAGGGTGTGATGCAAAAGCGAAGCCTCCATAGGCATGCAGAGGCCAAATTGAGCTCTTCTACCACATAGCCATGCTCCTCCCAAATGTTCCCCTTTCTCAGTGTTTGAGTGGTCACATTATTTGAAGAGTGCACAACCTATGATGCAATGCAACAAGTTTTGATTTATTTCATTACATTTACGAGTTTTGACAATTTAGCCATTGTCTTTTGTTTGGAGGCTGTCAATGTTGAGTAAGGACACACACACATAGAAGTAGGCTTATAGGCTACCTGGCCTGCGTGCAAATGCAGGCATATAACTGTGCACATTTGGGGGATCTGTAAGTATTTCTGATTGGCTTAACGCACCACCACTAATGGCCTGGAGAGCTTCCCAAAGTAACGTTTTCTTCACCTCAAACATCCATTGAGAATTACAATAGTTCCTCAATATGTTTGAAAAATCTTTCTACCACTCTGTGTGAAATAAAAAAATGTAATGTTCTGATCCAGTGGAAACGTCATACTTCTTATCAATGCTGGACTTGGACAGAAATAGGTTCCGGTACTCATTTTGGGTGCTGGCACTGTTTATATTTAGGTGCAGGAGCTCCACAATACTTTTCAGCTAATATTCAATACGATGAACAGGAGCTCAAGCAGTAGAACATTTGAGGTGCCGGTACTCTGCTCCTGTGAGCTCCTGCCCAAGTCAGCACTGCTTCTTATCCCTTGCGTAAATAGCCTGAAACTCTGAGGGCCCAGAATATTTTATACAATGTTGAAAGTTCACTAGTGCAAGCTTTGGGTTAACTTAATAGTTAAACTCAGCAAAAAAAGAAACGTCCCCTCACTGTCAACTGCGTTTATTTGCAGCAAACGTGTACATATTTGTACGAACATAAGAGTCAACAACTGAGAAATAAACTGAACAAGTTCCACAGACATGTGACTAACAGAAATTGAATAATGTGTCCCTGAACAAAGGGGGGGGGGGGTCAAAATCAATAGTAACAGTCAGTATCCGGTGTGGCCACCACCAGTTCATCTCCTCATGGACTGCACCAGATTTACTAGTTATTGCTCTGAGATGTTACCCCACTCTTCCACCAAGCACCTGCAAATTCCTGGACATTTATGTGGGGAATGGCCCTAGCCCTCACCCTCCAATCCAACAGGTCCCAGACGTGCCCAATGGGATTGAGATCCGGGCTCATTGCTGGCCATAGTAGAACACTGACATTCCTGTTTTGCAGGAATTCATGCACACAACTGGCAGTATGGCTGGTGGCATTGTTATGCTGGAGGGTCATGTCAGGATGAGCCTGCAGGAAGAGTACCACATGAGGGAGGAGGATGTCTTCCCTGTAATGCACAGTGTTGAGATTGCCTGCAATGACAACAAGCTCAGTCCGATGATGCTGTGACACACCGCCCCAGACCATGACGGACCCTCCACCTCCAAAATCAATCCAGAGTACAAGCCTCGACTATCATTCAACTATAAACGCCAATCCGACCATCGCCCCTGTGAGAGAGAACCGCGACTCGTCAGTGAATAGCACTTTTTGCCATAACGCGTTAGTTGCTTACTGGACCCTGGCAATCTGTGTGAAATGTTTAACTAGCTAACGAACTATCTGTTAACAAATGTTTTCCCTCTATGTGTGTGGTAAAAAAAAAATAACAAGTGTAGCTGGACGTGGCTTAATCTGTCTGGTACAGACAACAGCCAGTGAAATTACAGGTCGCCAAATTCAAAACAGAAATCCCATAATTAAAATTCCTCAAACATACAAATATTATACACCATTTTAAAGATACACTTCTTGTAAATCCAGCCACAGTGTGCCATTTCAAATAGGCTTTACGGCGAAAGCACACCAAATGATTATGTTAGGTCTGTCAGGATTTGGCCAGGGTTGTTCCGGTTTTTGTCACTAGATGCCCCCATTGTGCCTTTTGACCTTTTGTTTTCCCTTGATCCCCATTATTATTTGCACCTGTGCCTCGTTTCCCCTGATTGTATTTAAACCCTTTGTTTTCCTCAGTCCTTTGCTCTGTGTTTGTATGTTAGCACCCAGCCCTAGTACTCGGTGTTCGCGGTGTTCCAAGCGCTCATAAACGATGTGCTTAGGGATATGCTTAACATATTTGTGTTTGTTTACTTGGATGACATCCTCATCTTTTCGAGCTCTCTTCAAGAACACACAAAGCATGTCAGACAAGCACTCAAACGCCTCCTAGACAGCCATCTGTACGTTAAGCCGTAAAAATGTGAATTCCATTCATGCCGAGTACAATTCCTGGGATTTGTAGTGGAACCCGGTCGAGTCCAAATGGACCCCAGGAAGGTAGGGGCGGTAGCGGATTGGCCCACCCCCAAATCCGTTAAGGAAGTTCAGCGTTTCCTGGGCTTCACTAACTTTTACCGCATGTTCATCAAGAACTTCAGCTTGGTGGCAGCCCCTCTCTCAGCTTTAACCAAGGGTGGCAATGCAAGGTTTTTGTGGGGAAGAGAAGCTGAGACGGCCTTCCAAGGACTCAAGCAGCGCGTCCTCTCTGCTCCCATCCTGATACTACCGACTACGGATGAACCGTTTGTGGTGGAGGTAGACGCCTCAGAGGTTGGTGTTGGAGCTGTCCTGTCTCAGAGGGGTGAAGACAAGAAGCTTCATCCGTGCGCTTTCTTCTCACACCGGCTTACCCCGGCTGAGAGGAACTACGATGTGGGGGATCGTGAACTCCTAGCGGTTAAGATGGCATTGAAGGAATGGAGACACTGGCTCGAGGGGCCTTCTCACCCGTTTCAAGTGCTTACGGACCACAAAAATCTGGAGTATATCCAGCAGGCGAAGCGGTTGAACTCTAGACAAGCTAGATGGTCTCTTTTCTTCAATCGATTCCAGTTTATCCTCACCTATCGGCCCGGGTCGAAGATGACACGGACATGCCTGTCCTTCCTGCTGCTAAGATCGTGGCTCCGATCTCGTGGCAAGTAGAGGATACCGTGAGACGAGCTCAAGCTATTGAACCGGACCCGAAAGGAGGTCCTGCCAATCGGTTGTTTGTCCCCAAGGCAGTGAGGACTCAGGTCCTTCTGTGGGGGCACTCCTCTCGCCTCACCTGTCACCCGGGCGTAGGTCGCACCTTGGAGTTCATCCAGCGTAAGTTCTGGTGGCCTACCATAAGAGAAGACTTTGCCACTTTCGTCAATGCCTGCCCCGTGTGCTGCCAGGGCAAATCTTCTCACCTCCGCCCGCAAGGACTCCTTCACCCTTTACCTGTTCCCCACAGACCCTGGTCCCATATCTCGTTGGACTTTATTACTGGCCTTCCTCCATCCCATGGCAATACTACTATCCTAGTCATAATCGACAGGTTTTCAAAGGCGGCCAGGTTCGTCCCTCTGACTAAGTTACCTTCTGCCAAGGAAACGGCTGAGTTGGTAATTAATCATGTGTTCCGAGTCTTCGGCATTCCTCAAGATATGGTTTCTGACAGAGGTCCCCAATTCGCCTCTAGGTTTTGGAAGGCCTTCTGCCAACTAATGGGGGCTTCTGCCAGTCTATCTTCAGGGTACCATCCGGAGTCCAACGGCCAAACAGAGAGGATGAATCAAGAGCTGGAAACCACCCTCAGATGTATGACTCGTAACAACCCGTCCACATGGTCGTCCTTCATTGTTTGGGCCGAATACGCGCACAACACCTTGCGCTCCTCCTCCACTGGTATGTCCCCGCACGAGTGTCAGTTTGGCTATGCCCCTCCATTGTTCCCGGACCAGGAGGCAGAAGTCAGAGTGCCTTCAGCCTTGAAGTTCATCAGACGCTGTCGGCTTATGTTGGAGGAAGACCCGTCTTAATCTTATGCGTTCCGTACCAACAACAAGCCAACAGACGTCGCCGTCCCGGGCCTACCCTGCGCCCCGGCCAGAGAGTCTGGCTCTCCACAAGAGACTTACCACTACGGGTGGAGTCTCGCAAGCTGTCCCAAAAATACATCGGTCCCTTTAAGGTTGCCAGGAGAGTTAACCCAGTTTCTTATCGCCTACACTTACCCAGATCCCTTAAGATTAATCCCACATTTCACATTTCCTTATTAAAACCTGTTGTTTTTTCTCCCCTTGTCCCGGCAGACAGACCTCCCCCTCTGCCTCGTGTCATTGGAGGCCAGCCGGCTTATACCGTCCATCGGATACTGGATTCCCGCCGGGTGCAGCAGTCCTGGCAGTATCTGGTGGACTGGGAAGGCTACGGTCCCGAGGAGCGCTCCTGGGTTCCTGCCAAAGACATACTGGACCCTGACCTCATTCGTCAGTTCAGGGCCCTCCACCCTGAGAGAGCTGGTAGGAACGTCAGGAGCCGTTCCTAGGGGGGGGATTCTGTCAGGATTTGGCCAGGGTTGTTCCGGTTTTTGGTCACTAGATGCCTCCATTGTGCCTTTTGACCTTTTGTTTTCCCTTGATCCCCATTATTATTTGCACCTGTGCCTCGTTTCCCCTGATTGTATTTAAACCCTTTGTTTTCCTCAGTCCTTTGCTCTGTGTTTGTATGTTAGCACCCAGCCCTAGTACTCTGTGAACTCTTGTTGATCCCGGTGGTCTCTCTTGTGGAATTCAGTTTTTTTGTTCTTGTTTGTTTGTTTTTGAGTATTTTTTAGGCTTTTTGTGCTATACCTCCCACCTCGTGGATTTACCTTTTTGTCTTGGAGGATTACCTTTGTTCTTGTGGAATTCCTTTTGAGGTTGTGGAGTTACATGTTTTCCTGAAGAACTTCACTTTTTACTTCTTTAAATACACCGTCTCAAGTACTGCTGTGTCTGCCTCATCTTCTGGGTTCTGCCAACTATTCGTGGCTCAGTTGGTTAAGTGACTGTTTCTCACTCCGGAGACCCGGGTTCGTAACCGGGTCCTGACAAGGTCAGCACCTAGTCACAGAAACCCATACAGCCATTTTCCAACCAAGGAGAGTGTCACAAAAGTCAGAAATAGCATTAACATGAATCACTTACCATTGATGATCTTCATCTGTTGGCACTTCCAGGTCTCCATGTTAAACAACAAATGTTTGTTTTGTTCGATAAAGTTCATCTTTATGTCCAAATACCTCCGTTTTGTTGGTGCGTTTAGTTCAGAAATCCAAAGGCACAATGTGCGCTCTCAACACCAAGACGAAAGTCAAAAAAGTACAATAAAAGATAGTAGAAACATGTCAAACGATGTTGAAAAGCAATCCTCAGGTTGTTTTTGTCGTAAATAATAAATAATATTAGAATCGGACAAAAGCTTTGTCAATGCTCCCGATCACGTGCTTGGTTCATGTCTGGAAATTTCCACTGTCCTCTCATTGAAAGCGGTGTGTCTCCCTCATTTTTCAGAGTAAAAAGCCTGAAACAATGCCTAAAGACTGGTCACATGTAGAGGAAGCCATAGAGATCGTGAACTGGGTACTAAAGTCTTTGTATGGTGGATAGGCTTTCAATGGAAAAACAGCCTTTCAAAATAATAGTAATTCCTGGTTGGATTTTCCTCTGGTTTTTGCCTACCATATCAGTTCTGTTATACTCACAGACATTATTTTAACAGTTTTGGAAACTTTAGAGTGTTTTCTATCCAAATCTACTAATTATATGCATATCCTATCTTATGGGCCTGAGTAGCAGGCAGTTTAATTTGGGCACGCTTTTCATCATATTCCAAATGCGGCCCCCTACCCTCGTGAAGTTTTAAGCTGGATGCCACTAGATGTGACAGGAACACCACACACTTTCCCTATTCTCACATTTTCAATACAGTGGATAAAAAGGGGTATGCGTGGTGTCCTCTGCCTGAAAGTGATCAATTATGCCAACAAAAGGTATCATGCTCTGCTAGCACATTGAAGAACATATGTCCGCAGGCAGAACGTGTCAAATGTAATAATGTGCAGTGTAGCACAAATATATTGTTTTTCTTGTGTTGAACTTGACAGTAACACTGTCTTAAGGTCAGTTAGGATCACCACTTTATTTTAAGAATGTTACATGTCAGGATAACAGAGAGAATGATTTCTTTCTTTCATAACATTCCCAGTGGGTCAGACATTTACATACACTCAATTAGTATTTGGTAGCATTGCTTTTCAATTGTTTAACCTGGGTCAAACGTTCCACAAGCTTCCCACAATAAGTTGGGTACATTTTGGCCCATTCCTCTTGTAACTGAGTCAGGTTTGTAGGCCCCCTTGTTCGCACATGTTTTTTTTTCTTTTCGTTTTCTATAGGATTCAGGTCAGGGCTTTGTGATGGCCACTCCAATACCTTGACTTTGTCTTTAAGCCATTTTGCCACAATTTTGTCATTGTCCATTTGGAAGACCTATTTGCGACCAAGCTTTAACTTCCTGACTGATGTCTTGAGATGTTGCTTCAATATGTCCACGTAATTTTCCATCCTCATATTTTATTTTATGAAGTGCACCAGTCCCTCCTGCAGCAAAGCACCCCCACAACATGATGCTGCCACCACCCCCGTGCTTCACGGTTGGGATGGTGTTCTTTGGCTTGCAAGCCTCCCCCTTTTTCCTCCAAACATAACGATGGTCATTATGGCCAAACAGTTTCATCAGACCAGTGGACATTTCTCCAAAAAGTACGAACTTTGTCCCCATGTGCAGTTGCAAAACGTAGACTGGATTTTTTTGGGTGGTTTTGGAGCAGTGTTTATGAAAAAGTACTGCAAACATGATTTAGACCGTTTTCATGGAAAAGTGTTTATTTCTGTATTTCAAGGTTGCAACTTGATGACAATTGTCCACAGTGTATCATCTAGTTTAAACAGTACTGCAAAAATGTTACAGAGTGCATCAAACATGATTTAGACCTTGTTTATGGAAAAGTGTTTATTTCTGTATTTCAAGGTTGCAACTTGATGACAATTGTCCATAGTGTTCCTATCATCTAGTTTAAACAGTACTGCAAAAATGTAACTTACAGAGTGCATCAAACATGAATATAGACCTTGTTTATGGAAAAGTGTTTATTTCTGTATTTCAAGGTTGGAACTTGATGACAATTGTCCACAGTGTATCATCTAGTTTAAACAGTACTGCAAAAATGTTACAGAGTGCATCAAACATGAATCAGACCTTGTTTATGGAAAAGTGTTTATTTCTGTATTTCAAGGTTGCAACTTGCTGAAAATTGTCCACAGTGTTCCTATCATCTAGTTTAAACAGTACTGCAAAAATGTAACTTACAGAGTGCATCAAACATGAATATAGACCGTGTTTATGGAAAAGTGTTTATTTCTGTATTTCAAGGTTGCAACTTGATGACAATTGTCCACAGTGTTCCTATCATCTAGTTTAAACAGTACTGCAAAAATGTAACTTACAGAGTGCATCAAACATGAATATAGACCGTGTTTATGGAAAAGTGTTTATTTCTGTATTTCAAGGTTGGAACTTGATGACAATTGTCCACAGTGTATCATCTAGTTTAAACAGTACTGCAAAAATGTTACAGAGTGCATCAAACATGAATCAGACCTTGTTTATGGAAAAGTGTTTATTTCTGTATTTCAAGGTTGCAACTTGCTGAAAATTGTCCACAGTGTTCCTATTATCTAGTTTAAACACTCATGCAAAAATGTTACTTTACAGAGTGCATCAAACATGATTTAGACCTTGTTTATGGAAAAGTTTTTTTTTCTGTATTTCAAGGTTGCAACATGATGACAATTGTCCACAGTGTATCATCTAGTTTAAACAGTACTGCAAAAATGTAACTTACAGAGTGCATCAAACATGAATATAGACCTTGTTTATGGAAAAGTGTTTATTTCTGTATTTAAAGGTTGGAACTTGATGACAATTGTCCACAGTGTATAATATAATATATATATAAAATATCATCTAGTTTAAACAGTACTGCAAAAATGTTACAGAGTGCATCAAACATGAATCAGACCTTGTTTATGGAAAAGTGTTTATTTCTGTATTTCAAGGTTGCAACTTGCTGAAAATTGTCCACAGTGTTCCTATCATCTAGTTTAAACACATGCAAAAATGTTACTTTACAGAGTGCATCAAACATGATTTAGACTGTCGCGATACGAAACCTTCAGCCCCGCCCCTTGGCCGGCAGCGGGGATGCTAGAGGTGGTTAGCGTCCCGTTCCCTGGATTGGACAGGGCACTATAGGTACTTCAGGTTATCTCGGTATAACCAGGACCGCTCGCGTAGCCCTGCCTCTCTTTCTATATCGAAGCGTTGTCCGCGTAGAGAGGTCTTTTGCCTTGTCACTCTCAACGGTCTAGCTCTAGCTGGGATGTGTGAACCCCACCTTTATCCTCTAGACTCTTTGTTTCACCACTAATTGGTCCTTGAGTTATTATTAAGCACTAGTCCTACCAGTCTCTATATGATTTCCCTGTGGTTGAGTGTTTCCCCTCTGTGATGTATCTAGTTTAAAGTGTGAAGACCTTTAGTCAACTTAGTCTCACTACTCTGCCCGTCGGCTATGTATCGCTTGGAAAATAAAACTTAGATAGATCGATAAGACAATTTAATGAATCACTACTGGACACACCTTCCTCTTTGTCTTTTAATAGTAACTCATTCTGTCATAGAGCACCGATCTCCGTTTCCAGTGTCCCGGTAGCGGGGAGTGTCAGAGTTGTTATCTCCCGTGCCGTTAACTGTCTTTGAGAGAACCGTTTACTCGAGACAAAATAAGACTACCGTTTATTTTGGAAAACACTCTGTTTTTTGTCTTTTACAATCAAACACACTTCAAAATACACAATTGTTACTCGGTCACACACAGCGTTAATCAAAAACATGCAATTGCCTTAATGTTCTATAAAATGCCTGGTACAATGATAACACTTATCTCTATATTAAATGCTTATAATAGTTATTTAATTACCTTTGAGAGATGACGAGGAGACCCACGAGAGCAGGAGCAGAGTTTCAATCGGTCAGAGTTCTGAGAATTTAGTTTATGTATCGATCTCTCCCATGAGGAATCATTGGTTCAACTAAATTTCGAGATTCAAGTTAGCCTGAGTACTCTAACCTGCCCTAAGGCTGGATAGTATTGTCAAATAACCTGCAACCGCGATTCCAGGGCAAGGCACTGTGCTACAACAGTACACGTGTCACTGGGTCAGTCGGAGACAGAGTCGATTCGAACAACTTTCTAACCGTTCTCAGCAGGTGGTAATTCCGCCGTTGATCTACCGCAGTGTCTGGGGCAAGAAACCCGGCCGGTGCTACAGTGTTCCTGGTCAATTAAGACGTTGGCACAACGGTACACTCGGTCCAACGGTATGCTGCACACAGTGTCAACTGGTCGATAGGTAAACGGACTCTTACCCTGGTATCCAGCAAGTTAGAATCTTTAAGTAATTTGAGTCAGGTGGCAATTACCCGAAGTCAAATGGTTGCCTACATGAATTCAGAATTCAAGAAGTCAGCGCCAAAGTAATGGCAAATGTCTCTTTATATACCTTTTGATTCTCTGCACCCGATCTGCTGCTCCTCCCATTCCCTCAGAGCAGAGAGGGTGATGACATATCTTACAACAGGAAATACTTTTCTTACAGTGCATATATGGGCCTCTGGTTATGACAGATCCCAGTACCCTAGCAACAATGAGGAAACACTTTTCTTACAGTGCGCAGATGGGCCTCTGTTCATGACAGTGCCCTCACTCTATCAGCAATGAGTCTATCAGCTGTTCCCATTCAGAGGTGTCACTTGAGGCAGAGGGTGATTCTTCCTGACACCAGTCAGGCTCAGTAGTTGGTTGGCTTGAGTCGTCTTCTGGTGGCTTTGCCCAATCCGGTATTTCAGTAGGCGAGGTCATCTCTGTCTCTACCCTTGGTGGGTAAGAAAGGGGAAGAGGACCAGGAGGTAGATCCATTTGGCGTTTTACTACAAGACCTTGTTTATATGGAAATGTGTTTATTTCTGTATTTCAAGGTTGCAACTTGCTGAAAATTGTCCAGTGTTCCTATTATCTAGTTTAAACAGTACTGCAAAAATGTTACTTTACAGAGTGCATCAAACATGATTTAGACCTTGTTTATAGAAAAGTTTTTTTTTCTGTATTTCAAGGTTGCAACATGATGACAATTGTCCACAGTGTATCATCTAGTTTAAACAGTACTGCAAAAATGTAACTTACAGAGTGCATCAAACATGATTTAGACCTTGTTTATGGAAAAGTGTTTATTTCTGTATTTCAAGGTTGCAACATGATGACAATTGTCCACAGTGTATCATCTAGTTTAAACAGTACTGCAAAAATGTTACAGAGTGCATCAAACATGATTTAGACCTTGTTTATGGAGAAGTGATTATTTCTGTATTCCAAGGTTGCAACTTGCTGAAATTTCTCCACAGTGTTCCTATCATCTAGTTTAAACAGTACTGCAAAAATGTAACTTACAGAGTGCATCAAACATGAATAAAGACTTTGTTTATGGAAAAGTGTTTATTTCTGTATTTCAAGGTTGCAACTTGATGACAATTGTCCACAGTATATCATCTAGTTTAAACAGTACTGCAAAAATGTTACAGAGTGCATCAAACATGATTTAGACCTTGTTTATGGAAAAGTGTTTATTTCTGTATGTCAAGGTTGCAACTTGCTGAAAATTGTCCACAGTGTTCCTATCATCTAGTTTAAACAGTACTGCAAAAATGTAACTTACAGAGTGCATCAAACATGAATAAAGACCTTGTTCATGGAAAAGTGTTTATTTCTGTATTTCAAGGTTGCAACTTGATGACAATTGTCGACAGTATATCATCTAGTTTAAACAGTACTGCAAAAATGTTACAGAGTGCATCAAACATGATTTAGACCTTGTTTATGGAAAAGTGTTTATTTCTGTATTTCAAGGTTGCAACTTGCTGACAATTGTCCACAGTGTTCCTATCATCTAGTTTAAACAGTACTGCAAAAATGTAACTTACAGAGTGCATCAAACATGAATATAGACCTTTTTATAGGGAAAAGTGTTTATTTCTGTATTTCAAGGTTGCAACTTGCTGAAAATTGTCCACAGTGTTCATATTATCTAGTTTAAACACTCATGCAAAAATGTTACTTTACAGAGTGCATCAAACATGATTTAGACCTTGTTTATGGAAAAAAAAAGTATTTTCTGTATTTCAAGGTTGCAACATGATGACAATTGTCCACAGTGTATCATCTAGTTTAAACAGTACTGCAAAAATGTTACAGAGTGCATCAAACATGAATCAGACCTTGTTTATGGAAAAGTGTTTATTTCTGTATTTCAAGGTTGCAACTTGCTGAAAATTGTCCACAGTGTTCCTATAATCTAGTTTAAACAGTACTGCAAAAATGTAACTTACAGAGTGCATCAAACATGATTTAGACCTTGTTTATGGAAAAGGGTTTATTTCTGTATTTCAAGTTTGCAAACTTGCTCAAAATTGTCCACAGTGTTCCTATCATCTAGTTTAAACAGTACTGCAAAAACGTAACTTACAGAGTGCATCAAACATGATTTAGACCTTGTTTATGGAAAAGTGTTTATTTCTGTATTTCAAGGTTGCAACTTGCTGAAAATTGTCCACAGTGTTCCTATCATCTAGTTTAAACAGTACTGCAAAAATGTAACTTACAGAGTGCCATCAAACATGAATAAAGACCTTGTTCATGGAAAAGTGTTTATTTCTGTATTTCAAGGTTGCAACTTGATGACAATTGTCCACAGTATATCATCTAGTTTAAACAGTACTGCAAAAATGTTACAGAGTGCATCAAACATGATTTAGACCTTGTTTATGGAAAAGTGTTTTAATTCTGTATGTCAAGGTTGCAACTTGCTGAAAATTGTCCACAGTGTTCCTATCATCTAGTTTAAACAGTACTGCAAAAATGTTACTTTACAGAGTGCATCAAACATGATTTAGACCTTGTTTATGGAAACGTTTTTTTTCTGTATTTCAAGTTTGCAACATGATGACAATTGTCCACAGTATATCATCTAGTTTAAACAGTACTGCAAAAATGTTACAGAGTGCATCAAACATGATTTAGACCTTGTTTATGGAAAAGGGTTTATTTCTGTATTTCAAGTTTGCAAACTTGCTGAAAATTGTCCACAGTGTTCCTATCATCTAGTTTAAACAGTACTGCAAAAATGTAACTTACAGAGTGCATCAAACATGATTTAGACCTTGTTTATGGAAAAGGGTTTATTTCTGTATTTCAAGGTTGCAATTTGATGAAAATTGTCCACAGTGTATCATCTAGTTTAAACAGCACTGCAAAAATGTTACAGAGTGCAATCAAACATGATTTAGACCTTGTTTATGGAAAAGTGTTTATTTCTGTATTTCAAGGTTGCAAACTTGCTGAAAATTGTCCACAGTGTTCCTATCATCTAGTTTAAACAGTACTGCAAAAATGTAACTTACAGAGTGCATCAAACATGATTTAGACCTTGTTTATGGAAAAGGGTTTATTTCTGTATTTCAAGGTTGCAAACTTCCTGAAAATTGTCCACAGTGTTCCTATCATCTAGTTTAAACAGTACTGCAAAATGTAACTTACAGAGTGCATCAAACATGATTTAGACCTTGTTTATGGAAAAGGGTTTATTTATGTATTTCAAGGTTGCAACTTGATGACAATTGTCCACAGTGTTCATATTATCTAGTTTAAACACTCATGCAAAAATGTTACTTTACAGAGTGCATCAAACATGATTTAGACCTTGTTTATGGAAACATTTTTTTTTTCTGTATTTCAAGGTTGCAACATGATGACAATTGTCCACAGTGTATCATCTAGTTTAAACAGTACTGCAAAATGTAACTTACAGAGTGCATCAAACATGGATCAGACCTTGTTTATGGAAAAGGGTTTATTTCTGTATTTCAAGGTTGCAACTTGCTGACAATTGTCCACAGTGTTCCTATCATCTAGTTTAAACAGTACTGAAACATTTTTCCAGATTGCATCAAACATCATTTAGACCTTGTTTATGGACAAGTGTTTATTTCTGTATTTCAAGGTGGCAACTTGCTGAAAATTGTCCACAGTGTTCCTATCATCTAGTTTAAACAGTACTGCAAAAATGTAACTTACAGAGTGCATCAAACATGAATAAAGACCTTGTTTATGGAAAAGTGTTTATTTCTGTATTTCAAGGTTGCAACTTGATGACAATTGTCCACAGTATATCATCTAGTTTAAACAGTACTGCAAAAATGTTACAGAGTGCATCAAACATGAATCAGACCTTTTTTATGGAAAAGTGTTTATTTCTGTATTTCAAGGTTACAACTTGCTGAAAATTGTCCACAGTGTTCCTATCATCTAGTTTAAACAGTACTGCAAAATGTAACTTACAGAGTGCATCAAACATGATTTAGACCTTGTTTATGAAAAAGGGTTTATTTCTGTATTTCAAGGTTGCAACTTGATGACAATTGTCCACAGTATATCATCTAGTTTAAACAGTACTGCAAAAATGTTACAGAGTGCATCAAACATGAATATAGACCTTGTTTATATGGAAAAGTGTTTATTTCTGTATTTCAAGGTTGCAACTTGCTGAAAATTGTCCACAGTGTTCATATTATCTAGTTTAAACACTCATGCAAAAATGTTACTTTACAGAGTGCATCAAACATGATTTAGACCTTGTTTATGGAAACGTTTTTTCTGTATTTCAAGTTTGCAACATGATGACAATTGTCCACAGTGTATCATCTAGTTTAAACAGTACTGCAAAAAATGTTACAGAGTGCATCAAACATGAATCAGACCTTGTTTATGGAAAAGTGTTTATTTCTGTATTTCAAGGTTGCAACTTGCTGAAAATTGTCCACAGTGTTCCTATAATCTAGTTTAAACAGTACTGCAAAAATGTAACTTACAGAGTGCATCAAACATGATTTAGACCTTGTTTATGGAAAAGGGTTTATTTCTGTATTTCAAGTTTGCAAACTTGCTGAAAATTGTCCACAGTGTTCCTATCATCTAGTTTAAACAGTACTGCAAAATGTAACTTACAGAGTGCATCAAACATGATTTAGACCTTGTTTATGGAAAAGGGTTTATTTCTGTATTTCAAGGTTGCAACTTGATGACAATTGTCCACAGTGTTCATATTATCTAGTTTAAACACTCATGCAAAAATGTTACTTTACAGAGTGCATCAAACATGATTTAGACCTTGTTTATGGAAACATTTTTTTTCTTCTGTATTTCAAGGTTGCAACATGATGACAATTGTCCAGAGTGTATCATCTAGTTTAAACAGTACTGCAAAAATGTTACAGAGTGCATCAAACATGGATCAGACCTTGTTTATGGAAAAGTGTTTATTTCTGTATTTCAAGGTTGCAACTTGCTGACAATTGTCCACAGTGTTCCTATCATCTAGTTTAAACAGTACTGAAACATTTTTCCAGATTGCATCAAACATCATTTAGACCTTGTTTATGGACAAGTGTTTATTTCTGTATTTCAAGGTGGCAACTTGCTGAAAATTGTCCACAGTGTTCCTATCATCTAGTTTAAACAGTACTGCAAAAATGTAACTTACAGAGTGCATCAAACATGAATAAAGACCTTGTTTATGGAAAAGTGTTTATTTCTGTATTTCAAGGTTGCAACTTGATGACAATTGTCCACAGTATATCATCTAGTTTAAACAGTACTGCAAAAATGTAACTTACAGAGTGCATCAAACATGAATATAGACCTTGTTTATATGGAAAAGTGTTTATTTCTGTATTTCAAGGTTGCAACTTGCTGAAAATTGTCCACAGTGTTCATATTATCTAGTTTAAACACTCATGCAAAAATGTTACTTTACAGAGTGCATCAAACATGATTTAGACCTTGTTTATGGAAACGTTTTTTTTCTGTATTTCAAGTTTGCAACATGATGACAATTGTCCACAGTGTATCATCTAGTTTAAACAGTACTGCAAAAATGTTACAGAGTGCATCAAACATGAATCAGACCTTGTTTATGGAAAAGTGTTTATTTCTGTATTTCAAGGTTGCAACTTGCTGAAAATTGTCCACAGTGTTCCTATAATCTAGTTTAAACAGTACTGCAAAAATGTAACTTACAGAGTGCATCAAACATGATTTAGACCTTGTTTATGGAAAAGGGTTTATTTCTGTATTTCAAGTTTGCAAACTTGCTGAAAATTGTCCACGGTGTTCCTATCATCTAGTTTAAACAGTACTGCAAAAATGTAACTTACAGAGTGCATCAAACATGAATAAAGACCTTGTTTATGGAAAAGTGTTTATTTCTGTATTTCAAGGTTGCAACTTGATGACAATTGTCCACAGTATATCATCTAGTTTAAACAGTACTGCAAAAATGTAACTTACAGAGTGCATCAAACATGAATATAGACCTTGTTTATATGGAAAAGTGTTTATTTCTGTATTTCAAGGTTGCAACTTGCTGAAAATTGTCCACAGTGTTCATATTATCTAGTTTAAACACTCATGCAAAAATGTTACTTTACAGAGTGCATCAAACATGATTTAGACCTTGTTTATGGAAACGTTTTTTTTCTGTATTTCAAGTTTGCAACATGATGACAATTGTCCACAGTGTATCATCTAGTTTAAACAGTACTGCAAAAATGTTACAGAGTGCATCAAACATGAATCAGACCTTGTTTATGGAAAAGTGTTTATTTCTGTATTTCAAGGTTGCAACTTGCTGAAAATTGTCCACGGTGTTCCTATCATCTAGTTTAAACAGTACTGCAAAAATGTAACTTACAGAGTGCATCAAACATGAATAAAGACCTTGTTTATGGAAAAGTGTTTATTTCTGTATTTCAAGGTTGCAACTTGATGACAATTGTCCACAGTATATCATCTAGTTTAAACAGTACTGCAAAAATGTAACTTACAGAGTGCATCAAACATGAATATAGACCTTGTTTATATGGAAAAGTGTTTATTTCTGTATTTCAAGGTTGCAACTTGCTGAAAATTGTCCACAGTGTTCCTATAATCTAGTTTAAACAGTACTGCAAAAATGTAACTTACAGAGTGCATCAAACATGATTTAGACCTTGTTTATGGAAAAGTGTTTATTTCTGTATTTCAAGGTTGCAACTTGCTGAAAATTGTCCACAGTCTTCCTATCATCTAGTTTAAACAGTACTGCAAAAACGTAACTTACAGAGTGCATCAAACATGATTTAGACCTTGTTTATGGAAAAGGGTTTATTTCTGTATTTCAAGGTTGCAATTTGATGAAAATTGTCCACAGTGTATCATCTAGTTTAAACAGCACTGCAAAAATGTTACAGAGTGCAATCAAACATGATTTAGACCTTGTTTATGGAAAAGTGTTTATTTCTGTATTTCAAGGTTACAACTTGCTGAAAATTGTCCACAGTGTTCCTATAATCTAGTTTAAACAGTACTGCAAAAATGTAACTTACAGAGTGCATCAAACATGATTTAGACCTTGTTCATGGAAAAGGGTTTATTTCTGTATTTCAAGGTTGCAAACTTCCTGAAAATTGTCCACAGTATATCATCTAGTTTAAACAGTACTGCAAAAATGTTACAGAGTGCATCAAACATGAATATAGACCTTGTTTATATGGAAAAGTGTTTATTTCTGTATTTCAAGGTTGCAACTTGCTGAAAATTGTCCACAGTGTTCATATTATCTAGTTTAAACACTCATGCAAAAATGTTACTTTACAGAGTGCATCAAACATGATTTAGACCTTGTTTATGGAAACGTTTTTTTTCTGTATTTCAAGTTTGCAACATGATGACAATTGTCCACAGTGTATCATCTAGTTTAAACAGTACTGCAAAAATGTTACAGAGTGCATCAAACATGAATCAGACCTTGTTTATGGAAAAGTGTTTATTTCTGTATTTCAAGGTTGCAACTTGCTGAAAATTGTCCACAGTGTTCCTATAATCTAGTTTAAACAGTACTGCAAAAATGTAACTTACAGAGTGCATCAAACATGATTTAGACCTTGTTTATGGAAAAGGGTTTATTTCTGTATTTCAAGGTTGCAACTTGATGACAATTGTCCACAGTATATCATCTAGTTTAAACAGTACTGCAAAAATGTTACAGAGTGCATCAAACATGAATATAGACCTTGTTTATATGGAAAAGTGTTTATTTCTGTATTTCAAGGTTGCAACTTGCTGAAAATTGTCCACAGTGTTCATATTATCTAGTTTAAACACTCATGCAAAAATGTTACTTTACAGAGTGCATCAAACATGATTTAGACCTTGTTTATGGAAACGTTTTTTTTCTGTATTTCAAGTTTGCAACATGATGACAATTGTCCACAGTGTATCATCTAGTTTAAACAGTACTGCAAAAATGTTACAGAGTGCATCAAACATGAATCAGACCTTGTTTATGGAAAAGTGTTTATTTCTGTATTTCAAGGTTGCAACTTGCTGAAAATTGTCCACAGTGTTCCTATAATCTAGTTTAAACAGTACTGCAAAAATGTAACTTACAGAGTGCATCAAACATGATTTAGACCTTGTTTATGGAAAAGGGTTTATTTCTGTATTTCAAGTTTGCAAACTTGCTGAAAATTGTCCACAGTGTTCCTATCATCTAGTTTAAACAGTACTGCAAAAACGTAACTTACAGAGTGCATCAAACATGATTTAGACCTTGTTTATGGAAAAGGGTTTATTTCTGTATTTCAAGGTTGCAATTTGATGAAAATTGTCCACAGTGTATCATCTAGTTTAAACAGCACTGCAAAAATGTTACAGAGTGCAATCAAACATGATTTAGACCTTGTTTATGGAAAAGTGTTTATTTCTGTATTTCAAGGTTGCAAACTTCCTGAAAATTGTCCACAGTGTTCCTATAATCTAGTTTAAACAGTACTGCAAAAATGTAACTTACAGAGTGCATCAAACATGATTTAGACCTTGTTCATGGAAAAGGGTTTATTTCTGTATTTCAAGGTTGCAAACTTCCTGAAAATTGTCCACAGTGTTCCTATCATCTAGTTTAAACAGTACTGCAAAATGTAACTTACAGAGTGCATCAAACATGATTTAGACCTTGTTTATGGAAAAGGGTTTATTTCTGTATTTCAAGGTTGCAACTTGATGACAATTGTCCACAGTGTTCATATTATCTAGTTTAAACACTCATGCAAAAATGTTACTTTACAGAGTGCATCAAACATGATTTAGACCTTGTTTATGGAAACATTTTTTTTTCTGTATTTCAAGGTTGCAACATGATGACAATTGTCCACAGTGTATCATCTAGTTTAAACAGTACTGCAAAAATGTTACAGAGTGCATCAAACATGGATCAGACCTTGTTTATGGAAAAGTGTTTATTTCTGTATTTCAAGGTTGCAACTTGCTGACAATTGTCCACAGTGTTCCTATCATCTAGTTTAAACAGTACTGAAACATTTTTCCAGATTGCATCAAACATCATTTAGACCTTGTTTATGGACAAGTGTTTATTTCTGTATTTCAAGGTGGCAACTTGCTGAAAATTGTCCACAGTGTTCCTATCATCTAGTTTAAACAGTACTGCAAAAATGTAACTTACAGAGTGCATCAAACATGATTTTAGACATTGTTTATGGAAAAGTGTTTATTTCTGTGTTTCAAGGTTGCAACTTGATGACAATTGTCCACAGTGTTCCTATAATCTAGTTTAAACAGTACTACAAAAATGTAACTTACAGAGTGCATCAAACATGATTTTAGACCTTGTTTATGGAAAAGTGTTTATTTCTGTATTTCAAGGTTGCAACTTGCTGAAAATTGTCCACAGTGTTCCTATCATCTAGTTTAAACAGTACTGCAAAAATGTTACTTACAGAGTGCATCAAACATGATTTTAGACCTTGTTTATGGAAAAGTGTTTATTTCTGTATTTCAAGGTTGCAACTTGATGACAATTGTCCACAGTGTTCCTATAATCTAGTTTAAACAGTACTACAAAAATGTAACTTACAGAGTGCATCAAACATGATTTTAGACCTTGTTTATGGAAAAGTGTTTATTTCTGTATGTCATTGTTGCAACTTGCTGAAAATTGTCCACAGTGTTCCTATGATCTAGTTTAAACAGTACTGCAAAAATGTAACTTACAGAGTGCATCAAACATGATTTTAGACCTTGTTTATGGAAAAGTGTTTATTTCTGTATTTCAAGGTTGCAACTTGCTGAAAATTGTCCACAGTGTTCCTATGATCTAGTTTAAACAGTACTGCAAATATGTAACTTACAGAGTGCATCAAACATGATTTTAGACCTTGTTTATGGAAAAGTGTTTATTTCTGTATTTCAAGGTTGCAACTTGCTGAAAATTGTCCACAGTGTTCCTATAATCTAGTTTAAACAGTACTGCAAAAATGTAACTTACAGAGTGCATCAAACATGATTTAGACCTTGTTTATGGAAAAGGGTTTATTTCTGTATTTCAAGTTTGCAAACTTGCTGAAAATTGTCCACAGTGTTCCTATCATCTAGTTTAAACAGTACTGCAAAAACGTAACTTACAGAGTGCATCAAACATGATTTAGACCTTGTTTATGGAAAAGGGTTTATTTCTGTATTTCAAGGTTGCAATTTGATGAAAATTGTCCACAGTGTATCATCTAGTTTAAACAGCACTGCAAAAATGTTACAGAGTGCATCAAACATGATTTAGACCTTGTTTATGGAAAAGTGTTTATTTCTGTATTTCAAGGTTACAACTTGCTGAAAATTGTCCACAGTGTTCCTATAATCTAGTTTAAACAGTACTGCAAAAATGTAACTTACAGAGTGCATCAAACATGATTTAGACCTTGTTCATGGAAAAGGGTTTATTTCTGTATTTCAAGGTTGCAAACTTCCTGAAAATTGTCCACAGTGTTCCTATCATCTAGTTTAAACAGTACTGCAAAATGTAACTTACAGAGTGCATCAAACATGATTTAGACCTTGTTTATGGAAAAGGGTTTATTTCTGTATTTCAAGGTTGCAACTTGATGACAATTGTCCACAGTGTTCATATTATCTAGTTTAAACACTCATGCAAAAATGTTACTTTACAGAGTGCATCAAACATGATTTAGACCTTGTTTATGGAAACATTTTTTTCTGTATTTCAAGGTTGCAACATGATGACAATTGTCCACAGTGTATCATCTAGTTTAAACAGTACTGCAAAAATGTTACAGAGTGCATCAAACATGGATCAGACCTTGTTTATGGAAAAGTGTTTATTTCTGTATTTCAAGGTTGCAACTTGCTGACAATTGTCCACAGTGTTCCTATCATCTAGTTTAAACAGTACTGAAACATTTTTCCAGATTGCATCAAACATCATTTAGACCTTGTTTATGGACAAGTGTTTATTTCTGTATTTCAAGGTGGCAACTTGCTGAAAATTGTCCACAGTGTTCCTATCATCTAGTTTAAACAGTACTGCAAAAATGTAACTTACAGAGTGCATCAAACATGATTTTAGACATTGTTTATGGAAAAGTGTTTATTTCTGTGTTTCAAGGTTGCAACTTGATGACAATTGTCCACAGTGTTCCTATAATCTAGTTTAAACAGTACTACAAAAATGTAACTTACAGAGTGCATCAAACATGATTTTAGACCTTGTTTATGGAAAAGTGTTTATTTCTGTATTTCAAGGTTGCAACTTGCTGAAAATTGTCCACAGTGTTCCTATCATCTAGTTTAAACAGTACTGCAAAAATGTTACTTACAGAGTGCATCAAACATGATTTTAGACCTTGTTTATGGAAAAGTGTTTATTTCTGTATTTCAAGGTTGCAACTTGATGACAATTGTCCACAGTGTTCCTATAATCTAGTTTAAACAGTACTACAAAAATGTAACTTACAGAGTGCATCAAACATGATTTTAGACCTTGTTTATGGAAAAGTGTTTATTTCTGTATGTCATTGTTGCAACTTGCTGAAAATTGTCCACAGTGTTCCTATGATCTAGTTTAAACAGTACTGCAAAAATGTAACTTACAGAGTGCATCAAACATGATTTTAGACCTTGTTTATGGAAAAGTGTTTATTTCTGTATTTCAAGGTTGCAACTTGCTGAAAATTGTCCACAGTGTTCCTATGATCTAGTTTAAACACTACTGCAAAAATGTAACTTACAGAGTGCATCAAACATGATTTTAGACCTTGTTTATGGAAAAGTGTTTATTTCTGTATTTCAAGGTTGCAACTTGCTGAAAATTGTCCACAGTGTTCCTATCATCTAGTTTAAACAGTACTGCAAAAATGTAACTTACAGAGTGCATCAAACATGATTTTAGACCTTGTTTATGGAAAAGTGTTTATTTCTGTATTTCAAGGTTGCAACTTGATGACAATTGTCCACAGTGTTCCTATAATCTAGTTTAAACAGTACTACAAAAATGTAACTTACAGAGTGCATCAAACATGATTTTAGACCTTGTTTATGGAAAAGTGTTTATTTCTGTATTTCAAGGTTGCAACTTGCTGAAAATTGTCCACAGTGTTCCTATGATCTAGTTTAAACAGTACTGCAAAAATGTAACTTACAGAGTGCATCAAACATGATTTTAGACCTTGTTTATGGAAAAGTGTTTATTTCTGTATTTCAAGGTTGAAACTTGCTGAAAATTGTCCACAGTGTTCCTATGATCTAGTTTAAACAGTACTGCAAAAATGTAACTTACAGAGTGCATCAAACATGATTTTAGACCTTGTTTATGGAAAAGTGTTTATTTCTGTATTTCAAGGTTGCAACTTGCTGAAAATTGTCCACAGTGTTCCTATGATCTAGTTTAAACAGTACTGCAAAAATGTAACTTACAGAGTGCATCAAACATGATTTTAGACCTTGTTTATGGAAAAGTGTTTATTTCTGTATTTCAAGGTTGCAACTTGCTGAAAATTGTCCACAGTGTTCCTATGATCTAGTTTAAACAGTATTGCAAATATGTAACTTACAGAGTGCATCAAACATGATTTTAGACCTTGTTTATGGAAAAGTGTTTATTTCTGTATTTCAAGGTTGCAACTTGCTGAAAATTGTCCACAGTGTTCCTATGATCTAGTTTAAACAGTATTGCAAAAATGTAACTTACAGAGTGCATCAAACATGATTTTAGACCTTGTTTATGGGAAAGTGTTTATTTCTGTATTTCAAGGTTGCAACTTGCTGAAAATTGTCCACAGTGTTCCTATGATCTAGTTTAAACAGTACTGCAAATATGTAACTTACAGAGTGCATCAAACATGATTTTAGACCTTGTTTATGGAAAAGTGTTTATTTCTGTATTTCAAGGTTGCAACTTGCTGAAAATTGTCCACAGTGTTCCTATGATCTAGTTTAAACAGTACTGCAAAAATGTAACTTACAGAGTGCATCAAACATGATTTTAGACCTTGTTTATGGAAAAGTGTTCATTTCAAGGTTGCAACTTGCTGAAAATTGTCCACAGTGTTCCTATGATCTAGTTTAAACAGTACTGCAAAAATGTAACTTACAGAGTGCATCAAACATGATTTTAGACCTTGTTTATGGAAAAGTGTTTATTTCTGTATTTCAAGGTTGCAACTTGCTGAAAATTGTCCACAGTGTTCCTATCATCTAGTTTAAACAGTACTGCAAAAATGTAACTTACAGAGTGCATCAAACATGATTTTAGACCTTGTTTATGGAAAAGTGTTTATTTCTGTATTTCAAGGTTGCAACTTGCTGAAAATTGTCCACAGTGTTCCTATGATCTAGTTTAAACACTACTGCAAAAATGTAACTTACAGAGTGCATCAAACATGATTTTAGACCTTGTTTATGGAAAAGTGTTCATTTCTGTATTTCAAGGTTGCAACTTGATGACAATTGTCCACAGTGTTCCTATAATCTAGTTTAAACAGTACTACAAAAATGTAACTTACAGAGTGCATCAAACATGATTTTAGACCTTGTTTATGGAAAAGTGTTTATTTCTGTATTTCAAGGTTGCAACTTGCTGAAAATTGTCCACAGTGTTCCTATGATCTAGTTTAAACAGTACTGCAAAAATGTAACTTACAGAGTGCATCAAACATGATTTTAGACCTTGTTTATGGAAAAGTGTTCATTTCAAGGTTGCAACTTGCTGAAAATTGTCCACAGTGTTCCTATGATCTAGTTTAAACAGTACTGCAAAAATGTAACTTACAGAGTGCATCAAACATGATTTTAGACCTTGTTTATGGAAAAGTGTTTATTTCTGTATTTCAAGGTTGCAACTTGCTGAAAATTGTCCACAGTGTTCCTATCATCTAGTTTAAACAGTACTGCAAAAATGTAACTTACAGAGTGCATCAAACATGATTTTAGACATTGTTTATGGAAAAGTGTTTATTTCTGTGTTTCAAGGTTGCAACTTGATGACAATTGTCCACAGTGTTCCTATAATCTAGTTTAAACAGTACTACAAAAATGTAACTTACAGAGTGCATCAAACATGATTTTAGACCTTGTTTATGGAAAAGTGTTTATTTCTGTATTTCAAGGTTGCATCTTACTGAAAATTGTCCACAGTGTTCCTATCATCTAGTTTAAACAGTACTGCAAAAATGTAACTTACAGAGTGCATCAAACATGATTTTAGACCTTGTTTATGGAAAAGTGTTTATTTCTGTATTTCAAGGTTGCAATTTGATGACAATTGTCCACAGTGTTCCTATAATCTAGTTTAAACAGTACTACAAAAATGTAACTTACAGAGTGCATCAAACATGATTTTAGACCTTGTTTATGGAAAAGTGTTTATTTCTGTATTTCAAGGTTGCAACTTGATGACAATTGTCCACAGTGTTCCTATAATCTAGTTTAAACAGTACTACAAAAATGTAACTTACAGAGTGCATCAAACATGATTTTAGACCTTGTTTATGGAAAAGTGTTTATTTCTGTATGTCAAGGTTGCAACTTGCTGAAAATTGTCCACAGTGTTCCTATGATCTAGTTTAAACAGTACTGCAAAAATGTAACTTACAGAGTGCATCAAACATGATTTTAGACCTTGTTTATGGAAAAGTGTTTATTTCTGTATTTCAAGGTTGCAACTTGATGACAATTGTCCACAGTGTTCCTATAATCTAGTTTAAACAGTACTACAAAAATGTAACTTACAGAGTGCATCAAACATGATTTTAGACCTTGTTTATGGAAAAGTGTTTATTTCTGTATGTCAAGGTTGCAACTTGCTGAAAATTGTCCACAGTGTTCCTATGATCTAGTTTAAACAGTACTGCAAAAATGTAACTTACAGAGTGCATCAAACATGATTTTAGACCTTGTTTATGGAAAAGTGTTTATTTCTGTATTTCAAGGTTGCAACTTGCTGAAAATTGTCCACAGTGTTCCTATGATCTAGTTTAAACACTACTGCAAAAATGTAACTTACAGAGTGCATCAAACATGATTTTAGACCTTGTTTATGGAAAAGTGTTTATTTCTGTATTTCAAGGTTGCAACTTGATGACAATTGTCCACAGTGTTCCTATAATCTAGTTTAAACAGTACTACAAAAATGTAACTTACAGAGTGCATCAAACATGATTTTAGACCTTGTTTATGGAAAAGTGTTTATTTCTGTATTTCAAGGTTGCAACTTGCTGAAAATTGTCCACAGTGTTCCTATGATCTAGTTTAAACAGTACTGCAAAAATGTAACTTACAGAGTGCATCAAACATGATTTTAGACCTTGTTTATGGAAAAGTGTTTATTTCTGTATTTCAAGGTTGCAACTTGCTGAAAATTGTCCACAGTGTTCCTATGATCTAGTTTAAACAGTACTGCAAAAATGTAACTTACAGAGTGCATCAAACATGATTTTAGACCTTGTTTATGGAAAAGTGTTTATTTCTGTATTTCAAGGTTGCAACTTGCTGAAAATTGTCCACAGTGTTCCTATGATCTAGTTTAAACAGTATTGCAAAAATGTAACTTACAGAGTGCATCAAACATGATTTTAGACCTTGTTTATGGAAAAGTGTTTATTTCTGTATTTCAAGGTTGCAACTTGCTGAAAATTGTCCACAGTGTTCCTATGATCTAGTTTAAACAGTACTGCAAATATGTAACTTACAGAGTGCATCAAACATGATTTTAGACCTTGTTTATGGAAAAGTGTTTATTTCTGTATTTCAAGGTTGCAACTTGCTGAAAATTGTCCACAGTGTTCCTATGATCTAGTTTAAACAGTACTGCAAAAATGTAACTTACAGAGTGCATCAAACATGATTTTAGACCTTGTTTATGGAAAAGTGTTTATTTCTGTATTTCAAGGTTGCAACTTGCTGAAAATTGTCCACAGTGTTCCTATGATGTAGTTTAAACAGTACTGCAAAAATGTAACTTACAGAGTGCATCAAACATGATTTTAGACCTTGTTTATGGAAAAGTGTTTATTTCTGTATTTCAAGGTTGCAACTTGCTGAAAATTGTCCACAGTGTTCCTATGATCTAGTTTAAACAGTACTGCAAAGATGTAACTTACAGAGTGCATCAAACATGATTTTAGACCTTGTTTATGGAAAAGTGTTTATTTCTGTATTTCAAGGTTGCAACTTGATGACAATTGTCCACAGTGTTCCTATAATCTAGTTTAAACAGTACTACAAAAATGTAACTTACAGAGTGCATCAAACATGATTTTAGACCTTGTTTATGGAAAAGTGTTCATTTCTGTATTTCAAGGTTGCAACTTGATGATAATTGTCCACAGTGTTCCTATGATCTAGTTTAAACAGTACTGCAAATATGTAACTTACAGAGTGCATCAAACATGATTTTAGACCTTGTTTATGGAAAAGTGTTTATTTCTGTATTTCAAGGTTGCAACTTGCTGAAAATTGTCCACAGTGTTCCTATGATCTAGTTTAAACAGTACTGCAAAAATGTAACTTACAGAGTGCATCAAACATGATTTTAGACCTTGTTTATGGAAAAGTGTTTATTTCTGTATTTCAAGGTTGCAACTTGCTGAAAATTGTCCACAGTGTTCCTATGATGTAGTTTAAACAGTACTGCAAAAATGTAACTTACAGAGTGCATCAAACATGATTTTAGACCTTGTTTATGGAAAAGTGTTTATTTCTGTATTTCAAGGTTGCAACTTGCTGAAAATTGTCCACAGTGTTCCTATGATCTAGTTTAAACAGTACTGCAAAGATGTAACTTACAGAGTGCATCAAACATGATTTTAGACCTTGTTTATGGAAAAGTGTTTATTTCTGTATTTCAAGGTTGCAACTTGATGACAATTGTCCACAGTGTTCCTATAATCTAGTTTAAACAGTACTACAAAAATGTAACTTACAGAGTGCATCAAACATGATTTTAGACCTTGTTTATGGAAAAGTGTTCATTTCTGTATTTCAAGGTTGCAACTTGATGATAATTGTCCACAGTGTTCCTATGATCTAGTTTAAACAGTACTGCAAAAATGTAACTTACAGAGTGCATCAAACATGATTTTAGACCTTGTTTATGGAAAAGTGTTTATTTCTGTATTTCAAGGTTGCAACTTGCTGAAAATTGTCCACAGTGTTCCTATGATGTAGTTTAAACAGTACTGCAAAAATGTAACTTACAGAGTGCATCAAACATGATTTTAGACCTTGTTTATGGAAAAGTGTTTATTTCTGTATTTCAAGGTTGCAACTTGCTGAAAATTGTCCACAGTGTTCCTATGATCTAGTTTAAACAGTACTGCAAAGATGTAACTTACAGAGTGCATCAAACATGATTTTAGACCTTGTTTATGGAAAAGTGTTTATTTCTGTATTTCAAGGTTGCAACTTGATGACAATTGTCCACAGTGTTCCTATAATCTAGTTTAAACAGTACTACAAAAATGTAACTTACAGAGTGCATCAAACATGATTTTAGACCTTGTTTATGGAAAAGTGTTCATTTCTGTATTTCAAGGTTGCAACTTGATGATAATTGTCCACAGTGTTCCTATGATCTAGTTTAAACAGTACTGCAAATATGTAACTTACAGAGTGCATCAAACATGATTTTAGACCTTGTTTATGGAAAAGTGTTTATTTCTGTATTTCAAGGTTGCAACTTGCTGAAAATTGTCCACAGTGTTCCTATGATCTAGTTTAAACAGTACTGCAAAAATGTAACTTACAGAGTGCATCAAACATGATTTTAGACCTTGTTTATGGAAAAGTGTTTATTTCTGTATTTCAAGGTTGCAACTTGCTGAAAATTGTCCACAGTGTTCCTATAATCTAGTTTAAACAGTACTACAAAAATGTAACTTACAGAGTGCATCAAACATGATTTTAGACCTTGTTTATGGAAAAGTGTTCATTTCTGTATTTCAAGGTTGCAACTTGCTGAAAATTGTCCACAGTGTTCCTATGATCTAGTTTAAACAGTACTGCAAAAATGTAACTTACAGAGTGCATCAAACATGATTTTAGACCTTGTTTATGGAAAAGTGTTTATTTCTGTATTTCAAGGTTGCAACTTGCTGAAATTTGTCCACAGTGTTCCTATGATCTAGTTTAAATAGTATTGCAAAAATGTAACTTACAGAGTGCATCAAACATGATTTTAGACCTTGTTTATGGAAAAGTGTTTATTTCTGTATTTCAAGGTTGCAACTTGCTGAAAATTGTCCACAGTGTTCCTATGATCTAGTTTAAACAGTACTGCAAATATGTAACTTACAGAGTGCATCAAACATGATTTTAGACCTTGTTTATGGAAAAGTGTTTATTTCTGTATTTCAAGGTTGCAACTTGCTGAAAATTGTCCACAGTGTTCCTATGATCTAGTTTAAACAGTACTGCAAAAATGTAACTTACAGAGTGCATCAAACATGATTTTAGACATTGTTTATGGAAAAGTGTTTATTTCTGTATTTCAAGGTTGCAACTTGCTGAAAATTGTCCACAGTGTTCCTATGATCTAGTTTAAACAGTACTGCAAAAATGTAACTTACAGAGTGCATCAAACATGATTTTAGACCTTGTTTATGGAAAAGTGTTTATTTCTGTATTTCAAGGTTGCAACTTGCTGAAAATTGTCCACAGTGTTCCTATGATCTAGTTTAAACAGTACTGCAAAAATGTAACTTACAGAGTGCATCAAACATGATTTTAGACCTTGTTTATGGAAAAGTGTTTATTTCTGTATTTCAAGGTTGCAACTTGCTGAAAATTGTCCACAGTGTTCCTATGGTCTAGTTTAAACAGTATTGCAAAAATGTAACTTACAGAGTGCATCAAACATGATTTTAGACCTTGTTTATGGAAAAGTGTTTATTTCTGTATTTCAAGGTTGCAACTTGCTGAAAATTGTCCACAGTGTTCCTATGATCTAGTTTAAACAGTACTGCAAAAATGTAACTTACAGAGTGCATCAAACATGATTTTAGACCTTGTTTATGGAAAAGTGTTTATTTCTGTATTTCAAGGTTGCAACTTGCTGAAAATTGTCCACAGTGTTCCTATGATCTAGTTTAAACAGTACTGCAAAAATGTAACTTACAGAGTGCATCAAACATGATTTTAGACCTTGTTTATGGAAAAGTGTTTATTTCTGTATTTCAAGGTTGCAACTTGCTGAAAATTGTCCACAGTGTTCCTATGATCTAGTTTAAACAGTACTGCAAAAATGTAACTTACAGAGTGCATCAAACATGATTTTAGACCTTGTTTATGGAAAAGTGTTTATTTCTGTATTTCAAGGTTGCAACTTGATGACAATTGTCCACAGTGTTCCTATAATCTAGTTTAAACAGTACTACAAAAATGTAACTTACAGAGTGCATCAAACATGATTTTAGACCTTGTTTATGGAAAAGTGTTTATTTCTGTATTTCAAGGTTGCAACTTGCTGAAAATTGTCCACAGTGTTCCTATGATCTAGTTTAAACAGTACTGCAAAAATGTAACTTACAGAGTGCATCAAACATGATTTTAGACCTTGTTTATGGAAAAGTGTTCATTTCTGTATTTCAAGGTTGCAACTTGCTGAAAATTGTCCACAGTGTTCCTATGATCTAGTTTAAACAGTACTGCAAAAATGTAACTTACAGAGTGCATCAAACATGATTTTAGACCTTGTTTATGGAAAAGTGTTTATTTCTGTATTTCAAGGTTGCAACTTGCTGAAAATTGTCCACAGTGTTCCTATGATCTAGTTTAAACAGTATTGCAAAAATGTAACTTACAGAGTGCATCAAACATGATTTTAGACCTTGTTTATGGAAAAGTGTTCATTTCTGTATTTCAAGGTTGCAACTTGATGATAATTGTCCACAGTGTTCCTATAATCTAGTTTAAACAGTACTACAAAAATGTAACTTACAGAGTGCATCAAACATGATTTTAGACCTTGTTTATGGAAAAGTGTTTATTTCTGTATTTCAAGGTTGCAACTTGCTGAAAATTGTCCACAGTGTTCCTATGATCTAGTTTAAACAGTACTGCAAAAATGTAACTTACAGAGTGCATCAAACATGATTTTAGACCTTGTTTATGGAAAAGTGTTCATTTCTGTATTTCAAGGTTGCAACTTGCTGAAAATTGTCCACAGTGTTCCTATGATCTAGTTTAAACAGTACTGCAAAAATGTAACTTACAGAGTGCATCAAACATGATTTTAGACCTTGTTTATGGAAAAGTGTTTATTTCTGTATTTCAAGGTTGCAACTTGCTGAAAATTGTCCACAGTGTTCCTATGATCTAGTTTAAACAGTACTGCAAAAATGTAACTTACAGAGTGCATCAAACATGATTTTAGACCTTGTTTATGGAAAAGTGTTTATTTCTGTATTTCAAGGTTGCAACTTGCTGAAAATTGTCCACAGTGTTCCTATGATCTAGTTTAAACAGTACTGCAAAGATGTAACTTACAGAGTGCATCAAACATGATTTTAGACCTTGTTTATGGAAAAGTGTTTATTTCTGTATTTCAAGGTTGCAACTTGATGACAATTGTCCACAGTGTTCCTATAATCTAGTTTAAACAGTACTACAAAAATGTAACTTACAGAGTGCATCAAACATGATTTTAGACCTTGTTTATGGAAAAGTGTTTATTTCTGTATTTCAAGGTTGCAACTTGCTGAAAATTGTCCACAGTGTTCCTATGATCTAGTTTAAACAGTACTGCAAATATGTAACTTACAGAGTGCATCAAACATGATTTTAGACCTTGTTTATGGAAAAGTGTTTATTTCTGTATTTCAAGGTTGCAACTTGCTGAAAATTGTCCACAGTGTTCCTATGATCTAGTTTAAACAGTACTGCAAAAATTTAACTTACAGAGTGCATCAAACATGATTTTAGACCTTGTTTATGGAAAAGTGTTTATTTCTGTATTTCAAGGTTGCAACTTGCTGAAAATTGTCCACAGTGTTCCTATGATCTAGTTTAAACAGTACTGCAAAAATGTAACTTACAGAGTGCACATCAAACATGATTTTAGACCTTGTTTATGGAAAAGTGTTTATTTCTGTATTTCAAGGTTGCAACTTGATGACAATTGTCCACAGTGTTCCTATAATCTAGTTTAAACAGTACTACAAAAATATAACTTACAGAGTGCATCAAACATGATTTTAGACCTTGTTTATGGAAAAGTGTTCATTTCTGTATTTCAAGGTTGCAACTTGCTGAAAATTGTCCACAGTGTTCCTATGATCTAGTTTAAACAGTACTGCAAAAATGTAACTTACAGAGTGCATCAAACATGATTTTAGACCTTGTTTATGGAAAAGTGTTTATTTCTGTATTTCAAGGTTGCAACTTGCTGAAAATTGTCCACAGTGTTCCTATGATCTAGTTTAAACAGTATTGCAAAAATGTAACTTACAGAGTGCATCAAACATGATTTTAGACCTTGTTTATGGAAAAGTGTTCATTTCTGTATTTCAAGGTTGCAAATTGATGATAATTGTCCACAGTGTTCCTATAATCTAGTTTAAACAGTACTACAAAAATGTAACTTACAGAGTGCATCAAACATGATTTTAGACCTTGTTTATGGAAAAGTGTTTATTTCTGTATTTCAAGGTTGCAACTTGCTGAAAATTGTCCACAGTGTTCCTATGATCTAGTTTAAACAGTACTGCAAAAATGTAACTTACAGAGTGCATCAAACATGATTTTAGACCTTGTTTATGGAAAAGTGTTCATTTCTGTATTTCGAGGTTGCAACTTGCTGAAAATTGTCCACAGTGTTCCTATGATCTAGTTTAAACAGTACTGCAAAAATGTAACTTACAGAGTGCATCAAACATGATTTTAGACCTTGTTTATGGAAAAGTGTTCATTTCTGTATTTCAAGGTTGCAACTTGCTGAAAATTGTCCACAGTGTTCCTATGATCTAGTTTAAACAGTACTGCAAAAATGTAACTTACAGAGTGCATCAAACATGATTTTAGACCTTGTTTATGGAAAAGTGTTTATTTCTGTATTTCAAGGTTGCAACTTGCTGAAAATTGTCCACAGTGTTCCTATGATCTAGTTTAAACAGTATTGCAAAAATGTAACTTACAGAGTGCATCAAACATGATTTTAGACCTTGTTTATGGAAAAGTGTTCATTTCTGTATTTCAAGGTTGCAACTTGATGATAATTGTCCACAGTGTTCCTATAATCTAGTTTAAACAGTACTACAAAAATGTAACTTACAGAGTGCATCAAACATGATTTTAGACCTTGTTTATGGAAAAGTGTTTATTTCTGTATTTCAAGGTTGCAACTTGCTGAAAATTGTCCACAGTGTTCCTATGATCTAGTTTAAACAGTACTGCAAAAATGTAACTTACAGAGTGCATCAAACATGATTTTAGACCTTGTTTATGGAAAAGTGTTCATTTCTGTATTTCAAGGTTGCAACTTGCTGAAAATTGTCCACAGTGTTCCTATGATCTAGTTTAAACAGTACTGCAAAAATGTAACTTACAGAGTGCATCAAACATGATTTTAGACCTTGTTTATGGAAAAGTGTTTATTTCTGTATTTCAAGGTTGCAACTTGCTGAAAATTGTCCACAGTGTTCCTATGATCTAGTTTAAACAGTACTGCAAAAATGTAACTTACAGAGTGCATCAAACATGATTTTAGACCTTGTTTATGGAAAAGTGTTTATTTCTGTATTTCAAGGTTGCAACTTGCTGAAAATTGTCCACAGTGTTCCTATGATCTAGTTTAAACAGTACTGCAAAGATGTAACTTACAGAGTGCATCAAACATGATTTTAGACCTTGTTTATGGAAAAGTGTTCATTTCTGTATTTCAAGGTTGCAACTTGATGATAATTGTCCACAGTGTTCCTATAATCTAGTTTAAACAGTACTACAAAAATGTAACTTACAGAGTGCATCAAACATGATTTTAGACCTTGTTTATGGAAAAGTGTTCATTTCTGTATTTCAAGGTTGCAACTTGATGATAATTGTCCACAGTGTTCCTATAATCTAGTTTAAACAGTACTACAAAAATGTAACTTACAGAGTGCATCAAACATGATTTTAGACCTTGTTTATGGAAAAGTGTTTATTTCTGTATTTCAAGGTTGCAACTTGCTGAAAATTGTCCACAGTGTTCCTATGATCTAGTTTAAACAGTACTGCAAAAATGTAACTTACAGAGTGCATCAAACATGATTTTAGACCTTGTTTATGGAAAAGTGTTCATTTCTGTATTTCAAGGTTGCAACTTGCTGAAAATTGTCCACAGTGTTCCTATCATCTAGTTTAAACAGTACTGCAAAAATGTTACTTACAGAGTGCATCAAACATGATTTTAGACCTTGTTTATGGAAAAGTGTTTATTTCTGTATTTCAAGGTTGCAACTTGCTGAAAATTGTCCACAGTGTTCCTATGATCTAGTTTAAACAGTACTGCAAAATGTAACTTACAGAGTGCATCAAACATGATTTTCGACCTTGTTTATGGAAAAGTGTTTATTTCTGTATTTCAAGGTTGCAACTTGCTGAAAATTGTCCACAGTGTTCCTATCATCTAGTTTAAACAGTACTGCAAAAATGTTACTTACAGAGTGCATCAAACATGATTTTAGACCTTGTTTATGGAAAAGTGTTCATTTCTGTATTTCAAGGTTGCAACTTGATGATAATTGTCCACAGTGTTCCTATAATCTAGTTTAAACAGTACTACAAAAATGTAACTTACAGAGTGCATCAAACATGATTTTAGACCTTGTTTATGGAAAAGTGTTTATTTCTGTATTTCAAGGTTGCAACTTGCTGAAAATTGTCCACAGTGTTCCTATGATCTAGTTTAAACAGTACTGCAAAAATGTAACTTACAGAGTGCATCAAACATGATTTTAGACCTTGTTTATGGAAAAGTGTTCATTTCTGTATTTCAAGGTTGCAACTTGCTGAAAATTGTCCACAGTGTTCCTATGATCTAGTTTAAACAGTACTGCAAAAATGTAACTTACAGAGTGCATCAAACATGATTTTAGACCTTGTTTATGGAAAAGTGTTCATTTCTGTATTTCAAGGTTGCAACTTGCTGAAAATTGTCCACAGTGTTCCTATGATCTAGTTTAAACAGTACTGCAAAAATGTAACTTACAGAGTGCATCAAACATGATTTTAGACCTTGTTTATGGAAAAGTGTTTATTTCTGTATTTCAAGGTTGCAACTTGCTGAAAATTGTCCACAGTGTTCCTATGATCTAGTTTAAACAGTATTGCAAAAATGTAACTTACAGAGTGCATCAAACATGATTTTAGACCTTGTTTATGGAAAAGTGTTCATTTCTGTATTTCAAGGTTGCAACTTGATGATAATTGTCCACAGTGTTCCTATAATCTAGTTTAAACAGTACTACAAAAATGTAACTTACAGAGTGCATCAAACATGATTTTAGACCTTGTTTATGGAAAAGTGTTTATTTCTGTATTTCAAGGTTGCAACTTGCTGAAAATTGTCCACAGTGTTCCTATGATCTAGTTTAAACAGTACTGCAAAAATGTAACTTACAGAGTGCATCAAACATGATTTTAGACCTTGTTTATGGAAAAGTGTTCATTTCTGTATTTCAAGGTTGCAACTTGCTGAAAATTGTCCACAGTGTTCCTATGATCTAGTTTAAACAGTACTGCAAAATGTAACTTACAGAGTGCATCAAACATGATTTTAGACCTTGTTTATGGAAAAGTGTTTATTTCTGTATTTCAAGGTTGCAACTTGCTGAAAATTGTCCACAGTGTTCCTATGATCTAGTTTAAACAGTACTGCAAAAATGTAACTTACAGAGTGCATCAAACATGATTTTAGACCTTGTTTATGGAAAAGTGTTTATTTCTGTATTTCAAGGTTGCAACTTGCTGAAAATTGTCCACAGTGTTCCTATGATCTAGTTTAAACAGTACTGCAAAGATGTAACTTACAGAGTGCATCAAACATGATTTTAGACCTTGTTTATGGAAAAGTGTTTATTTCTGTATTTCAAGGTTGCAACTTGATGACAATTGTCCACAGTGTTCCTATAATCTAGTTTAAACAGTACTACAAAAATGTAACTTACAGAGTGCATCAAACATGATTTTAGACCTTGTTTATGGAAAAGTGTTCATTTCTGTATTTCAAGGTTGCAACTTGATGATAATTGTCCACAGTGTTCCTATAATCTAGTTTAAACAGTACTACAAAAATGTAACTTACAGAGTGCATCAAACATGATTTTAGACCTTGTTTATGGAAAAGTGTTTATTTCTGTATTTCAAGGTTGCAACTTGCTGAAAATTGTCCACAGTGTTCCTATGATCTAGTTTAAACAGTACTGCAAAAATGTAACTTACAGAGTGCATCAAACATGATTTTAGACCTTGTTTATGGAAAAGTGTTCATTTCTGTATTTCAAGGTTGCAACTTGCTGAAAATTGTCCACAGTGTTCCTATCATCTAGTTTAAACAGTACTGCAAAAATGTTACTTACAGAGTGCATCAAACATGATTTTAGACCTTGTTTATGGAAAAGTGTTTATTTCTGTATTTCAAGGTTGCAACTTGCTGAAAATTGTCCACAGTGTTCCTATGATCTAGTTTAAACAGTACTGCAAAATGTAACTTACAGAGTGCATCAAATATGATTTTAGACCTTGTTTATGGAATAGTGTTTATTTCTGTATTTCAAGGTTGCAACTTGCTGAAAATTGTCCACAGTGTTCCTATCATCTAGTTTAAACAGTACTGCAAAAATGTTACTTACAGAGTGCATCAAACATGATTTTAGACCTTGTTTATGGAAAAGTGTTTATTTCTGTATTTCAAGATTGCAACTTGATGACAATTGTCCACAGTGTTCCTATAATCTAGTTTAAACAGTACTACAAAAATGTAACTTACAGAGTGCATCAAATATGATTTTAGACCTTGTTTATGGAAAAGTGTTTATTTCTGTATGTCAAGGTTGCAACTTGCTGAAAATTGTCCAGTGTTCCTATGATCTAGTTTAAACAGTACTGCAAAAATGTAACTTACAGAGTGCATCAAACATGATTTTAGACCTTGTTTATGGAAAAGTGTTCATTTCTGTATTTCAAGGTTGCAACTTGCTGAAAATTGTCCACAGTGTTCCTATCATCTAGTTTAAACAGTACTGCAAAAATGTTACTTACAGAGTGCATCAAACATGATTTTAGACCTTGTTTATGGAAAAGTGTTTATTTCTGTATTTCAAGGTTGCAACTTGCTGAAAATTGTCCACAGTGTTCCTATGATCTAGTTTAAACAGTACTGCAAAATGTAACTTACAGAGTGCATCAAACATGATTTTAGACCTTGTTTATGGAATAGTGTTTATTTCTGTATTTCAAGGTTGCAACTTGCTGAAAATTGTCCACAGTGTTCCTATCATCTAGTTTAAACAGTACTGCAAAAATGTTACTTACAGAGTGCATCAAACATGATTTTAGACCTTGTTTATGGAAAAGTGTTTATTTCTGTATTTCAAGGTTGCAACTTGATGACAATTGTCCACAGTGTTCCTATAATCTAGTTTAAACAGTACTACAAAAATGTAACTTACAGAGTGCATCAAATATGATTTTAGACCTTGTTTATGGAAAAGTGTTTATTTCTGTATGTCAAGGTTGCAACTTGCTGAAAATTGTCCAGTGTTCCTATGATCTAGTTTAAACAGTACTGCAAAAATGTAACTTACAGAGTGCATCAAACATGATTTTAGACCTTGTTTATGGAAAAGTGTTTATTTCTGTATTTCAAGGTTGCAACTTGCTGAAAATTGTCCACAGTGTTCCTATGATCTAGTTTAAACACTACTGCAAAAATGTAACTTACAGAGTGCATCAAACATGATTTTAGACCTTGTTTATGGAAAAGTGTTTATTTCTGTATTTCAAGGTTGCAACTTGCTGAAAATTGTCCACAGTGTTCCTATCATCTAGTTTAAACAGTACTGCAAAAATGTTACTTACAGAGTGCATCAAACATGATTTTAGACCTTGTTTATGGAAAAGTGTTTATTTCTGTATTTCAAGGTTGCAACTTGATGACAATTGTCCACAGTGTTCCTATGATCTAGTTTAAACAGTATTGCAAAAATGTAACTTACAGAGTGCATCAAACATGATTTTAGACCTTGTTTATGGAAAAGTGTTTATTTCTGTATTTCAAGGTTGCAACTTGCTGAAAATTGTCCACAGTGTTCCTATGATCTAGTTTAAACAGTACTGCAAAAATGTAACTTACAGAGTGCATCAAACATGATTTTAGACCTTGTTTATGGAAAAGTGTTTATTTCTGTATTTCAAGGTTGCAACTTGCTGAAAATTGTCCACAGTGTTCCTATGATCTAGTTTAAACAGTACTGCAAAATGTAACTTACAGAGTGCATCAAACATGATTTTAGACCTTGTTTATGGAAAAGTGTTCATTTCTGTATTTCAAGGTTGCAACTTGCTGAAAATTGTCCACAGTGTTCCTATCATCTAGTTTAAACAGTACTGCAAAAATGTTACTTACAGAGTGCATCAAACATGATTTTAGACCTTGTTTATGGAAAAGTGTTTATTTCTGTATTTCAAGGTTGCAACTTGCTGAAAATTGTCCACAGTGTTCCTATGATCTAGTTTAAACAGTACTGCAAAATGTAACTTACAGAGTGCATCAAACATGATTTTAGACCTTGTTTATGGAAAAGTGTTTATTTCTTTATTTCAAGGTTGCAACTTGCTGAAAATTGTCCACAGTGTTCCTATCATCTAGTTTAAACAGTACTGCAAAAATGTTACTTACAGAGTGCATCAAACATGATTTTAGACCTTGTTTATGGAAAAGTGTTTATTTCTGTATTTCAAGGTTGCAACTTGATGACAATTGTCCACAGTGTTCCTATAATCTAGTTTAAACAGTACTACAAAAATGTAACTTACAGAGTGCATCAAATATGATTTTAGACCTTGTTTATGGAAAAGTGTTTATTTCTGTATGTCAAGGTTGCAACTTGCTGAAAATTGTCCAGTGTTCCTATGATCTAGTTTAAACAGTACTGCAAAAATGTAACTTACAGAGTGCATCAAACATGATTTTAGACCTTGTTTATGGAAAAGTGTTTATTTCTGTATGTCAAGGTTGCAACTTGCTGAAAATTGTCCAGTGTTCCTATGATCTAGTTTAAACAGTACTGCAAAAATGTAACTTACAGAGTGCATCAAACATGATTTTAGACCTTGTTTATGGAAAAGTGTTTATTTCTGTATTTCAAGGTTGCAACTTGCTGAAAATTGTCCACAGTGTTCCTATGATCTAGTTTAAACAGTATTGCAAAAATGTAACTTACAGAGTGCATCAAACATGATTTTAGACCTTGTTTATGGAAAAGTGTTTATTTCTGTATTTCAAGGTTGCAACTTGCTGAAAATTGTCCACAGTGTTCCTATGATCTAGTTTAAACAGTACTGCAAATATGTAACTTACAGAGTGCATCAAACATGATTTTAGACCTTGTTTATGGAAAAGTGTTTATTTCTGTATTTCAAGGTTGCAACTTGCTGAAAATTGTCCACAGTGTTCCTATGATCTAGTTTAAACAGTACTGCAAACATGTAACTTACAGAGTGCATCAAACATGATTTTAGACCTTGTTTATGGAAAAGTGTTTATTTCTGTATTTCAAGGTTGCAACTTGCTGAAAATTGTCCACAGTGTTCCTATGATCTAGTTTAAACAGTACTGCAAAAATGTAACTTACAGAGTGCATCAAACATGATTTTAGACCTTGTTTATGGAAAAGTGTTTATTTCTGTATTTCAAGGTTGCAACTTGCTGAAAATTGTCCACAGTGTTCCTATCATCTAGTTTAAACAGTACTGCAAAAATGTAACTTACAGAGTGCATCAAACATGATTTTACACATTGTTTATGGAAAATTGTTTATTTCTGTATTTCAAGGTTGCAACTTGATGACAATTGTCCACAGTGTTCCTATAATCTAGTTTAAACAGTACTACAAAAATGTAACTTACAGAGTGCAATCAAACATGATTTTAGACCTTGTTTATGGAAAAGTGTTTATTTCTGTATTTCAAGGTTGCAACTTGCTGAAAATTGTCCACAGTGTTCCTATGATCTAGTTTAAACAGTACTGCAAAAATGTAACTTACAGAGTGCATCAAACATGATTTTAGACCTTGTTTATGGAAAAGTGTTTATTTCTGTATTTCAAGGTTGCAACTTGCTGAAAATTGTCCACAGTGTTCCTATGATCTAGTTTAAACAGTACTGCAAAAATGTTAGTTACAGAGTGCATCAAACATGATTTTAGACCTTGTTTATGGAAAAGTGTTTATTTCTGTATTTCAAGGTTGCAACTTGCTGAAAATTGTCCACAGTGTTCCTATGATCTAGTTTAAACAGTACTGCAAAAATGTAACTTACAGAGTGCATCAAACATGATTTTAGACCTTGTTTATGGAAAAGTGTTTATTTCTGTATTTCAAGGTTGCAACTTGATGAAAATTGTCCACAGTGTTCCTATGATCTAGTTTAAACAGTACTGCAAAAATGTAACTTACAGAGTGCATCAAACATGATTTTAGCCCTTGTTTATGGAAAAGTGTTTATTTCTGTATTTCAAGGTTGCAACTTGCTGAAAATTGTCCACAGTGTTCCTATCATCTAGTTTAAACAGTACTGCAAAAATGTAACTTACAGAGTGCATCAAACATGATTTTAGACCTTGTTTATGTAAAAGTGTTTATTTCTGTATTTCAAGGTTGCAACTTGCTGAAAATTGTCCACAGTGTTCCTATGATCTAGTTTAAACAGTACTGCAAAGATGTAACTTACAGAGTGCATCAAACATGATTTTAGACCTTGTTTATGGAAAAGTGTTTATTTCTGTATTTCAAGGTTGCAACTTGATGACAATTGTCCACAGTGTTCCTATAATCTAGTTTAAACAGTACTACAAAAATGTAACTTACAGAGTGCATCAAACATGATTTTAGACCTTGTTTATGGAAAAGTGTTTATTTCTGTATTTCAAGGTTGCAACTTGATGACAATTGTCCACAGTGTTCCTATAATCTAGTTTAAACAGTACTACAAAAATGTAACTTACAGAGTGCATCAAACATGATTTTAGACCTTGTTTATGGAAAAGTGTTTATTTCTGTATTTCAAGGTTGCAACTTGCTGAAAATTGTCCACAGTGTTCCTATCATCTAGTTTAAACAGTACTGCAAAAATGTAACTTACAGAGTGCATCAAACATGATTTTAGACATTGTTTATGGAAAATTGTTTATTTCTGTATTTCAAGGTTGCAACTTGATGACAATTGTCCACAGTGTTCCTATAATCTAGTTTAAACAGTACTACAAAAATGTAACTTACAGAGTGCATCAAACATGATTTTAGACCTTGTTTATGGAAAAGTGTTTATTTCTGTATGTCAAGGTTGCAACTTGATGAAAATTGTCCAGTGTTCCTATGATCTAGTTTAAACAGTATTGCAAAAATGTAACTTACAGAGTGCATCAAACATGATTTTAGACCTTGTATATGGAAAAGTGTTTATTTCTGTATGTCAAGGTTGCAACTTGCTGAAAATTGTCCAGTGTTCCTATGATCTAGTTTAAACAGTACTGCAAAAATGTAACTTACAGAGTGCATCAAACATGATTTTAGACCTTGTTTATGGAAAAGTGTTTATTTCTGTATTTCAAGGTTGCAACTTGCTGAAAATTGTCCACAGTGTTCCTATGATCTAGTTTAAACAGTATTGCAAAAATGTAACTTACAGAGTGCATCAAACATGATTTTAGACCTTGTATATGGAAAAGTGTTTATTTCTGTATTTCAAGGTTGCAACTTGCTGAAAATTGTCCACAGTGTTCCTATGATCTAGTTTAAACAGTACTGCAAATATGTAATTTACAGAGTGCATCAAACATGATTTTAGACCTTGTTTATGGAAAAGTGTTTATTTCTGTATTTCAAGGTTGCAACTTGCTGAAAATTGTCCACAGTGTTCCTATGATCTAGTTTAAACAGTACTGCAAGGATGTAACTTACAGAGTGCATCAAACATGATTTTAGACCTTGTTTATGGAAAAGTGTTTATTTCTGTATTTCAAGGTTGCAACTTGCTGAAAATTGTCCACAGTGTTCCTATGATCTAGTTTAAACAGTACTGCAAAAATGTAACTTACAGAGTGCATCAAACATGATTTTAGACCTTGTTTATGGAAAAGTGTTTATTTCTGTATTTCAAGGTTGCAACTTGCTGAAAATTGTCCACAGTGTTCCTATGATCTAGTTTAAACAGTACTGCAAAGATGTAACTTACAGAGTGCATCAAACATGATTTTAGACCTTGTTTATGGAAAAGTGTTTATTTCTGTATTTCAAGGTTGCAACTTGATGACAATTGTCCACAGTGTTCCTATAATCTAGTTTAAACAGTACTACAAAAATGTAACTTACAGAGTGCATCAAACATGATTTTAGACCTTGTTTATGGAAAAGTGTTTATTTCTGTATTTCAAGGTTGCAACTTGATGACAATTGTCCACAGTGTTCCTATAATCTAGTTTAAACAGTACTACAAAAATGTAACTTACAGAGTGCATCAAACATGATTTTAGACCTTGTTTATGGAAAAGTGTTTATTTCTGTATTTCAAGGTTGCAACTTGATGACAATTGTCCACAGTGTTCCTATAATCTAGTTTAAACAGTACTACAAAAATGTAACTTACAGAGTGCATCAAACATGATTTTAGACCTTGTTTATGGAAAAGTGTTTATTTCTGTATTTCAAGGTTGCAACTTGCTGAAAATTGTCCACAGTGTTCCTATCATCTAGTTTAAACAGTACTGCAAAAATGTAACTTACAGAGTGCATCAAACATGATTTTAGACATTGTTTATGGAAAATTGTTTATTTCTGTATTTCAAGGTTGCAACTTGATGACAATTGTCCACAGTGTTCCTATAATCTAGTTTAAACAGTACTACAAAAATGTAACTTACAGAGTGCATCAAACATGATTTTAGACCTTGTTTATGGAAAAGTGTTTATTTCTGTATGTCAAGGTTGCAACTTGCTGAAAATTGTCCAGTGTTCCTATGATCTAGTTTAAACAGTATTGCAAAAATGTAACTTACAGAGTGCATCAAACATGATTTTAGACCTTGTATATGGAAAAGTGTTTATTTCTGTATTTCAAGGTTGCAACTTGCTGAAAATTGTCCACAGTGTTCCTATGATCTAGTTTAAACAGTACTGCAAATATGTAACTTACAGAGTGCATCAAACATGATTTTAGACCTTGTTTATGGAAAAGTGTTTATTTCTGTATTTCAAGGTTGCAACTTGCTGAAAATTGTCCACAGTGTTCCTATGATCTAGTTTAAACAGTACTGCAAACATGTAACTTACAGAGTGCATCAAACATGATTTTAGACCTTGTTTATGGAAAAGTGTTTATTTCTGTATTTCAAGGTTGCAACTTGATGACAATTGTCCACAGTGTTCCTATAATCTAGTTTAAACAGTACTACAAAAATGTAACTTACAGAGTGCATCAAACATGATTTTAGACCTTGTTTATGGAAAAGTGTTTATTTCTGTATGTCAAGGTTGCAACTTGCTGAAAATTGTCCAGTGTTCCTATGATCTAGTTTAAACAGTACTGCAAAAATGTAACTTACAGAGTGCATCAAACATGATTTTAGACCTTGTTTATGGAAAAGTGTTTATTTCTGTATTTCAAGGTTGCAACTTGCTGAAAATTGTCCACAGTGTTCCTATGATCTAGTTTAAACAGTATTGCAAAAATGTAACTTACAGAGTGCATCAAACATGATTTTAGACCTTGTATATGGAAAAGTGTTTATTTCTGTATTTCAAGGTTGCAACTTGCTGAAAATTGTCCACAGTGTTCCTATGATCTAGTTTAAACAGTACTGCAAATATGTAACTTACAGAGTGCATCAAACATGATTTTAGACCTTGTTTATGGAAAAGTGTTTATTTCTGTATTTCAAGGTTGCAACTTGCTGAAAATTGTCCACAGTGTTCCTATGATCTAGTTTAAACAGTACTGCAAACATGTAACTTACAGAGTGCATCAAACATGATTTTAGACCTTGTTTATGGAAAAGTGTTTATTTCTGTATTTCAAGGTTGCAACTTGCTGAAAATTGTCCACAGTGTTCCTATGATCTAGTTTAAACAGTACTGCAAAAATGTAACTTACAGAGTGCATCAAACATGATTTTAGACCTTGTTTATGGAAAAGTGTTTATTTCTGTATTTCAAGGTTGCAACTTGCTGAAAATTGTCCACAGTGTTCCTATGATCTAGTTTAAACAGTACTGCAAAGATGTAACTTACAGAGTGCATCAAACATGATTTTAGTCCTTGTTTATGGAAAAGTGTTTATTTCTGTATTTCAAGGTTGCAACTTGATGACAATTGTCCACAGTGTTCCTATAATCTAGTTTAAACAGTACTACAAAAATGTAACTTACAGAGTGCATCAAACATGATTTTAGACCTTGTTTATGGAAAAGTGTTTATTTCTGTATTTCAAGGTTGCAACTTGATGACAATTGTCCACAGTGTTCCTATAATCTAGTTTAAACAGTACTACAAAAATGTAACTTACAGAGTGCATCAAACATGATTTTAGACCTTGTTTATGGAAAAGTGTTTATTTCTGTATTTCAAGGTTGCAACTTGCTGAAAATTGTCCACAGTGTTCCTATCATCTAGTTTAAACAGTACTGCAAAAATGTAACTTACAGAGTGCATCAAACATGATTTTAGACATTGTTTATGGAAAATTGTTTATTTCTGTATTTCAAGGTTGCAACTTGATGACAATTGTCCACAGTGTTCCTATAATCTAGTTTAAACAGTACTACAAAAATGTAACTTACAGAGTGCAATCAAACATGATTTTAGACCTTGTTTATGGAAAAGTGTTTATTTCTGTATTTCAAGGTTGCAACTTGCTGAAAATTGTCCACAGTGTTCCTATGATCTAGTTTAAACAGTACTGCAAAAATGTAACTTACAGAGTGCATCAAACATGATTTTAGACCTTGTTTATGGAAAAGTGTTTATTTCTGTATTTCAAGGTTGCAACTTGCTGAAAATTGTCCACAGTGTTCCTATGATCTAGTTTAAACAGTACTGCAAAAATGTAACTTACAGAGTGCATCAAACATGATTTTAGACCTTGTTTATGGAAAAGTGTTTATTTCTGTATTTCAAGGTTGCAACTTGCTGAAAATTGTCCACAGTGTTCCTATGATTTAGTTTAAACAGTACTGCAAATATGTAACTTACAGAGTGCATCAAACATGATTTTAGACCTTGTTTATGGAAAAGTGTTTATTTCTGTATTTCAAGGTTGCAACTTGCTGAAAATTGTCCACAGTGTTCCTATGATCTAGTTTAAACAGTACTGCAAAAATGTAACTTACAGAGTGCATCAAACATGATTTTAGACCTTGTTTATGGAAAAGTGTTTATTTCTGTATTTCAAGGTTGCAACTTGCTGAAAATTGTCCACAGTGTTCCTATGATCTAGTTTAAACAGTACTGCAAAAATGTAACTTACAGAGTGCATCAAACATGATTTTAGACCTTGTTTATGGAAAAGTGTTTATTTCTGTATTTCAAGGTTGCAACTTGCTGAAAATTGTCCACAGTGTTCCTATGATCTAGTTTAAACAGTACTGCAAAAATGTAACTTACAGAGTGCATCAAAAATGATTTTAGCCCTTGTTTATGGAAAAGTGTTTATTTCTGTATTTCAAGGTTGCAACTTGCTGAAAATTGTCCACAGTGTTCCTATCATCTAGTTTAAACAGTACTGCAAAAATGTAACTTACAGAGTGCATCAAACATGATTTTAGACCTTGTTTATGGAAAAGTGTTTATTTCTGTATTTCAAGGTTGCAACTTGATGACAATTGTCCACAGTGTTCCCATAATCTAGTTTAAACAGTACTACAAAAATGTAACTTACAGAGTGCATCAAACATGATTTTAGACCTTGTTTATGGAAAAGTGTTTATTTCTTTATTTCAAGGTTGCAACTTGATGACAATTGTCCACAGTGTTCCTATAATCTAGTTTAAACAGTACTACAAAAATGTAACTTACAGAGTGCATCAAACATGATTTTAGACCTTGTTTATGGAAAAGTGTTTATTTCTGTATGTCAAGGTTGCAACTTGCTGAAAATTGTCCACAGTGTTCCTATGATCTAGTTTAAACAGTACTGCAAAAATGTAACTTACAGAGTGCATCAAACATGATTTTAGACCTTGTTTATGGAAAAGTTTTTATTTCTGTATTTCAAGGTTGCAACTTGCTGAAAATTGTCCAGTGTTCCTATGATCTAGTTTAAACAGTACTGCAAAAATGTAACTTACAGAGTGCATCAAACATGATTTTAGACCTTGTTTATGGAAAAGTGTTTATTTCTGTATTTCAAGGTTGCAACTTGCTGAAAATTGTCCACAGTGTTCCTATCATCTAGTTTAAACAGTACTGCAAAATGTAACTTACAGAGTGCATCAAACATGATTTTAGACATTGTTTATGGAAAAGTGTTTATTTCTGTATTTCAAGGTTGCAACTTGATGACAATTGTCCACAGTGTTCCTATAATCTAGTTTAAACAGTACTACAAAAATGTAACTTACAGAGTGCAATCAAACATGATTTTAGACCTTGTTTATGGAAAAGTGTTTATTTCTGTATTTCAAGGTTGCAACTTGCTGAAAATTGTCCACAGTGTTCCTATGATCTAGTTTAAACAGTACTGCAAAAATGTAACTTACAGAGTGCATCAAACATGATTTTAGACCTTGTTTATGGAAAAGTGTTTATTTCTGTATTTCAAGGTTGCAACTTGCTGAAAATTGTCCACAGTGTTCCTATGATCTAGTTTAAACAGTACTGCAAATATGTAACTTACAGAGTGCATCAAACATGATTTTAGACCTTGTTTATGGAAAAGTGTTTATTTCTGTATTTCAAGGTTGCAACTTGCTGAAAATTGTCCACAGTGTTCCTATGATCTAGTTTAAACAGTACTGCAAAAATGTAACTTACAGAGTGCATCAAACATGATTTTAGACCTTGTTTATGGAAAAGTGTTTATTTCTGTATTTCAAGGTTGCAACTTGCTGAAAATTGTCCACAGTGTTCCTATCATCTAGTTTAAACAGTACTGCAAAAATGTAACTTACAGAATGCATCAAACATGATTTTAGACATTGTTTATGGAAAAGTGTTTATTTCTGTATTTCAAGGTTGCAACTTGATGACAATTGTCCACAGTGTTCCTATAATCTAGTTTAAACAGTACTACAAAAATGTAACTTACAGAGTGCAATCAAACATGATTTTAGACCTTGTTTATGGAAAAGTGTTTATTTCTGTATTTCAAGGTTGCAACTTGCTGAAAATTGTCCACAGTGTTCCTATGATCTAGTTTAAACAGTACTGCAAAAATGTAACTTACAGAGTGCATCAAACATGATTTTAGACCTTGTTTATGGAAAAGTGTTTATTTCTGTATTTCAAGGTTGCAACTTGCTGAAAATTGTCCACAGTGTTCCTATGATCTAGTTTAAACAGTACTGCAAATATGTAACTTACAGAGTGCATCAAACATGATTTTAGACCTTGTTTATGGAAAAGTGTTTATTTCTGTATTTCAAGGTTGCAACTTGCTGAAAATTGTCCACAGTGTTCCTATGATCTAGTTTAAACAGTACTGCAAAAATGTAACTTACAGAGTGCATCAAACATGATTTTAGACCTTGTTTATGGAAAAGTGTTTATTTCTGTATTTCAAGGTTGCAACTTGCTGAAAATTGTCCACAGTGTTCCTATGATCTAGTTTAAACAGTACTGCAAAAATGTAACTTACAGAGTGCATCAAACATGATTTTAGACCTTGTTTATGGAAAAGTGTTTATTTCTGTATTTCAAGGTTGCAACTTGCTGAAAATTGTCCACAGTGTTCCTATGATCTAGTTTAAACAGTACTGCAAAAATGTAACTTACAGAGTGCATCAAACATGATTTTAGCCCTTGTTTATGGAAAAGTGTTTATTTCTGTATTTCAAGGTTGCAACTTGCTGAAAATTGTCCACAGTGTTCCTATCATCTAGTTTAAACAGTACTGCAAAAATGTAACTTACAGAGTGCATCAAACATGATTTTAGACCTTGTTTATGGAAAAGTGTTTATTTCTGTATTTCAAGGTTGCAACTTGCTGAAAATTGTCCACAGTGTTCCTATGATCTAGTTTAAACAGTACTGCAAAAATGTAACTTACAGAGTGCATCAAACATGATTTTAGCCCTTGTTTATGGAAAAGTGTTTATTTCTGTATTTCAAGGTTGCAACTTGCTGAAAATTGTCCACAGTGTTCCTATCATCTAGTTTAAACAGTACTGCAAAAATGTAACTTACAGAGTGCATCAAACATGATTTTAGACCTTGTTTATGGAAAAGTGTTTATTTCTGTATTTCAAGGTTGCAACTTGATGACAATTGTCCACAGTGTTCCTATAATCTAGTTTAAACAGTACTACAAAAATGTAACTTACAGAGTGCATCAAACATGATTTTAGACCTTGTTTATGGAAAAGTGTTTATTTCTGTATGTCAAGGTTGCAACTTGATGACAATTGTCCACAGTGTTCCTATGATCTAGTTTAAACAGTACTGCAAAAATGTAACTTACAGAGTGCATCAAACATGATTTTAGACCTTGTTTATGGAAAAGTTTTTATTTCTGTATTTCAAGGTTGCAACTTGCTGAAAATTGTCCAGTGTTCCTATGATCTAGTTTAAACAGTACTGCAAAAATGTAACTTACAGAGTGCATCAAACATGATTTTAGACCTTGTTTATGGAAAAGTGTTTATTTCTGTATTTCAAGGTTGCAACTTGCTGAAAATTGTCCACAGTGTTCCTATCATCTAGTTTAAACAGTACTGCAAAAATGTAACTTACAGAGTGCATCAAACATGATTTTAGACATTGTTTATGGAAAAGTGTTTATTTCTGTATTTCAAGGTTGCAACTTGATGACAATTGTCCACAGTGTTCCTATAATCTAGTTTAAACAGTACTACAAAAATGTAACTTACAGAGTGCAATCAAACATGATTTTAGACCTTGTTTATGGAAAAGTGTTTATTTCTGTATTTCAAGGTTGCAACTTGCTGAAAATTGTCCACAGTGTTCCTATGATCTAGTTTAAACAGTACTGCAAAAATGTAACTTACAGAGTGCATCAAACATGATTTTAGATCTTGTTTATGGAAAAGTGTTTATTTCTGTATTTCAAGGTTGCAACTTGCTGAAAATTGTCCACAGTGTTCCTATGATCTAGTTTAAACAGTACTGCAAATATGTAACTTACAGAGTGCATCAAACATGATTTTAGACCTTGTTTATGGAAAAGTGTTTATTTCTGTATTTCAAGGTTGCAACTTGCTGAAAATTGTCCACAGTGTTCCTATGATCTAGTTTAAACAGTACTGCAAAAATGTAACTTACAGAGTGCATCAAACATGATTTTAGACCTTGTTTATGGAAAAGTGTTTATTTCTGTATGTCAAGGTTGCAACTTGCTGAAAATTGTCCAGTGTTCCTATGATCTAGTTTAAACAGTACTGCAAAAATGTAACTTACAGAGTGCATCAAACATGATTTTAGACCTTGTTTATGGAAAAGTGTTTATTTCTGTATTTCAAGGTTGCAACTTGCTGAAAATTGTCCACAGTGTTCCTATGATCTAGTTTAAACACTACTGCAAAAATGTAACTTACAGAGTGCATCAAACATGATTTTAGACCTTGTTTATGGAAAAGTGTTTATTTCTGTATTTCAAGGTTGCAACTTGCTGAAAATTGTCCACAGTGTTCCTATCATCTAGTTTAAACAGTACTGCAAAAATGTTACTTACAGAGTGCATCAAACATGATTTTAGACCTTGTTTATGGAAAAGTGTTTATTTCTGTATTTCAAGGTTGCAACTTGATGACAATTGTCCACAGTGTTCCTATAATCTAGTTTAAACAGTACTACAAAAATGTAACTTACAGAGTGCATCAAACATGATTTTAGACCTTGTTTATGGAAAAGTGTTTATTTCTGTATTTCAAGGTTGCAACTTGATGACAATTGTCCACAGTGTTCCTATAATCTAGTTTAAACAGTACTACAAAAATGTAACTTACAGAGTGCATCAAACATGATTTTAGACCTTGTTTATGGAAAAGTGTTTATTTCTGTATTTCAAGGTTGCAACTTGCTGAAAATTGTCCACAGTGTTCCTATGATCTAGTTTAAACAGTACTGCAAAAATGTAACTTACAGAGTGCATCAAACATGATTTTAGACCTTGTTTATGGAAAAGTGTTCATTTCTGTTTTTCAAGGTTGCAACTTGCTGAAAATTGTCCACAGTGTTCCTATGATCTAGTTTAAACAGTACTGCAAAAATGTAACTTACAGAGTGCATCAAACATGATTTTAGACCTTGTTTATGGAAAAGTGTTTATTTCTGTATTTCAAGGTTGCAACTTGCTGAAAATTGTCCACAGTGTTCCTATGATCTAGTTTAAACATTACTGCAAATATGTAACTTACAGAGTGCATCAAACATGATTTTAGACCTTGTTTATGGAAAAGTGTTTATTTCTGTATTTCAAGGTTGCAACTTGCTGAAAATTGTCCACAGTGTTCCTATCATCTAGTTTAAACAGTACTGCAAAAATGTAACTTACAGAGTGCATCAAACATGATTTTAGACATTGTTTATGGAAAATTGTTTATTTCTGTATTTCAAGGTTGCAACTTGATGACAATTGTCCACAGTGTTCCTATAATCTAGTTTAAACAGTACTACAAAAATGTAACTTACAGAGTGCAATCAAACATGATTTTAGACCTTGTTTATGGAAAAGTGTTTATTTCTGTATTTCAAGGTTGCAACTTGCTGAAAATTGTCCACAGTGTTCCTATGATCTAGTTTAAACAGTACTGCAAAAATGTAACTTACAGAGTGCATCAAACATGATTTTAGACCTTGTTTATGGAAAAGTGTTTATTTCTGTATTTCAAGGTTGCAACTTGCTGAAAATTGTCCACAGTGTTCCTATGATCTAGTTTAAACAGTACTGCAAATATGTAACTTACAGAGTGCATCAAACATGATTTTAGACCTTGTTTATGGAAAAGTGTTTATTTCTGTATTTCAAGGTTGCAACTTGCTGAAAATTGTCCACAGTGTTCCTATGATCTAGTTTAAACAGTACTGCAAAAATGTAACTTACAGAGTGCATCAAACATGATTTTAGACCTTGTTTATGGAAAAGTGTTTATTTCTGTATTTCAAGGTTGCAACTTGATGACAATTGTCCACAGTGTTCCTATGATCTAGTTTAAACAGTACTGCAAAAATGTAACTTACAGAGTGCATCAAACATGATTTTAGACCTTGTTTATGGAAAAGTGTTTATTTCTGTATTTCAAGGTTGCAACTTGCTGAAAATTGTCCACAGTGTTCCTATGATCTAGTTTAAACAGTACTGCAAATATGTAACTTACAGAGTGCATCAAACATGATTTTAGACCTTGTTTATGGAAAAGTGTTTATTTCTGTATTTCAAGGTTGCAACTTGCTGAAAATTGTCCACAGTGTTCCTATGATCTAGTTTAAACAGTACTGCAAAAATGTAACTTACAGAGTGCATCAAACATGATTTTAGACCTTGTTTATGGAAAAGTGTTTATTTCTGTATTTCAAGGTTGCAACTTGCTGAAAATTGTCCACAGTGTTCCTATGATCTAGTTTAAACAGTACTGCAAAAATGTAACTTACAGAGTGCATCAAACATGATTTTAGCCCTTGTTTATGGAAAAGTGTTTATTTCTGTATTTCAAGGTTGCAACTTGCTGAAAATTGTCCACAGTGTTCCTATCATCTAGTTTAAACAGTACTGCAAAAATGTAACTTACAGAGTGCATCAAACATGATTTTAGACCTTGTTTATGGAAAAGTGTTTATTTCTGTATTTCAAGGTTGCAACTTGATGACAATTGTCCACAGTGTTCCTATAATCTAGTTTAAACAGTACTACAAAAATGTAACTTACAGAGTGCATCAAACATGATTTTAGACCTTGTTTATGGAAAAGTGTTTATTTCTGTATTTCAAGGTTGCAACTTGATGACAATTGTCCACAGTGTTCCTATAATCTAGTTTAAACAGTACTACAAAAATGTAACTTACAGAGTGCATCAAACATGATTTTAGACCTTGTTTATGGAAAAGTGTTTATTTCTGTATGTCAAGGTTGCAACTTGCTGAAAATTGTCCACAGTGTTCCTATGATCTAGTTTAAACAGTACTGCAAAATGTAACTTACAGAGTGCATCAAACATGATTTTAGACCTTGTTTATGGAAAAGTTTTTATTTCTGTATTTCAAGGTTGCAACTTGCTGAAAATTGTCCAGTGTTCCTATGATCTAGTTTAAACAGTACTGCAAAAATGTAACTTACAGAGTGCATCAAACATGATTTTAGACCTTGTTTATGGAAAAGTGTTTATTTCTGTATTTCAAGGTTGCAACTTGCTGAAAATTGTCCACAGTGTTCCTATAATCTAGTTTAAACAGTACTACAAAAATGTAACTTACAGAGTGCATCAAACATGATTTTAGACATTGTTTATGGAAAAGTGTTTATTTCTGTATTTCAAGGTTGCAACTTGATGACAATTGTCCACAGTGTTCCTATAATCTAGTTTAAACAGTACTACAAAAATGTAACTTACAGAGTGCAATCAAACATGATTTTAGACCTTGTTTATGGAAAAGTGTTTATTTCTGTATTTCAAGGTTGCAACTTGCTGAAAATTGTCCACAGTGTTCCTATGATCTAGTTTAAACAGTATTGCAAAAATGTAACTTACAGAGTGCATCAAACATGATTTTAGACCTTGTTTATGGAAAAGTGTTTATTTCTGTATTTCAAGGTTGCAACTTGCTGAAAATTGTCCACAGTGTTCCTATGATCTAGTTTAAACAGTACTGCAAATATGTAACTTACAGAGTGCATCAAACATGATTTTAGACCTTGTTTATGGAAAAGTGTTTATTTCTGTATTTCAAGGTTGCAACTTGCTGAAAATTGTCCACAGTGTTCCTATGATCTAGTTTAAACAGTACTGCAAAAATGTAACTTACAGAGTGCATCAAACATGATTTTAGACCTTGTTTATGGAAAAGTGTTTATTTCTGTATTTCAAGGTTGCAACTTGCTGAAAATTGTCCACAGTGTTCCTATGATCTAGTTTAAACAGTACTGCAAATATGTAACTTACAGAGTGCATCAAACATGATTTTAGACCTTGTTTATGGAAAAGTGTTTATTTCTGTATTTCAAGGTTGCAACTTGCTGAAAATTGTCCACAGTGTTCCTATGATCTAGTTTAAACAGTACTGCAAATATGTAACTTACAGAGTGCATCAAACATGATTTTAGACATTGTTTATGGAAAATTGTTTATTTCTGTATTTCAAGGTTGCAACTTGATGACAATTGTCCACAGTGTTCCTATAATCTAGTTTAAACAGTACTGCAAAAATGTAACTTACAGAGTGCATCAAACATGATTTTAGACCTTGTTTATGGAAAAGTGTTTATTTCTGTATTTCAAGGTTGCAACTTGCTGAAAATTGTCCACAGTGTTCCTATGATCTAGTTTAAACAGTACTGCAAATATGTAACTTACAGAGTGCATCAAACATGATTTTAGACCTTGTTTATGGAAAAGTGTTTATTTCTGTATTTCAAGGTTGCAACTTGCTGAAAATTGTCCACAGAGTGCATCAAACATGATTTTAGACCTTGTTTATGGAAAAGTGTTTATTTCTGTATTTCAAGGTTGCAACTTGATGACAATTGTCCACAGTGTTCCTATAATCTAGTTTAAACAGTACTACAAAAATGTAACTTACAGAGTGCATCAAACATGATTTTAGCCCTTGTTTATGGAAAAGTGTTTATTTCTGTATTTCAAGGTTGCAACTTGCTGAAAATTGTCCACAGTGTTCCTATGATCTAGTTTAAACAGTACTGCAAAAATGTAACTTACAGAGTGCATCAAACATGATTTTAGACCTTGTTTATGGAAAAGTGTTTATTTCTGTATTTCAAGGTTGCAACTTGCTGAAAATTGTCCACAGTGTTCCTATGATCTAGTTTAAACAGTACTGCAAATATGTAACTTACAGAGTGCATCAAACATGATTTTAGACCTTGTTTATGGAAAAGTGTTTATTTCTGTATTTCAAGGTTGCAACTTGCTGAAAATTGTCCACAGTGTTCCTATGATCTAGTTTAAACAGTACTGCAAAAATGTAACTTACAGAGTGCATCAAACATGATTTTAGACCTTGTTTATGGAAAAGTGTTTATTTCTGTATTTCAAGGTTGCAACTTGCTGAAAATTGTCCACAGTGTTCCTATGATCTAGTTTAAACAGTACTGCAAATATGTAACTTACAGAGTGCATCAAACATGATTTTAGACCTTGTTTATGGAAAAGTGTTTATTTCTGTATTTCAAGGTTGCAACTTGATGAAAATTGTCCACAGTGTTCCTATGATCTAGTTTAAACAGTACTGCAAATATGTAACTTACAGAGTGCATCAAACATGATTTTAGACCTTGTTTATGGAAAAGTGTTTATTTCTGTATTTCAAGGTTGCAACTTGCTGAAAATTGTCCACAGTGTTCCTATCATCTAGTTTAAACAGTACTGCAAAAATGTAACTTACAGAGTGCATCAAACATGATTTTAGACGTTGTTTATGGAAAATTGTTTATTTCTGTATTTCAAGGTTGCAACTTGCTGAAAATTGTCCACAGTGTTCCTATGATCTAGTTTAAACAGTACTGCAAATATGTAACTTACAGAGTGCATCAAACATGATTTTAGACCTTGTTTATGGAAAAGTGTTTATTTCTGTATTTCAAGGTTGCAACTTGCTGAAAATTGTCCACAGTGTTCCTATGATCTAGTTTAAACAGTACTGCAAAAATGTAACTTACAGAGTGCATCAAACATGATTTTAGACCTTGTTTATGGAAAAGTGTTTATTTCTGTATTTCAAGGTTACAACTTGCTGAAAATTGTCCACAGAGTGCATCAAACATGATTTTAGACCTTGTTTATGGAAAAGTGTTTATTTCTGTATTTCAAGGTTGCAACTTGATGACAATTGTCCACAGTGTTCCTATAATCTAGTTTAAACAGTACTACAAAAATGTAACTTACAGAGTGCATCAAACATGATTTTAGACCTTGTTTATGGAAAAGTGTTTATTTCTGTATGTCAAGGTTGCAACTTGCTGAAAATTGTCCACAGTGTTCCTATGATCTAGTTTAAACAGTACTGCAAAAATGTAACTTACAGAGTGCATCAAACATGATTTTAGCCCTTGTTTATGGAAAAGTGTTTATTTCTGTATTTCAAGGTTGCAACTTGCTGAAAATTGTCCACAGTGTTCCTATCATCTAGTTTAAACAGTACTGCAAAAATGTAACTTACAGAGTGCATCAAACATGATTTTAGACCTTGTTTATGGAAAAGTGTTTATTTCTGTATTTCAAGGTTGCAACTTGATGACAATTGTCCACAGTGTTCCTATAATCTAGTTTAAACAGTACTACAAAAATGTAACTTACAGAGTGCATCAAACATGATTTTAGACCTTGTTTATGGAAAAGTGTTTATTTCTGTATTTCAAGGTTGCAACTTGATGACAATTGTCCACAGTGTTCCTATAATCTAGTTTAAACAGTACTACAAAAATGTAACTTACAGAGTGCATCAAACATGATTTTAGACCTTGTTTATGGAAAAGTGTTTATTTCTGTATGTCAAGGTTGCAACTTGCTGAAAATTGTCCACAGTGTTCCTATGATCTAGTTTAAACAGTACTGCAAAAATGTAACTTACAGAGTGCATCAAACATGATTTTAGCCCTTGTTTATGGAAAAGTGTTTATTTCTGTATTTCAAGGTTGCAACTTGCTGAAAATTGTCCACAGTGTTCCTATCATCTAGTTTAAACAGTACTGCAAAAATGTAACTTACAGAGTGCATCAAACATGATTTTAGACCTTGTTTATGGAAAAGTGTTTATTTCTGTATTTCAAGGTTGCAACTTGATGACAATTGTCCACAGTGTTCCTATAATCTAGTTTAAACAGTACTACAAAAATGTAACTTACAGAGTGCATCAAACATGATTTTAGACCTTGTTTATGGAAAAGTGTTTATTTCTGTATTTCAAGGTTGCAACTTGCTGAAAATTGTCCACAGTGTTCCTATGATCTAGTTTAAACAGTACTGCAAAAATGTAACTTACAGAGTGCATCAAACATGATTTTAGACCTTGTTTATGGAAAAGTGTTTATTTCTGTATTTCAAGGTTGCAACTTGCTGAAAATTGTCCAGTGTTCCTATGATCTAGTTTAAACAGTACTGCAAAAATGTAACTTACAGAGTGCATTAAACATGATTTTAGACCTTGTTTATGGAAAAGTGTTTATTTCTGTATTTCAAGGTTGCAACTTGCTGAAAATTGTCCACAGTGTTCCTATAATCTAGTTTAAACAGTACTACAAAAATGTAACTTACAGAGTGCATCAAACATGATTTTAGACATTGTTTATGGAAAAGTGTTTATTTCTGTATTTCAAGGTTGCAACTTGATGACAATTGTCCACAGTGTTCCTATAATCTAGTTTAAACAGTACTACAAAAATGTAACTTACAGAGTGCAATCAAACATGATTTTAGACCTTGTTTATGGAAAAGTGTTTATTTCTGTATTTCAAGGTTGCAACTTGCTGAAAATTGTCCACAGTGTTCCTATGATCTAGTTTAAACAGTACTGCAAATATGTAACTTACAGAGTGCATCAAACATGATTTTAGACCTTGTTTATGGAAAAGTGTTTATTTCTGTATTTCAAGGTTGCAACTTGCTGAAAATTGTCCACAGTGTTCCTATGATCTAGTTTAAACAGTACTGCAAAAATGTAACTTACAGAGTGCATCAAACATGATTTTAGACCTTGTTTATGGAAAAGTGTTTATTTCTGTATTTCAAGGTTGCAACTTGCTGAAAATTGTCCACAGTGTTCCTATGATCTAGTTTAAACAGTACTGCAAATATGTAACTTACAGAGTGCATCAAACATGATTTTAGACCTTGTTTATGGAAAAGTGTTTATTTCTGTATTTCAAGGTTGCAACTTGCTGAAAATTGTCCACAGTGTTCCTATCATCTAGTTTAAACAGTACTGCAAAAATGTAACTTACAGAGTGCATCAAACATGATTTTAGACATTGTTTATGGAAAATTGTTTATTTCTGTATTTCAAGGTTGCAACTTGATGACAATTGTCCACAGTGTTGCTATAATCTAGTTTAAACAGTACTACAAAAATGTAACTTACAGAGTGCAATCAAACATGATTTTAGACCTTGTTTATGGAAAAGTGTTTATTTCTGTATTTCAAGGTTGCAACTTGCTGAAAATTGTCCACAGTGTTCCTATGATCTAGTTTAAAAACAGTACTGCAAAAAAATGTAACTTATTTCAGAGTGCATCAAACATGATTTTAGACCTTGTTTATGGAAAAGTGTTTATTTCTGTATTTCAAGGTTGCAACTTGCTGAAAATTGTCCACAGTGTTCCTATCATCTAGTTTAAACAGTACTGCAAAAATGTAACTTACAGAGTGCATCAAACATGATTTTAGACATTGTTTATGGAAAAGTGTTTATTTCTGTATTTCAAGGTTGCAACTTGATGACAATTGTCCACAGTGTTCCTATAATCTAGTTTAAACAGTACTACAAAAATGTAACTTACAGAGTGCAATCAAACATGATTTTAGACCTTGTTTATGGAAAAGTGTTTATTTCTGTATTTCAAGGTTGCAACTTGCTGAAAATTGTCCACAGTGTTCCTATGATCTAGTTTAAACAGTACTGCAAAAATGTAACTTACAGAGTGCATCAAACATGATTTTAGACCTTGTTTATGGAAAAGTGTTTATTTCTGTATTTCAAGGTTGCAACTTGCTGAAAATTGTCCACAGTGTTCCTATGATCTAGTTTAAACAGTACTGCAAAAATGTAACTTACAGAGTGCATCAAACATGATTTTAGACCTTGTTTATGGAAAAGTGTTTATTTCTGTATTTCAAGGTTGCAACTTGCTGAAAATTGTCCACAGTGTTCCTATGATCTAGTTTAAACAGTACTGCAAAAATGTAACTTACAGAGTGCATCAAACATGATTTTAGACCTTGTTTATGGAAAAGTGTTTATTTCTGTATTTCAAGGTTGCAACTTGCTGAAAATTGTCCACAGTGTTCCTATGATCTAGTTTAAACAGTACTGCAAAAATGTAACTTACAGAGTGCATCAAACATGATTTTAGCCCTTGTTTATGGAAAAGTGTTTATTTCTGTATTTCAAGGTTGCAACTTGCTGAAAATTGTCCACAGTGTTCCTATCATCTAGTTTAAACAGTACTGCAAAAATGTAACTTACAGAGTGCATCAAACATGATTTTAGACCTTGTTTATGGAAAAGTGTTTATTTCTGTATTTCAAGGTTGCAACTTGATGACAATTGTCCACAGTGTTCCTATCATCTAGTTTAAACAGTACTACAAAAATGTAACTTACAGAGTGCATCAAACATGATTTTAGACCTTGTTTATGGAAAAGTGTTTATTTCTGTATTTCAAGGTTGCAACTTGATGACAATTGTCCACAGTGTTCCTATAATCTAGTTTAAACAGTACTACAAAAATGTAACTTACAGAGTGCATCAAACATGATTTTAGACCTTGTTTATGGAAAAGTGTTTATTTCTGTATGTCAAGGTTGCAACTTGCTGAAAATTGTCCAGTGTTCCTATGATCTAGTTTAAACAGTACTGCAAAAATGTAACTTACAGAGTGCATCAAACATGATTTTAGACCTTGTTTATGGAAAAGTGTTTATTTCTGTATTTCAAGGTTGCAACTTGCTGAAAATTGTCCACAGTGTTCCTATGATCTAGTTTAAACAGTATTGCAAAAATGTAACTTACAGAGTGCATCAAACATGATTTTAGACCTTGTATATGGAAAAGTGTTTATTTCTGTATTTCAAGGTTGCAACTTGCTGAAAATTGTCCACAGTGTTCCTATGATCTAGTTTAAACAGTACTGCAAATATGTAACTTACAGAGTGCATCAAACATGATTTTAGACCTTGTTTATGGAAAAGTGTTTATTTCTGTATTTCAAGGTTGCAACTTGCTGAAAATTGTCCACAGTGTTCCTATGATCTAGTTTAAACATGTGCAAACATGTAACTTACAGAGTGCATCAAACATGATTTTAGACCTTGTTTATGGAAAAGTGTTTATTTCTGTATTTCAAGGTTGCAACTTGCTGAAAATTGTCCACAGTGTTCCTATGATCTAGTTTAAACAGTACTGCAAAAATGTAACTTACAGAGTGCATCAAACATGATTTTAGACCTTGTTTATGGAAAAGTGTTTATTTCTGTATTTCAAGGTTGCAACTTGCTGAAAATTGTCCACAGTGTTCCTATGATCTAGTTTAAACAGTACTGCAAAGATGTAACTTACAGAGTGCATCAAACATGATTTTAGACCTTGTTTATGGAAAAGTGTTTATTTCTGTATTTCAAGGTTGCAACTTGATGACAATTGTCCACAGTGTTCCTATAATCTAGTTTAAACAGTACTACAAAAATGTAACTTACAGAGTGCATCAAACATGATTTTAGACCTTGTTTATGGAAAAGTGTTTATTTCTGTATTTCAAGGTTGCAACTTGATGACAATTGTCCACAGTGTTCCTATAATCTAGTTTAAACAGTACTACAAAAATGTAACTTACAGAGTGCATCAAACATGATTTTAGACCTTGTTTATGGAAAAGTGTTTATTTCTGTATTTCAAGGTTGCAACTTGCTGAAAATTGTCCACAGTGTTCCTATGATCTAGTTTAAACAGTACTGCAAAAATGTAACTTACAGAGTGCATCAAACATGATTTTAGACCTTGTTTATGGAAAAGTGTTTATTTCTGTATTTCAAGGTTGCAACTTGCTGAAAATTGTCCACAGTGTTCCTATGATCTAGTTTAAACAGTATTGCAAAAATGTAACTTACAGAGTGCATCAAACATGATTTTAGACCTTGTATATGGAAAAGTGTTTATTTCTGTATTTCAAGGTTGCAACTTGCTGAAAATTGTCCACAGTGTTCCTATGATCTAGTTTAAACAGTACTGCAAATATGTAACTTACAGAGTGCATCAAACATGATTTTAGACCTTGTTTATGGAAAAGTGTTTATTTCTGTATTTCAAGGTTGCAACTTGCTGAAAATTGTCCACAGTGTTCCTATGATCTAGTTTAAACAGTACTGCAAACATGTAACTTACAGAGTGCATCAAACATGATTTTAGACCTTGTTTATGGAAAAGTGTTTATTTCTGTATTTCAAGGTTGCAACTTGCTGAAAATTGTCCACAGTGTTCCTATGATCTAGTTTAAACAGTACTGCAAAAATGTAACTTACAGAGTGCATCAAACATGATTTTAGACCTTGTTTATGGAAAAGTGTTTATTTCTGTATTTCAAGGTTGCAACTTGCTGAAAATTGTCCACAGTGTTCCTATGATCTAGTTTAAACAGTACTGCAAAGATGTAACTTACAGAGTGCATCAAACATGATTTTAGACCTTGTTTATGGAAAAGTGTTTATTTCTGTATTTCAAGGTTGCAACTTGATGACAATTGTCCACAGTGTTCCTATAATCTAGTTTAAACAGTACTACAAAAATGTAACTTACAGAGTGCATCAAACATGATTTTAGACCTTGTTTATGGAAAAGTGTTTATTTCTGTATTTCAAGGTTGCAACTTGATGACAATTGTCCACAGTGTTCCTATAATCTAGTTTAAACAGTACTACAAAAATGTAACTTACAGAGTGCATCAAACATGATTTTAGACCTTGTTTATGGAAAAGTGTTTATTTCTGTATTTCAAGGTTGCAACTTGCTGAAAATTGTCCACAGTGTTCCTATGATCTAGTTTAAACAGTACTGCAAAAATGTAACTTACAGAGTGCATCAAACATGATTTTAGACCTTGTTTATGGAAAAGTGTTCATTTCTGTATTTCAAGGTTGCAGCTTGCTGAAAATTGTCCACAGTGTTCCTATGATCTAGTTTAAACAGTACTGCAAAAATGTAACTTACAGAGTGCATCAAACATGATTTTAGACATTGTTTATGGAAAATTGTTTATTTCTGTATTTCAAGGTTGCAACTTGATGACAATTGTCCACAGTGTTCCTATAATCTAGTTTAAACAGTACTACAAAAATGTAACTTACAGAGTGCAATCAAACATGATTTTAGACCTTGTTTATGGAAAAGTGTTTATTTCTGTATTTCAAGGTTGCAACTTGATGACAATTGTCCACAGTGTTCCTATAATCTAGTTTAAACAGTACTACAAAAATGTAACTTACAGAGTGCAATCAAACATGATTTTAGACCTTGTTTATGGAAAAGTGTTTATTTCTGTATTTCAAGGTTGCAACTTGCTGAAAATTGTCCACAGTGTTCCTATGATCTAGTTTAAACAGTACTGCAAAAATGTAACTTACAGAGTGCATCAAACATGATTTTAGACCTTGTTTATGGAAAAGTGTTTATTTCTGTATTTCAAGGTTGCAACTTGCTGAAAATTGTCCACAGTGTTCCTATGATCTAGTTTAAACAGTACTGCAAATATGTAACTTACAGAGTGCATCAAACATGATTTTAGACCTTGTTTATGGAAAAGTGTTTATTTCTGTATTTCAAGGTTGCAACTTGCTGAAAATTGTCCACAGTGTTCCTATGATCTAGTTTAAACAGTACTGCAAAAATGTAACTTACAGAGTGCATCAAACATGATTTTAGACCTTGTTTATGGAAAAGTGTTTATTTCTGTATTTCAAGGTTGCAACTTGCTGAAAATTGTCCACAGTGTTCCTATGATCTAGTTTAAACAGTACTGCAAAAATGTAACTTACAGAGTGCATCAAACATGATTTTAGACCTTGTTTATGGAAAAGTGTTTATTTCTGTATTTCAAGGTTGCAACTTGCTGAAAATTGTCCACAGTGTTCCTATGATCTAGTTTAAACAGTACTGCAAAAATGTAACTTACAGAGTGCATCAAACATGATTTTAGCCCTTGTTTATGGAAAAGTGTTTATTTCTGTATTTCAAGGTTGCAACTTGCTGAAAATTGTCCACAGTGTTCCTATCATCTAGTTTAAACAGTACTGCAAAAATGTAACTTACAGAGTGCATCAAACATGATTTTAGACCTTGTTTATGGAAAAGTGTTTATTTCTGTATTTCAAGGTTGCAACTTGATGACAATTGTCCACAGTGTTCCTATAATCTAGTTTAAACAGTACTACAAAAATGTAACTTACAGAGTGCATCAAACATGATTTTAGACCTTGTTTATGGAAAAGTGTTTATTTCTGTATTTCAAGGTTGCAACTTGATGACAATTGTCCACAGTGTTCCTATAATCTAGTTTAAACAGTACTACAAAAATGTAACTTACAGAGTGCATCAAACATGATTTTAGACCTTGTTTATGGAAAAGTGTTTATTTCTGTATGTCAAGGTTGCAACTTGCTGAAAATTGTCCACAGTGTTCCTATGATCTAGTTTAAACAGTACTGCAAAAATGTAACTTACAGAGTGCATCAAACATGATTTTAGACCTTGTTTATGGAAAAGTTTTTATTTCTGTATTTCAAGGTTGCAACTTGCTGAAAATTGTCCAGTGTTCCTATGATCTAGTTTAAACAGTACTGCAAAAATGTAACTTACAGAGTGCATCAAACATGATTTTAGACCTTGTTTATGGAAAAGTGTTTATTTCTGTATTTCAAGGTTGCAACTTGCTGAAAATTGTCCACAGTGTTCCTATCATCTAGTTTAAACAGTACTGCAAAAATGTAACTTACAGAGTGCATCAAACATGATTTTAGACATTGTTTATGGAAAAGTGTTTATTTCTGTATTTCAAGGTTGCAACTTGATGACAATTGTCCACAGTGTTCCTATAATCTAGTTTAAACAGTACTACAAAAATGTAACTTACAGAGTGCAATCAAACATGATTTTAGACCTTGTTTATGGAAAAGTGTTTATTTCTGTATTTCAAGGTTGCAACTTGCTGAAAATTGTCCACAGTGTTCCTATGATCTAGTTTAAACAGTACTGCAAAAATGTAACTTACAGAGTGCATCAAACATGATTTTAGACCTTGTTTATGGAAAAGTGTTTATTTCTGTATTTCAAGGTTGCAAACTTGCTGAAAATTGTCCACAGTGTTCCTATGATCTAGTTTAAACAGTACTGCAAATATGTAACTTACAGAGTGCATCAAACATGATTTTAGACCTTGTTTATGGAAAAGTGTTTATTTCTGTATTTCAAGGTTGCAACTTGCTGAAAATTGTCCACAGTGTTCCTATGATCTAGTTTAAACAGTACTGCAAAAATGTAACTTACAGAGTGCATCAAACATGATTTTAGACATTGTTTATGGAAAAGTGTTTATTTCTGTATTTCAAGGTTGCAACTTGCTGAAAATTGTCCACAGTGTTCCTATGATCTAGTTTAAACAGTACTGCAAAAATGTAACTTACAGAGTGCATCAAACATGATTTTAGACCTTGTTTATGGAAAAGTGTTTATTTCTGTATTTCAAGGTTGCAACTTGCTGAAAATTGTCCACAGTGTTCCTATGATCTAGTTTAAACAGTACTGCAAAAATGTAACTTACAGAGTGCATCAAACATGATTTTAGCCCTTGTTTATGGAAAAGTGTTTATTTCTGTATTTCAAGGTTGCAACTTGCTGAAAATTGTCCACAGTGTTCCTATCATCTAGTTTAAACAGTACTGCAAAAATGTAACTTACAGAGTGCATCAAACATGATTTTAGACCTTGTTTATGGAAAAGTGTTTATTTCTGTATTTCAAGGTTGCAACTTGATGACAATTGTCCACAGTGTTCCTATAATCTAGTTTAAACAGTACTACAAAAATGTAACTTACAGAGTGCATCAAACATGATTTTAGACCTTGTTTATGGAAAAGTGTTTATTTCTGTATGTCAAGGTTGCAACTTGATGACAATTGTCCACAGTGTTCCTATGATCTAGTTTAAACAGTACTGCAAAAATGTAACTTACAGAGTGCATCAAACATGATTTTAGACCTTGTTTATGGAAAAGTTTTTATTTCTGTATTTCAAGGTTGCAACTTGCTGAAAATTGTCCAGTGTTCCTATGATCTAGTTTAAACAGTACTGCAAAAATGTAACTTACAGAGTGCATCAAACATGATTTTAGACCTTGTTTATGGAAAAGTGTTTATTTCTGTATTTCAAGGTTGCAACTTGCTGAAAGTTGTCCACAGTGTTCCTATCATCTAGTTTAAACAGTACTGCAAAAATGTAACTTACAGAGTGCATCAAACATGATTTTAGACATTGTTTATGGAAAAGTGTTTATTTCTGTATTTCAAGGTTGCAACTTGCTGAAAATTGTCCACAGTGTTCCTATGATCTAGTTTAAACAGTACTGCAAATATGTAACTTACAGAGTGCATCAAACATGATTTTAGACCTTGTTTATGGAAAAGTGTTTATTTCTGTATTTCAAGGTTGCAACTTGCTGAAAATTGTCCACAGTGTTCCTATGATCTAGTTTAAACAGTACTGCAAATATGTAACTTACAGAGTGCATCAAACATGATTTTAGACCTTGTTTATGGAAAAGTGTTTATTTCTGTATGTCAAGGTTGCAACTTGCTGAAAATTGTCCAGTGTTCCTATGATCTAGTTTAAACAGTACTGCAAAAATGTAACTTACAGAGTGCATCAAACATGATTTTAGACCTTGTTTATGGAAAAGTGTTTATTTCTGTATTTCAAGGTTGCAACTTGCTGAAAATTGTCCACAGTGTTCCTATGATCTAGTTTAAACACTACTGCAAATATGTAACTTACAGAGTGCATCAAACATGATTTTAGACCTTGTTTATGGAAAAGTGTTTATTTCTGTATTTCAAGGTTGCAACTTGCTGAAAATTGTCCACAGTGTTCCTATGATCTAGTTTAAACAGTACTGCAAATATGTAACTTACAGAGTGCATCAAACATGATTTTAGACCTTGTTTATGGAAAAGTGTTTATTTCTGTATGTCAAGGTTGCAACTTGCTGAAAATTGTCCAGTGTTCCTATGATCTAGTTTAAACAGTACTGCAAAAATGTAACTTACAGAGTGCATCAAACATGATTTTAGACCTTGTTTATGGAAAAGTGTTTATTTCTGTATTTCAAGGTTGCAACTTGCTGAAAATTGTCCACAGTGTTCCTATGATCTAGTTTAAACAGTACTGCAAAAATGTAACTTACAGAGTGCATCAAACATGATTTTAGACCTTGTTTATGGAAAAGTGTTTATTTCTGTATTTCAAGGTTGCAACTTGCTGAAAATTGTCCAGTGTTCCTATGATCTAGTTTAAACAGTACTGCAAAAATGTAACTTACAGAGTGCATCAAACATGATTTTAGACCTTGTTTATGGAAAAGTGTTTATTTCTGTATTTCAAGGTTGCAACTTGCTGAAAATTGTCCACAGTGTTCCTATGATCTAGTTTAAACACTACTGCAAATATGTAACTTACAGAGTGCATCAAACATGATTTTAGACCTTGTTTATGGAAAAGTGTTTATTTCTGTATTTCAAGGTTGCAACTTGCTGAAAATTGTCCACAGTGTTCCTATGATCTAGTTTAAACAGTACTGCAAATATGTAACTTACAGAGTGCATCAAACATGATTTTAGACCTTGTTTATGGAAAAGTGTTTATTTCTGTATGTCAAGGTTGCAACTTGCTGAAAATTGTCCAGTGTTCCTATGATCTAGTTTAAACAGTACTGCAAAAATGTAACTTACAGAGTGCATCAAACATGATTTTAGACCTTGTTTATGGAAAAGTGTGTATTTCTGTATTTCAAGGTTGCAACTTGCTGAAAATTGTCCACAGTGTTCCTATGATCTAGTTTAAACAGTACTGCAAAAATGTAACTTACAGAGTGCATCAAACATGATTTTAGACCTTGTTTATGGAAAAGTGTTTATTTCTGTATTTCAAGGTTGCAACTTGCTGAAAATTGTCCACAGTGTTCCTATCATCTAGTTTAAACAGTACTGCAAAAATGTTACTTACAGAGTGCATCAAACATGATTTTAGACCTTGTTTATGGAAAAGTGTTTATTTCTGTATTTCAAGGTTGCAACTTGATGACAATTGTCCACAGTGTTCCTATAATCTAGTTTAAACAGTACTACAAAAATGTAACTTACAGAGTGCATCAAACATGATTTTAGACCTTGTTTATGGAAAAGTGTTTATTTCTGTATTTCAAGGTTGCAACTTGATGACAATTGTCCACAGTGTTCCTATAATCTAGTTTAAACAGTACTACAAAAATGTAACTTACAGAGTGCATCAAACATGATTTTAGACCTTGTTTATGGAAAAGTGTTTATTTCTGTATTTCAAGGTTGCAACTTGCTGAAAATTGTCCACAGTGTTCCTATGATCTAGTTTAAACAGTACTGCAAAAATGTAACTTACAGAGTGCATCAAACATGATTTTAGACCTTGTTTATGGAAAAGTGTTCATTTCTGTATTTCAAGGTTGCAACTTGCTGAAAATTGTCCACAGTGTTCCTATGATCTAGTTTAAACAGTACTGCAAAAATGTAACTTACAGAGTGCATCAAACATGATTTTAGACCTTGTTTATGGAAAAGTGTTTATTTCTGTATTTCAAGGTTGCAACTTGCTGAAAATTGTCCACAGTGTTCCTATGATCTAGTTTAAACATTACTGCAAATATGTAACTTACAGAGTGCATCAAACATGATTTTAGACCTTGTTTATGGAAAAGTGTTTATTTCTGTATTTCAAGGTTGCAACTTGCTGAAAATTGTCCACAGTGTTCCTATCATCTAGTTTAAACAGTACTGCAAAAACGTAACTTACAGAGTGCATCAAACATGATTTTAGACATTGTTTATGGAAAATTGTTTATTTCTGTATTTCAAGGTTGCAACTTGATGACAATTGTCCACAGTGTTCCTATAATCTAGTTTAAACAGTACTACAAAAATGTAACTTACAGAGTGCAATCAAACATGATTTTAGACCTTGTTTATGGAAAAGTGTTTATTTCTGTATTTCAAGGTTGCAACTTGCTGAAAATTGTCCACAGTGTTCCTATGATCTAGTTTAAACAGTACTGCAAAAATGTAACTTACAGAGTGCATCAAACATGATTTTAGACCTTGTTTATGGAAAAGTGTTTATTTCTGTATTTCAAGGTTGCAACTTGCTGAAAATTGTCCACAGTGTTCCTATGATCTAGTTTAAACAGTACTGCAAATATGTAACTTACAGAGTGCATCAAACATGATTTTAGACCTTGTTTATGGAAAAGTGTTTATTTCTGTATTTCAAGGTTGCAACTTGCTGAAAATTGTCCACAGTGTTCCTATGATCTAGTTTAAACAGTACTGCAAAAATGTAACTTACAGAGTGCATCAAACATGATTTTAGACCTTGTTTATGGAAAAGTGTTTATTTCTGTATTTCAAGGTTGCAACTTGCTGAAAATTGTCCACAGTGTTCCTATGATCTAGTTTAAACAGTACTGCAAAAATGTAACTTACAGAGTGCATCAAACATGATTTTAGCCCTTGTTTATGGAAAAGTGTTTATTTCTGTATTTCAAGGTTGCAACTTGCTGAAAATTGTCCACAGTGTTCCTATCATCTAGTTTAAACAGTACTGCAAAAATGTAACTTACAGAGTGCATCAAACATGATTTTAGACCTTGTTTATGGAAAAGTGTTTATTTCTGTATTTCAAGGTTGCAACTTGATGACAATTGTCCACAGTGTTCCTATAATCTAGTTTAAACAGTACTACAAAAATGTAACTTACAGAGTGCATCAAACATGATTTTAGACCTTGTTTATGGAAAAGTGTTTATTTCTGTATTTCAAGGTTGCAACTTGCTGAAAATTGTCCACAGTGTTCCTATGATCTAGTTTAAACAGTACTGCAAATATGTAACTTACAGAGTGCATCAAACATGATTTTAGACCTTGTTTATGGAAAAGTGTTTATTTCTGTATTTCAAGGTTGCAACTTGCTGAAAATTGTCCACAGTGTTCCTATGATCTAGTTTAAACAGTACTGCAAAAATTTAACTTACAGAGTGCATCAAACATGATTTTAGACCTTGTTTATGGAAAAGTGTTTATTTCTGTATTTCAAGGTTGCAACTTGCTGAAAATTGTCCACAGTGTTCCTATGATCTAGTTTAAACAGTACTGCAAAAATGTAACTTACAGAGTGCATCAAACATGATTTTAGCCCTTGTTTATGGAAAAGTGTTTATTTCTGTATTTCAAGGTTGCAACTTGCTGAAAATTGTCCACAGTGTTCCTATGATCTAGTTTAAACAGTACTGCAAAAATGTAACTTACAGAGTGCATCAAACATGATTTTAGACCTTGTTTATGGAAAAGTGTTTATTTCTGTATTTCAAGGTTGCAACTTGATGACAATTGTCCACAGTGTTCCTATAATCTAGTTTAAACAGTACTACAAAAATGTAACTTACAGAGTGCATCAAACATGATTTTAGACCTTGTTTATGGAAAAGTGTTTATTTCTGTATTTCAAGGTTGCAACTTGATGACAATTGTCCACAGTGTTCCTATAATCTAGTTTAAACAGTACTACAAAAATGTAACTTACAGAGTGCATCAAACATGATTTTAGCCCTTGTTTATGGAAAAGTGTTTATTTCTGTATGTCAAGGTTGCAACTTGCTGAAAATTGTCCACAGTGTTCCTATGATCTAGTTTAAACAGTACTGCAAAAATGTAACTTACAGAGTGCATCAAACATGATTTTAGACCTTGTTTATGGAAAAGTGTTTATTTCTGTATTTCAAGGTTGCAACTTGATGACAATTGTCCACAGTGTTCCTATAATCTAGTTTAAACAGTACTACAAAAATGTAACTTACAGAGTGCATCAAACATGATTTTAGACCTTGTTTATGGAAAAGTGTTTATTTCTGTATTTCAAGGTTGCAACTTGCTGAAAATTGTCCACAGTGTTCCTATGATCTAGTTTAAACAGTACTGCAAATATGTAACTTACAGAGTGCATCAAACATGATTTTAGACCTTGTTTATGGAAAAGTGTTTATTTCTGTATTTCAAGGTTGCAACTTGCTGAAAATTGTCCACAGTGTTCCTATGATCTAGTTTAAACAGTACTGCAAAATTTAACTTACAGAGTGCATCAAACATGATTTTAGACCTTGTTTATGGAAAAGTGTTTATTTCTGTATTTCAAGGTTGCAACTTGCTGAAAATTGTCCACAGTGTTCCTATGATCTAGTTTAAACAGTACTGCAAAAATGTAACTTACAGAGTGCATCAAACATGATTTTAGCCCTTGTTTATGGAAAAGTGTTTATTTCTGTATTTCAAGGTTGCAACTTGCTGAAAATTGTCCACAGTGTTCCTATCATCTAGTTTAAACAGTACTGCAAAAATGTAACTTACAGAGTGCATCAAACATGATTTTAGACCTTGTTTATGGAAAAGTGTTTATTTCTGTATTTCAAGGTTGCAACTTGATGACAATTGTCCACAGTGTTCCTATAATCTAGTTTAAACAGTACTACAAAAATGTAACTTACAGAGTGCATCAAACATGATTTTAGACATTGTTTATGGAAAATTGTTTATTTCTGTATTTCAAGGTTGCAACTTGATGACAATTGTCCACAGTGTTCCTATAATCTAGTTTAAACAGTACTACAAAAATGTAACTTACAGAGTGCAATCAAACATGATTTTAGACCTTGTTTATGGAAAAGTGTTTATTTCTGTATTTCAAGGTTGCAACTTGCTGAAAATTGTCCACAGTGTTCCTATGATCTAGTTTAAACAGTACTGCAAAAATGTAACTTACAGAGTGCATCAAACATGATTTTAGACCTTGTTTATGGAAAAGTGTTTATTTCTGTATTTCAAGGTTGCAACTTGCTGAAAATTGTCCACAGTGTTCCTATGATCTCGTTTAAACAGTACTGCAAATATGTAACTTACAGAGTGCATCAAACATGATTTTAGACCTTGTTTATGGAAAAGTGTTTATTTCTGTATTTCAAGGTTGCAACTTGCTGAAAATTGTCCACAGTGTTCCTATGATCTAGTTTAAACAGTACTGCAAAAATGTAACTTACAGAGTGCATCAAACATGATTTTAGACCTTGTTTATGGAAAAGTGTTTATTTCTGTATTTCAAGGTTGCAACTTGCTGAAAATTGTCCACAGTGTTCCTATGATCTAGTTTAAACAGTACTGCAAAAATGTAACTTACAGAGTGCATCAAACATGATTTTAGACCTTGTTTATGGAAAAGTGTTTATTTCTGTATTTCAAGGTTGCAACTTGCTGAAAATTGTCCACAGTGTTCCTATCATCTAGTTTAAACAGTACTGCAAAAATGTAACTTACAGAGTGCATCAAACATGATTTTAGACCTTGTTTATGGAAAAGTGTTTATTTCTGTATTTCAAGGTTGCAACTTGCTGAAAATTGTCCACAGTGTTCCTATGATCTAGTTTAAACAGTACTGCAAAAATGTAACTTACAGAGTGCATCAAACATGATTTTAGCCCTTGTTTATGGAAAAGTGTTTATTTCTGTATTTCAAGGTTGCAACTTGCTGAAAATTGTCCACAGTGTTCCTATCATCTAGTTTAAACAGTACTGCAAAAATGTAACTTACAGAGTGCATCAAACATGATTTTAGACCTTGTTTATGGAAAAGTGTTTATTTCTGTATTTCAAGGTTGCAACTTGATGACAATTGTCCACAGTGTTCCTATAATCTAGTTTAAACAGTACTACAAAAATGTAACTTACAGAGTGCATCAAACATGATTTTAGACCTTGTTTATGGAAAAGTGTTTATTTCTGTATTTCAAGGTTGCAACTTGATGACAATTGTCCACAGTGTTCCTATAATCTAGTTTAAACAGTACTACAAAAATGTAACTTACAGAGTGCATCAAACATGATTTTAGACCTTGTTTATGGAAAAGTGTTTATTTCTGTATTTCAAGGTTGCAACTTGCTGAAAATTGTCCACAGTGTTCCTATGATCTAGTTTAAACAGTACTGCAAATATGTAACTTACAGAGTGCATCAAACATGATTTTAGACCTTGTTTATGGAAAAGTGTTTATTTCTGTATTTCAAGGTTGCAACTTGCTGAAAATTGTCCACAGTGTTCCTATGATCTAGTTTAAACAGTACTGCAAAATTTAACTTACAGAGTGCATCAAACATGATTTTAGACCTTGTTTATGGAAAAGTGTTTATTTCTGTATTTCAAGGTTGCAACTTGCTGAAAATTGTCCACAGTGTTCCTATGATCTAGTTTAAACAGTACTGCAAAATGTAACTTACAGAGTGCATCAAACATGATTTTAGCCCTTGTTTATGGAAAAGTGTTTATTTCTGTATTTCAAGGTTGCAACTTGCTGAAAAGTGTCCACAGTGTTCCTATCATCTAGTTTAAACAGTACTGCAAAAATGTAACTTACAGAGTGCATCAAACATGATTTTAGACCTTGTTTATGGAAAAGTGTTTATTTCTGTATTTCAAGGTTGCAACTTGATGACAATTGTCCACAGTGTTCCTATAATCTAGTTTAAACAGTACTACAAAAATGTAACTTACAGAGTGCATCAAACATGATTTTAGACATTGTTTATGGAAAATTGTTTATTTCTGTATTTCAAGGTTGCAACTTGATGACAATTGTCCACAGTGTTCCTATAATCTAGTTTAAACAGTACTACAAAAATGTAACTTACAGAGTGCAATCAAACATGATTTTAGACCTTGTTTATGGAAAAGTGTTTATTTCTGTATTTCAAGGTTGCAACTTGCTGAAAATTGTCCACAGTGTTCCTATGATCTAGTTTAAACAGTACTGCAAAAATGTAACTTACAGAGTGCATCAAACATGATTTTAGACCTTGTTTATGGAAAAGTGTTTATTTCTGTATTTCAAGGTTGCAACTTGCTGAAAATTGTCCACAGTGTTCCTATGATCTAGTTTAAACAGTACTGCAAATATGTAACTTACAGAGTGCATCAAACATGATTTTAGACCTTGTTTATGGAAAAGTGTTTATTTCTGTATTTCAAGGTTGCAACTTGCTGAAAATTGTCCACAGTGTTCCTATGATCTAGTTTAAACAGTACTGCAAAAATGTAACTTACAGAGTGCATCAAACATGATTTTAGACCTTGTTTATGGAAAAGTGTTTATTTCTGTATTTCAAGGTTGCAACTTGCTGAAAATTGTCCACAGTGTTCCTATGATCTAGTTTAAACAGTACTGCAAAAATGTAACTTACAGAGTGCATCAAACATGATTTTAGCCCTTGTTTATGGAAAAGTGTTTATTTCTGTATTTCAAGGTTGCAACTTGCTGAAAATTGTCCACAGTGTTCCTATCATCTAGTTTAAACAGTACTGCAAAAATGTAACTTACAGAGTGCATCAAACATGATTTTAGACCTTGTTTATGGAAAAGTGTTTATTTCTGTATTTCAAGGTTGCAACTTGATGACAATTGTCCACAGTGTTCCTATAATCTAGTTTAAACAGTACTACAAAAATGTAACTTACAGAGTGCATCAAACATGATTTTAGACCTTGTTTATGGAAAAGTGTTTATTTCTGTATTTCAAGGTTGCAACTTGCTGAAAATTGTCCACAGTGTTCCTATGATCTAGTTTAAACAGTACTGCAAATATGTAACTTACAGAGTGCATCAAACATGATTTTAGACCTTGTTTATGGAAAAGTGTTTATTTCTGTATTTCAAGGTTGCAACTTGCTGAAAATTGTCCACAGTGTTCCTATGATCTAGTTTAAACAGTACTGCAAAAATGTAACTTACAGAGTGCATCAAACATGATTTTAGCCCTTGTTTATGGAAAAGTGTTTATTTCTGTATTTCAAGGTTGCAACTTGCTGAAAATTGTCCACAGTGTTCCTATGATCTAGTTTAAACAGTACTGCAAAAATGTAACTTACAGAGTGCATCAAACATGATTTTAGACCTTGTTTATGGAAAAGTGTTTATTTCTGTATTTCAAGGTTGCAACTTGCTGAAAATTGTCCACAGTGTTCCTATCATCTAGTTTAAACAGTACTGCAAAAATGTTACTTACAGAGTGCATCAAACATGATTTTAGACCTTGTTTATGGAAAAGTGTTAATTTCTGTATTTCAAGGTTGCAACTTGATGACAATTGTCCACAGTGTTCCTATAATCTAGTTTAAACAGTACTACAAAAATGTAACTTACAGAGTGCATCAAACATGATTTTAGACCTTGTTTATGGAAAAGTGTTTATTTCTGTATTTCAAGGTTGCAACTTGATGACAATTGTCCACAGTGTTCCTATAATCTAGTTTAAACAGTACTACAAAAATGTAACTTACAGAGTGCATCAAACATGATTTTAGACCTTGTTTATGGAAAAGTGTTTATTTCTGTATTTCAAGGTTGCAACTTGCTGAAAATTGTCCACAGTGTTCCTATGATCTAGTTTAAACAGTACTGCAAAAATGTAACTTACAGAGTGCATCAAACATGATTTTAGCCCTTGTTTATGGAAAAGTGTTTATTTCTGTATTTCAAGGTTGCAACTTGCTGAAAATTGTCCACAGTGTTCCTATCATCTAGTTTAAACAGTACTGCAAAAATGTAACTTACAGAGTGCATCAAACATGATTTTAGACCTTGTTTATGGAAAAGTGTTTATTTCTGTATTTCAAGGTTGCAACTTGATGACAATTGTCCACAGTGTTCCTATAATCTAGTTTAAACAGTACTACAAAAATGTAACTTACAGAGTGCATCAAACATGATTTTAGACCTTGTTTATGGAAAAGTGTTTATTTCTGTATTTCAAGGTTGCAACTTGATGACAATTGTCCACAGTGTTCCTATAATCTAGTTTAAACAGTACTACAAAAATGTAACTTACAGAGTGCATCAAACATGATTTTAGACCTTGTTTATGGAAAAGTGTTTATTTCTGTATGTCAAGGTTGCAACTTGCTGAAAATTGTCCACAGTGTTCCTATGATCTAGTTTAAACAGTACTGCAAAAATGTAACTTACAGAGTGCATCAAACATGATTTTAGACCTTGTTTATGGAAAAGTTTTTATTTCTGTATTTCAAGGTTGCAACTTGCTGAAAATTGTCCAGTGTTCCTATGATCTAGTTTAAACAGTACTGCAAAAATGTAACTTACAGAGTGCATCAAACATGATTTTAGACCTTGTTTATGGAAAAGTGTTTATTTCTGTATTTCAAGGTTGCAACTTGCTGAAAATTGTCCACAGTGTTCCTATAATCTAGTTTAAACAGTACTACAAAAATGTAACTTACAGAGTGCATCAAACATGATTTTAGACATTGTTTATGGAAAAGTGTTTATTTCTGTATTTCAAGGTTGCAACTTGATGACAATTGTCCACAGTGTTCCTATAATCTAGTTTAAACAGTACTACAAAAATGTAACTTACAGAGTGCAATCAAACATGATTTTAGACCTTGTTTATGGAAAAGTGTTTATTTCTGTATTTCAAGGTTGCAACTTGCTGAAAATTGTCCACAGTGTTCCTATGATCTAGTTTAAACAGTACTGCAAAAATGTAACTTACAGAGTGCATCAAACATGATTTTAGACCTTGTTTATGGAAAAGTGTTTATTTCTGTATTTCAAGGTTGCAACTTGCTGAAAATTGTCCACAGTGTTCCTATGATCTAGTTTAAACAGTACTGCAAATATGTAACTTACAGAGTGCATCAAACATGATTTTAGACCTTGTTTATGGAAAAGTGTTTATTTCTGTATTTCAAGGTTGCAACTTGCTGAAAATTGTCCACAGTGTTCCTATGATCTAGTTTAAACACTACTGCAAAAATGTAACTTACAGAGTGCATCAAACATGATTTTAGACCTTGTTTATGGAAAAGTGTTTATTTCTGTATTTCAAGGTTGCAACTTGCTGAAAATTGTCCACAGTGTTCCTATCATCTAGTTTAAACAGTACTGCAAAAATGTTACTTACAGAGTGCATCAAACATGATTTTAGACCTTGTTTATGGAAAAGTGTTTATTTCTGTATTTCAAGGTTGCAACTTGATGACAATTGTCCACAGTGTTCCTATAATCTAGTTTAAACAGTACTACAAAAATGTAACTTACAGAGTGCATCAAACATGATTTTAGACCTTGTTTATGGAAAAGTGTTTATTTCTGTATTTCAAGGTTGCAACTTGATGACAATTTTCCACAGTGTTCCTATAATCTAGTTTAAACAGTACTACAAAAATGTAACTTACAGAGTGCATCAAACATGATTTTAGACCTTGTTTATGGAAAAGTGTTTATTTCTGTATTTCAAGGTTGCAACTTGCTGAAAATTGTCCACAGTGTTCCTATGATCTAGTTTAAACAGTACTGCAAAAATGTAACTTACAGAGTGCATCAAACATGATTTTAGACCTTGTTTATGGAAAAGTGTTCATTTCTGTATTTCAAGGTTGCAACTTGCTGAAAATTGTCCACAGTGTTCCTATGATCTAGTTTAAACAGTACTGCAAAAATGTAACTTACAGAGTGCATCAAACATGATTTTAGACCTTGTTTATGGAAAAGTGTTTATTTCTGTATTTCAAGGTTGCAACTTGCTGAAAATTGTCCACAGTGTTCCTATGATCTAGTTTAAACATTACTGCAAATATGTAACTTACAGAGTGCATCAAACATGATTTTAGACCTTGTTTATGGAAAAGTGTTTATTTCTGTATTTCAAGGTTGCAACTTGCTGAAAATTGTCCACAGTGTTCCTATCATCTAGTTTAAACAGTACTGCAAAAATGTAACTTACAGAGTGCATCAAACATGATTTTAGACATTGTTTATGGAAAATTGTTTATTTCTGTATTTCAAGGTTGCAACTTGATGACAATTGTCCACAGTGTTCCTATAATCTAGTTTAAACAGTACTACAAAAATGTAACTTACAGAGTGCATCAAACATGATTTTAGACCTTGTTTATGGAAAAGTGTTTATTTCTGTATTTCAAGGTTGCAACTTGATGACAATTTTCCACAGTGTTCCTATAATCTAGTTTAAACAGTACTACAAAAATGTAACTTACAGAGTGCATCAAACATGATTTTAGACCTTGTTTATGGAAAAGTGTTTATTTCTGTATTTCAAGGTTGCAACTTGCTGAAAATTGTCCACAGTGTTCCTATGATCTAGTTTAAACAGTACTGCAAAAATGTAACTTACAGAGTGCATCAAACATGATTTTAGACCTTGTTTATGGAAAAGTGTTCATTTCTGTATTTCAAGGTTGCAACTTGCTGAAAATTGTCCACAGTGTTCCTATGATCTAGTTTAAACAGTACTGCAAAAATGTAACTTACAGAGTGCATCAAACATGATTTTAGACCTTGTTTATGGAAAAGTGTTTATTTCTGTATTTCAAGGTTGCAACTTGCTGAAAATTGTCCACAGTGTTCCTATGATCTAGTTTAAACATTACTGCAAATATGTAACTTACAGAGTGCATCAAACATGATTTTAGACCTTGTTTATGGAAAAGTGTTTATTTCTGTATTTCAAGGTTGCAACTTGCTGAAAATTGTCCACAGTGTTCCTATCATCTAGTTTAAACAGTACTGCAAAAATGTAACTTACAGAGTGCATCAAACATGATTTTAGACATTGTTTATGGAAAATTGTTTATTTCTGTATTTCAAGGTTGCAACTTGATGACAATTGTCCACAGTGTTCCTATAATCTAGTTTAAACAGTACTACAAAAATGTAACTTACAGAGTGCAATCAAACATGATTTTAGACCTTGTTTATGGAAAAGTGTTTATTTCTGTATTTCAAGGTTGCAACTTGCTGAAAATTGTCCACAGTGTTCCTATGATCTAGTTTAAACAGTACTGCAAAAATGTAACTTACAGAGTGCATCAAACATGATTTTAGACCTTGTTTATGGAAAAGTGTTTATTTCTGTATTTCAAGGTTGCAACTTGCTGAAAATTGTCCACAGTGTTCCTATGATCTAGTTTAAACAGTACTGCAAATATGTAACTTACAGAGTGCATCAAACATGATTTTAGACCTTGTTTATGGAAAAGTGTTTATTTCTGTATTTCAAGGTTGCAACTTGCTGAAAATTGTCCACAGTGTTCCTATGATCTAGTTTAAACAGTACTGCAAAAATGTAACTTACAGAGTGCATCAAACATGATTTTAGACCTTGTTTATGGAAAAGTGTTTATTTCTGTATTTCAAGGTTGCAACTTGCTGAAAATTGTCCACAGTGTTCCTATGATCTAGTTTAAACAGTACTGCAAAAATGTAACTTACAGAGTGCATCAAACATGATTTTAGCCCTTGTTTATGGAAAAGTGTTTATTTCTGTATTTCAAGGTTGCAACTTGCTGAAAATTGTCCACAGTGTTCCTATCATCTAGTTTAAACAGTACTGCAAAAATGTAACTTACAGAGTGCATCAAACATGATTTTAGACCTTGTTTATGGAAAAGTGTTTATTTCTGTATTTCAAGGTTGCAACTTGATGACAATTGTCCACAGTGTTCCTATAATCTAGTTTAAACAGTACTACAAAAATGTAACTTACAGAGTGCATCAAACATGATTTTAGACCTTGTTTATGGAAAAGTGTTTATTTCTGTATTTCAAGGTTGCAACTTGCTGAAAATTGTCCACAGTGTTCCTATGATCTAGTTTAAACAGTACTGCAAATATGTAACTTACAGAGTGCATCAAACATGATTTTAGACCTTGTTTATGGAAAAGTGTTTATTTCTGTATTTCAAGGTTGCAACTTGCTGAAAATTGTCCACAGTGTTCCTATGATCTAGTTTAAACAGTACTGCAAAAATTTAACTTACAGAGTGCATCAAACATGATTTTAGACCTTGTTTATGGAAAAGTGTTTATTTCTGTATTTCAAGGTTGCAACTTGCTGAAAATTGTCCACAGTGTTCCTATGATCTAGTTTAAACAGTACTGCAAAAATGTAACTTACAGAGTGCATCAAACATGATTTTAGCCCTTGTTTATGGAAAAGTGTTTATTTCTGTATTTCAAGGTTGCAACTTGCTGAAAATTGTCCACAGTGTTCCTATCATCTAGTTTAAACAGTACTGCAAAATGTAACTTACAGAGTGCATCAAACATGATTTTAGACCTTGTTTATGGAAAAGTGTTTATTTCTGTATTTCAAGGTTGCAACTTGATGACAATTGTCCACAGTGTTCCTATAATCTTGTTTAAACAGTACTACAAAAATGTAACTTACAGAGTGCATCAAACATGATTTTAGACCTTGTTTATGGAAAAGTGTTTATTTCTGTATTTCAAGGTTGCAACTTGATGACAATTGTCCACAGTGTTCCTATAATCTAGTTTAAACAGTACTACAAAAATGTAACTTACAGAGTGCATCAAACATGATTTTAGACCTTGTTTATGGAAAAGTGTTTATTTCTGTATGTCAAGGTTGCAACTTGCTGAAAATTGTCCACAGTGTTCCTATGATCTAGTTTAAACAGTACTGCAAATATGTAACTTACAGAGTGCATCAAACATGATTTTAGACCTTGTTTATGGAAAAGTGTTTATTTCTGTATTTCAAGGTTGCAACTTGCTGAAAATTGTCCACAGTGTTCCTATCATCTAGTTTAAACAGTACTGCAAAAATGTAACTTACAGAGTGCATCAAACATGATTTTAGACATTGTTTATGGAAAATTGTTTATTTCTGTATTTCAAGGTTGCAACTTGATGACAATTGTCCACAGTGTTCCTATAATCTAGTTTAAACAGTACTACAAAAATGTAACTTACAGAGTGCAATCAAACATGATTTTAGACCTTGTTTATGGAAAAGTGTTTATTTCTGTATTTCAAGGTTGCAACTTGCTGAAAATTGTCCACAGTGTTCCTATGATCTAGTTTAAACAGTACTGCAAAAATGTAACTTACAGAGTGCATCAAACATGATTTTAGACCTTGTTTATGGAAAAGTGTTTATTTCTGTATTTCAAGGTTGCAACTTGCTGAAAATTGTCCACAGTGTTCCTATGATCTAGTTTAAACAGTACTGCAAATATGTAACTTACAGAGTGCATCAAACATGATTTTAGACCTTGTTTATGGAAAAGTGTTTATTTCTGTATTTCAAGGTTGCAACTTGATGACAATTGTCCACAGTGTTCCTATGATCTAGTTTAAACAGTACTACAAAAATGTAACTTACAGAGTGCATCAAACATGATTTTAGACCTTGTTTATGGAAAAGTGTTTATTTCTGTATTTCAAGGTTGCAACTTGCTGAAAATTGTCCACAGAGTGCATCAAACATGATTTTAGACCTTGTTTATGGAAAAGTGTTTATTTCTATATTTCAAGGTTGCAACTTGATGACAATTGTCCACAGTGTTCCTATAATCTAGTTTAAACAGTACTACAAAAATGTAACTTACAGAGTGCATCAAACATGATTTTAGACCTTGTTTATGGAAAAGTGTTTATTTCTGTATGTCAAGGTTGCAACTTGCTGAAAATTGTCCACAGTGTTCCTATGATCTAGTTTAAACAGTACTGCAAAAATGTAACTTACAGAGTGCATCAAACATGATTTTAGCCCTTGTTTATGGAAAAGTGTTTATTTCTGTATTTCAAGGTTGCAACTTGCTGAAAATTGTCCACAGTGTTCCTATGATCTAGTTTAAACAGTACTGCAAAAATGTAACTTACAGAGTGCATCAAACATGATTTTAGACCTTGTTTATGGAAAAGTGTTTATTTCTGTATTTCAAGGTTGCAACTTGCTGAAAATTGTCCACAGTGTTCCTATGATCTAGTTTAAACAGTACTGCAAATATGTAACTTACAGAGTGCATCAAACATGATTTTAGACCTTGTTTATGGAAAAGTGTTTATTTCTGTATTTCAAGGTTGCAACTTGCTGAAAATTGTCCACAGTGTTCCTATGATCTAGTTTAAACAGTACTGCAAAAATGTAACTTACAGAGTGCATCAAACATGATTTTCGACCTTGTTTATGGAAAAGTGTTTATTTCTGTATTTCAAGGTTGCAACTTGCTGAAAATTGTCCACAGTGTTCCTATGATCTAGTTTAAACAGTACTGCAAAATGTAACTTACAGAGTGCATCAAACATGATTTTAGACCTTGTTTATGGAAAAGTGTTTATTTCTGTATTTCAAGGTTGCAACTTGCTGAAAATTGTCCACAGTGTTCCTATGATCTAGTTTAAACAGTACTGCAAATATGTAACTTACAGAGTGCATCAAACATGATTTTAGACCTTGTTTATGGAAAAGTGTTTATTTCTGTATTTCAAGGTTGCAACTTGCTGAAAATTGTCCACAGTGTTCCTATCATCTAGTTTAAACAGTACTGCAAAAATGTAACTTACAGAGTGCATCAAACATGATTTTAGACATTGTTTATGGAAAATTGTTTATTTCTGTATTTCAAGGTTGCAACTTGATGACAATTGTCCACAGTGTTCCTATAATCTAGTTTAAACAGTACTACAAAAATGTAACTTACAGAGTGCAATCAAACATGATTTTAGACCTTGTTTATGGAAAAGTGTTTATTTCTGTATTTCAAGGTTGCAACTTGCTGAAAATTGTCCACAGTGTTCCTATGATCTAGTTTAAACAGTACTGCAAAAATGTAACTTACAGAGTGCATCAAACATGATTTTAGACCTTGTTTATGGAAAAGTGTTTATTTCTGTATTTCAAGGTTGCAACTTGCTGAAAATTGTCCACAGTGTTCCTATGATCTAGTTTAAACAGTACTGCAAATATGTAACTTACAGAGTGCATCAAACATGATTTTAGACCTTGTTTATGGAAAAGTGTTTATTTCTGTATTTCAAGGTTGCAACTTGCTGAAAATTGTCCACAGTGTTCCTATGATCTAGTTTAAACAGTACTGCAAAAATGTAACTTACAGAGTGCATCAAACATGATTTTAGACCTTGTTTATGGAAAAGTGTTTATTTCTGTATTTCAAGGTTGCAACTTGCTGAAAATTGTCCACAGTGTTCCTATGATCTAGTTTAAACAGTACTGCAAATATGTAACTTACAGAGTGCATCAAACATGATTTTAGACCTTGTTTATGGAAAAGTGTTTATTTCTGTATTTCAAGGTTGCAACTTGCTGAAAATTGTCCACAGTGTTCCTATGATCTAGTTTAAACAGTACTGCAAATATGTAACTTACAGAGTGCATCAAACATGATTTTAGACCTTGTTTATGGAAAAGTGTTTATTTCTGTATTTCAAGGTTGCAACTTGCTGAAAATTGTCCACAGTGTTCCTATCATCTAGTTTAAACAGTACTGCAAAAATGTAACTTACAGAGTGCATCAAACATGATTTTAGACATTGTTTATGGAAAATTGTTTATTTCTGTATTTCAAGGTTGCAACTTGATGACAATTGTCCACAGTGTTCCTATAATCTAGTTTAAACAGTACTACAAAAATGTAACTTACAGAGTGCAATCAAACATGATTTTAGACCTTGTTTATGGAAAAGTGTTTATTTCTGTATTTCAAGGTTGCAACTTGCTGAAAATTGTCCACAGTGTTCCTATGATCTAGTTTAAACAGTACTGCAAAAATGTAACTTACAGAGTGCATCAAACATGATTTTAGACCTTGTTTATGGAAAAGTGTTTATTTCTGTATTTCAAGGTTGCAACTTGCTGAAAATTGTCCACAGTGTTCCTATGATCTAGTTTAAACAGTACTGCAAATATGTAACTTACAGAGTGCATCAAACATGATTTTAGACCTTGTTTATGGAAAAGTGTTTATTTCTGTATTTCAAGGTTGCAACTTGCTGAAAATTGTCCACAGTGTTCCTATGATCTAGTTTAAACAGTACTGCAAAAATGTAACTTACAGAGTGCATCAAACATGATTTTAGACCTTGTTTATGGAAAAGTGTTTATTTCTGTATTTCAAGGTTGCAACTTGCTGAAAATTGTCCACAGTGTTCCTATGATCTAGTTTAAACAGTACTGCAAATATGTAACTTACAGAGTGCATCAAACATGATTTTAGACCTTGTTTATGGAAAAGTGTTTATTTCTGTATTTCAAGGTTGCAACTTGCTGAAAATTGTCCACAGTGTTCCTATGATCTAGTTTAAACAGTACTGCAAATATGTAACTTACAGAGTGCATCAAACATGATTTTAGACCTTGTTTATGGAAAAGTGTTTATTTCTGTATTTCAAGGTTGCAACTTGCTGAAAATTGTCCACAGTGTTCCTATCATCTAGTTTAAACAGTACTGCAAATATGTAACTTACAGAGTGTATCAAACATGATTTTAGACCTTGTTTATGGAAAAGTGTTTATTTCTGTATTTCAACGTTGCAACTTGCTGAAAATTGTCCACAGTGTTCCTATGATCTAGTTTAAACAGTACTGCAAAAATGTAACTTACAGAGTGCATCAAACATGATTTTAGACCTTGTTTATGGAAAAGTGTTTATTTCTGTATTTCAAGGTTGCAACTTGCTGAAAATTGTCCACAGAGTGCATCAAACATGATTTTAGACCTTGTTTATGGAAAAGTGTTTATTTCTGTATTTCAAGGTTGCAACTTGATGACAATTGTCCACAGTGTTCCTATAATCTAGTTTAAACAGTACTACAAAAATGTAACTTACAGAGTGCATCAAACATGATTTTAGACCTTGTTTATGGAAAAGTGTTTATTTCTGTATGTCAAGGTTGCAACTTGCTGAAAATTGTCCACAGTGTTCCTATGATCTAGTTTAAACAGTACTGCAAAAATGTAACTTACAGAGTGCATCAAACATGATTTTAGCCCTTGTTTATGGAAAAGTGTTTATTTCTGTATTTCAAGGTTGCAACTTGCTGAAAATTGTCCACAGTGTTCCTATGATCTAGTTTAAACAGTACTGCAAAAATGTAACTTACAGAGTGCATCAAACATGATTTTAGACCTTGTTTATGGAAAAGTGTTTATTTCTGTATTTCAAGGTTGCAACTTGCTGAAAATTGTCCACAGTGTTCCTATGATCTAGTTTAAACAGTACTGCAAATATGTAACTTACAGAGTGCATCAAACATGATTTTAGACCTTGTTTATGGAAAAGTGTTTATTTCTGTATTTCAAGGTTGCAACTTGCTGAAAATTGTCCACAGTGTTCCTATGATCTAGTTTAAACAGTACTGCAAATATGTAACTTACAGAGTGTATCAAACATGATTTTAGACCTTGTTTATGGAAAAGTGTTTATTTCTGTATTTCAACGTTGCAACTTGCTGAAAATTGTCCACAGTGTTCCTATGATCTAGTTTAAACAGTACTGCAAAAATGTAACTTACAGAGTGCATCAAACATGATTTTAGACCTTGTTTATGGAAAAGTGTTTATTTCTGTATTTCAAGGTTGCAACTTGCTGAAAATTGTCCACAGAGTGCATCAAACATGATTTTAGACCTTGTTTATGGAAAAGTGTTTATTTCTGTATTTCAAGGTTGCAACTTGCTGAAAATTGTCCACAGAGTGCATCAAACATGATTTTAGACCTTGTTTATGGAAAAGTGTTTATTTCTGTATTTCAAGGTTGCAACTTGATGACAATTGTCCACAGTGTTCCTATAATCTAGTTTAAACAGTACTACAAAAATGTAACTTACAGAGTGCATCAAACATGATTTTAGACCTTGTTTATGGAAAAGTGTTTATTTCTGTATGTCAAGGTTGCAACTTGCTGAAAATTGTCCACAGTGTTCCTATGATCTAGTTTAAACAGTACTGCAAAAATGTAACTTACAGAGTGCATCAAACATGATTTTAGCCCTTGTTTATGGAAAAGTGTTTATTTCTGTATTTCAAGGTTGCAACTTGCTGAAAATTGTCCACAGTGTTCCTATGATCTAGTTTAAACAGTACTGCAAAAATGTAACTTACAGAGTGCATCAAACATGATTTTAGACCTTGTTTATGGAAAAGTGTTTATTTCTGTATTTCAAGGTTGCAACTTGCTGAAAATTGTCCACAGTGTTCCTATGATCTAGTTTAAACAGTACTGCAAATATGTAACTTACAGAGTGCATCAAACATGATTTTAGACCTTGTTTATGGAAAAGTGTTTATTTCTGTATTTCAAGGTTGCAACTTGCTGAAAATTGTCCACAGTGTTCCTATGATCTAGTTTAAACAGTACTGCAAATATGTAACTTACAGAGTGTATCAAACATGATTTTAGACCTTGTTTATGGAAAAGTGTTTATTTCTGTATTTCAACGTTGCAACTTGCTGAAAATTGTCCACAGTGTTCCTATGATCTAGTTTAAACAGTACTGCAAAAATGTAACTTACAGAGTGCATCAAACATGATTTTAGACCTTGTTTATGGAAAAGTGTTTATTTCTGTATTTCAAGGTTGCAACTTGCTGAAAATTGTCCACAGAGTGCATCAAACATGATTTTAGACCTTGTTTATGGAAAAGTGTTTATTTCTGTATTTCAAGGTTGCAACTTGATGACAATTGTCCACAGTGTTCCTATAATCTAGTTTAAACAGTACTACAAAAATGTAACTTACAGAGTGCATCAAACATGATTTTAGACCTTGTTTATGGAAAAGTGTTTATTTCTGTATGTCAAGGTTGCAACTTGCTGAAAATTGTCCACAGTGTTCCTATGATCTAGTTTAAACAGTACTGCAAAAATGTAACTTACAGAGTGCATCAAACATGATTTTAGCCCTTGTTTATGGAAAAGTGTTTATTTCTGTATTTCAAGGTTGCAACTTGCTGAAAATTGTCCACAGTGTTCCTATGATCTAGTTTAAACAGTACTGCAAAAATGTAACTTACAGAGTGCATCAAACATGATTTTAGACCTTGTTTATGGAAAAGTGTTTATTTCTGTATTTCAAGGTTGCAACTTGCTGAAAATTGTCCACAGTGTTCCTATGATCTAGTTTAAACAGTACTGCAAATATGTAACTTACAGAGTGCATCAAACATGATTTTAGACCTTGTTTATGGAAAAGTGTTTATTTCTGTATTTCAAGGTTGCAACTTGCTGAAAATTGTCCACAGTGTTCCTATGATCTAGTTTAAACAGTACTGCAAAAATGTAACTTACAGAGTGCATCAAACATGATTTTCGACCTTGTTTATGGAAAAGTGTTTATTTCTGTATTTCAAGGTTGCAACTTGCTGAAAATTGTCCACAGTGTTCCTATGATCTAGTTTAAACATTACTGCAAATATGTAACTTACAGAGTGCATCAAACATGATTTTAGACCTTGTTTATGGAAAAGTGTTTATTTCTGTATTTCAAGGTTGCAACTTGCTGAAAATTGTCCACAGTGTTCCTATCATCTAGTTTAAACAGTACTGCAAAAATGTAACTTACAGAGTGCATCAAACATGATTTTAGACATTGTTTATGGAAAATTGTTTATTTCTGTATTTCAAGGTTGCAACTTGATGACAATTGTCCACAGTGTTCCTATAATCTAGTTTAAACAGTACTACAAAAATGTAACTTACAGAGTGCAATCAAACATGATTTTAGACCTTGTTTATGGAAAAGTGTTTATTTCTGTATTTCAAGGTTGCAACTTGCTGAAAATTGTCCACAGTGTTCCTATGATCTAGTTTAAACAGTACTGCAAAAATGTAACTTACAGAGTGCATCAAACATGATTTTAGACCTTGTTTATGGAAAAGTGTTTATTTCTGTATTTCAAGGTTGCAACTTGCTGAAAATTGTCCACAGTGTTCCTATGATCTAGTTTAAACAGTACTGCAAATATGTAACTTACAGAGTGCATCAAACATGATTTTAGACCTTGTTTATGGAAAAGTGTTTATTTCTGTATTTCAAGGTTGCAACTTGCTGAAAATTGTCCACAGTGTTCCTATGATCTAGTTTAAACAGTACTGCAAAAATGTAACTTACAGAGTGCATCAAACATGATTTTAGACCTTGTTTATGGAAAAGTGTTTATTTCTGTATTTCAAGGTTGCAACTTGCTGAAAATTGTCCACAGTGTTCCTATGATCTAGTTTAAACAGTACTGCAAAAATGTAACTTACAGAGTGCATCAAACATGATTTTAGCCCTTGTTTATGGAAAAGTGTTTATTTCTGTATTTCAAGGTTGCAACTTGCTGAAAATTGTCCACAGTGTTCCTATGATCTAGTTTAAACAGTACGGCAAATATGTAACTTACAGAGTGCATCAAACATGATTTTAGACCTTGTTTATGGAAAAGTGTTTATTTCTGTATTTCAAGGTTGCAACTTGCTGAAAATTGTCCACAGTGTTCCTATGATCTAGTTTAAACAGTACTGCAAAAATGTAACTTACAGAGTGCATCAAACATGATTTTAGCCCTTGTTTATGGAAAAGTGTTTATTTCTGTATTTCAAGGTTGCAACTTGCTGAAAATTGTCCACAGTGTTCCTATCATCTAGTTTAAACAGTACTGCAAAAATGTAACTTACAGAGTGCATCAAACATGATTTTAGACCTTGTTTATGGAAAAGTGTTTATTTCTGTATTTCAAGGTTGCAACTTGATGACAATTGTCCACAGTGTTCCTATAATCTAGTTTAAACAGTACTACAAAAATGTAACTTACAGAGTGCATCAAACATGATTTTAGACCTTGTTTATGGAAAAGTGTTTATTTCTGTATTTCAAGGTTGCAACTTGCTGAAAATTGTCCACAGTGTTCCTATGATCTAGTTTAAACAGTACTGCAAATATGTAACTTACAGAGTGCATCAAACATGATTTTAGACCTTGTTTATGGAAAAGTGTTTATTTCTGTATTTCAAGGTTGCAACTTGCTGAAAATTGTCCACAGTGTTCCTATGATCTAGTTTAAACAGTACTGCAAAAATTTAACTTACAGAGTGCATCAAACATGATTTTAGACCTTGTTTATGGAAAAGTGTTTATTTCTGTATTTCAAGGTTGCAACTTGCTGAAAATTGTCCACAGTGTTCCTATGATCTAGTTTAAACAGTACTGCAAAAATGTAACTTACAGAGTGCATCAAACATGATTTTAGCCCTTGTTTATGGAAAAGTGTTTATTTCTGTATTTCAAGGTTGCAACTTGCTGAAAATTGTCCACAGTGTTCCTATCATCTAGTTTAAACAGTACTGCAAAAATGTAACTTACAGAGTGCATCAAACATGATTTTAGACCTTGTTTATGGAAAAGTGTTTATTTCTGTATTTCAAGGTTGCAACTTGATGACAATTGTCCACAGTGTTCCTATAATCTAGTTTAAACAGTACTACAAAAATGTAACTTACAGAGTGCATCAAACATGATTTTAGACCTTGTTTATGGAAAAGTGTTTATTTCTGTATTTCAAGGTTGCAACTTGATGACAATTGTCCACAGTGTTCCTATAATCTAGTTTAAACAGTACTACAAAAATGTAACTTACAGAGTGCATCAAACATGATTTTAGACCTTGTTTATGGAAAAGTGTTTATTTCTGTATGTCAAGGTTGCAACTTGCTGAAAATTGTCCACAGTGTTCCTATGATCTAGTTTAAACAGTACTGCAAAAATGTAACTTACAGAGTGCATCAAACATGATTTTAGACCTTGTTTATGGAAAAGTTTTTATTTCTGTATTTCAAGGTTGCAACTTGCTGAAAATTGTCCAGTGTTCCTATGATCTAGTTTAAACAGTACTGCAAAAATGTAACTTACAGAGTGCATCAAACATGATTTTAGACCTTGTTTATGGAAAAGTGTTTATTTCTGTATTTCAAGGTTGCAACTTGCTGAAAATTGTCCACAGTGTTCCTATAATCTAGTTTAAACAGTACTACAAAAATGTAACTTACAGAGTGCATCAAACATGATTTTAGACATTGTTTATGGAAAAGTGTTTATTTCTGTATTTCAAGGTTGCAACTTGATGACAATTGTCCACAGTGTTCCTATAATCTAGTTTAAACAGTACTACAAAAATGTAACTTACAGAGTGCAATCAAACATGATTTTAGACCTTGTTTATGGAAAAGTGTTTATTTCTGTATTTCAAGGTTGCAACTTGCTGAAAATTGTCCACAGTGTTCCTATGATCTAGTTTAAACAGTACTGCAAAAATGTAACTTACAGAGTGCATCAAACATGATTTTAGACCTTGTTTATGGAAAAGTGTTTATTTCTGTATTTCAAGGTTGCAACTTGCTGAAAATTGTCCACAGTGTTCCTATGATCTAGTTTAAACAGTACTGCAAATATGTAACTTACAGAGTGCATCAAACATGATTTTAGACCTTGTTTATGGAAAAGTGTTTATTTCTGTATTTCAAGGTTGCAACTTGCTGAAAATTGTCCACAGTGTTCCTATGATCTAGTTTAAACAGTACTGCAAATATGTAACTTACAGAGTGCATCAAACATGATTTTAGACCTTGTTTATGGAAAAGTGTTTATTTCTGTATTTCAAGGTTGCAACTTGCTGAAAATTGTCCACAGTGTTCCTATCATCTAGTTTAAACAGTACTGCAAAAATGTAACTTACAGAGTGCATCAAACATGATTTTAGACATTGTTTATGGAAAATTGTTTATTTCTGTATTTCAAGGTTGCAACTTGATGACAATTGTCCACAGTGTTCCTATAATCTAGTTTAAACAGTACTACAAAAATGTAACTTACAGAGTCCAATCAAACATGATTTTAGACCTTGTTTATGGAAAAGTGTTTATTTCTGTATTTCAAGGTTGCAACTTGCTGAAAATTGTCCACAGTGTTCCTATGATCTAGTTTAAACAGTACTGCAAAAATGTAACTTACAGAGTGCATCAAACATGATTTTAGACCTTGTTTATGGAAAAGTGTTTATTTCTGTATTTCAAGGTTGCAACTTGCTGAAAATTGTCCACAGTGTTCCTATGATCTAGTTTAAACAGTACTGCAAATATGTAACTTACAGAGTGCATCAAACATGATTTTAGACCTTGTTTATGGAAAAGTGTTTATTTCTGTATTTCAAGGTTGCAACTTGCTGAAAATTGTCCACAGTGTTCCTATGATCTAGTTTAAACAGTACTGCAAAAATGTAACTTACAGAGTGCATCAAACATGATTTTAGACCTTGTTTATGGAAAAGTGTTTATTTCTGTATTTCAAGGTTGCAACTTGCTGAAAATTGTCCACAGAGTGCATCAAACATGATTTTAGACCTTGTTTATGGAAAAGTGTTTATTTCTGTATTTCAAGGTTGCAACTTGATGACAATTGTCCACAGTGTTCCTATAATCTAGTTTAAACAGTACTACAAAAATGTAACTTACAGAGTGCATCAAACATGATTTTAGACCTTGTTTATGGAAAAGTGTTTATTTCTGTATGTCAAGGTTGCAACTTGCTGAAAATTGTCCACAGTGTTCCTATGATCTAGTTTAAACAGTACTGCAAAAATGTAACTTACAGAGTGCATCAAACATGATTTTAGCCCTTGTTTATGGAAAAGTGTTTATTTCTGTATTTCAAGGTTGCAACTTGCTGAAAATTGTCCACAGTGTTCCTATGATCTAGTTTAAACAGTACTGCAAAAATGTAACTTACAGAGTGCATCAAACATGATTTTAGACCTTGTTTATGGAAAAGTGTTTATTTCTGTATTTCAAGGTTGCAACTTGCTGAAAATTGTCCACAGTGTTCCTATGATCTAGTTTAAACAGTACTGCAAATATGTAACTTACAGAGTGCATCAAACATGATTTTAGACCTTGTTTATGGAAAAGTGTTTATTTCTGTATTTCAAGGTTGCAACTTGCTGAAAATTGTCCACAGTGTTCCTATGATCTAGTTTAAACAGTACTGCAAAAATGTAACTTACAGAGTGCATCAAACATGATTTTCGACCTTGTTTATGGAAAAGTGTTTATTTCTGTATTTCAAGGTTGCAACTTGCTGAAAATTGTCCACAGTGTTCCTATGATCTAGTTTAAACAGTACTGCAAATATGTAACTTACAGAGTGCATCAAACATGATTTTAGACCTTGTTTATGGAAAAGTGTTTATTTCTGTATTTCAAGGTTGCAACTTGCTGAAAATTGTCCACAGTGTTCCTATGATCTAGTTTAAACAGTACTGCAAAAATGTAACTTACAGAGTGCATCAAACATGATTTTAGACGTTGTTTATGGAAAATTGTTTATTTCTGTATTTCAAGGTTGCAACTTGATGACAATTGTCCACAGTGTTCCTATAATCTAGTTTAAACAGTACTACAAAAATGTAACTTACAGAGTGCAATCAAACATGATTTTAGACCTTGTTTATGGAAAAGTGTTTATTTCTGTATTTCAAGGTTGCAACTTGCTGAAAATTGTCCACAGTGTTCCTATGATCTAGTTTAAACAGTACTGCAAATATGTAACTTACAGAGTGCATCAAACATGATTTTAGACCTTGTTTATGGAAAAGTGTTTATTTCTGTATTTCAAGGTTGCAACTTGCTGAAAATTGTCCACAGTGTTCCTATGATCTAGTTTAAACAGTACTGCAAAAATGTAACTTACAGAGTGCATCAAACATGATTTTCGACCTTGTTTATGGAAAAGTGTTTATTTCTGTATTTCAAGGTTGCAACTTGCTGAAAATTGTCCACAGTGTTCCTATGATCTAGTTTAAACAGTACTGCAAATATGTAACTTACAGAGTGCATCAAACATGATTTTAGACCTTGTTTATGGAAAAGTGTTTATTTCTGTATTTCAAGGTTGCAACTTGCTGAAAATTGTCCACAGTGTTCCTATGATCTAGTTTAAACAGTACTGCAAAAATGTAACTTACAGAGTGCATCAAACATGATTTTAGACATTGTTTATGGAAAATTGTTTATTTCTGTATTTCAAGGTTGCAACTTGATGACAATTGTCCACAGTGTTCCTATAATCTAGTTTAAACAGTACTACAAAAATGTAACTTACAGAGTGCAATCAAACATGATTTTAGACCTTGTTTATGGAAAAGTGTTTATTTCTGTATTTCAAGGTTGCAACTTGCTGAAAATTGTCCACAGTGTTCCTATGATCTAGTTTAAACAGTACTGCAAAAATGTAACTTACAGAGTGCATCAAACATGATTTTAGACCTTGTTTATGGAAAAGTGTTTATTTCTGTATTTCAAGGTTGCAACTTGCTGAAAATTGTCCACAGTGTTCCTATGATCTAGTTTAAACAGTACTGCAAATATGTAACTTACAGAGTGCATCAAACATGATTTTAGACCTTGTTTATGGAAAAGTGTTTATTTCTGTATTTCAAGGTTGCAACTTGCTGAAAATTGTCCACAGTGTTCCTATGATCTAGTTTAAACAGTACTGCAAAAATGTAACTTACAGAGTGCATCAAACATGATTTTAGACCTTGTTTATGGAAAAGTGTTTATTTCTGTATTTCAAGGTTGCAACTTGCTGAAAATTGTCCACAGTGTTCCTATGATCTAGTTTAAACAGTACTGCAAATATGTAACTTACAGAGTGCATCAAACATGATTTTAGACCTTGTTTATGGAAAAGTGTTTATTTCTGTATTTCAAGGTTGCAACTTGCTGAAAATTGTCCACAGTGTTCCTATGATCTAGTTTAAACAGTACTGCAAATATGTAACTTACAGAGTGCATCAAACATGATTTTAGACCTTGTTTATGGAAAAGTGTTTATTTCTGTATTTCAAGGTTGCAACTTGCTGAAAATTGTCCACAGTGTTCCTATCATCTAGTTTAAACAGTACTGCAAAAATGTAACTTACAGAGTGCATCAAACATGATTTTAGACATTGTTTATGGAAAATTGTTTATTTCTGTATTTCAAGGTTGCAACTTGATGACAATTGTCCACAGTGTTCCTATAATCTAGTTTAAACAGTACTACAAAAATGTAACTTACAGAGTGCAATAAAACATGATTTTAGACCTTGTTTATGGAAAAGTGTTTATTTCTGTATTTCAAGGTTGCAACTTGCTGAAAATTGTCCACAGTGTTCCTATGATCTAGTTTAAACAGTACTGCAAAAATGTAACTTACAGAGTGCATCAAACATGATTTTAGACCTTGTTTATGGAAAAGTGTTTATTTCTGTATTTCAAGGTTGCAACTTGCTGAAAATTGTCCACAGTGTTCCTATGATCTAGTTTAAACAGTACTGCAAATATGTAACTTACAGAGTGCATCAAACATGATTTTAGACCTTGTTTATGGAAAAGTGTTTATTTCTGTATTTCAAGGTTGCAACTTGCTGAAAATTGTCCACAGTGTTCCTATGATCTAGTTTAAACAGTACTGCAAAAATGTAACTTACAGAGTGCATCAAACATGATTTTAGACCTTGTTTATGGAAAAGTGTTTATTTCTGTATTTCAAGGTTGCAACTTGCTGAAAATTGTCCACAGAGTGCATCAAACATGATTTTAGACCTTGTTTATGGAAAAGTGTTTATTTCTGTATTTCAAGGTTGCAACTTGATGACAATTGTCCACAGTGTTCCTATAATCTAGTTTAAACAGTACTACAAAAATGTAACTTACAGAGTGCATCAAACATGATTTTAGACCTTGTTTATGGAAAAGTGTTTATTTCTGTATGTCAAGGTTGCAACTTGCTGAAAATTGTCCACAGTGTTCCTATGATCTAGTTTAAACAGTACTGCAAAAATGTAACTTACAGAGTGCATCAAACATGATTTTAGCCCTTGTTTATGGAAAAGTGTTTATTTCTGTATTTCAAGGTTGCAACTTGCTGAAAATTGTCCACAGTGTTCCTATGATCTAGTTTAAACAGTACTGCAAAAATGTAACTTACAGAGTGCATCAAACATGATTTTAGACCTTGTTTATGGAAAAGTGTTTATTTCTGTATTTCAAGGTTGCAACTTGCTGAAAATTGTCCACAGTGTTCCTATGATCTAGTTTAAACAGTACTGCAAATATGTAACTTACAGAGTGCATCAAACATGATTTTAGACCTTGTTTATGGAAAAGTGTTTATTTCTGTATTTCAAGGTTGCAACTTGCTGAAAATTGTCCACAGTGTTCCTATCATCTAGTTTAAACAGTACTGCAAAAATGTAACTTACAGAGTGCATCAAACATGATTTTAGACATTGTTTATGGAAAATTGTTTATTTCTGTATTTCAAGGTTGCAACTTGATGACAATTGTCCACAGTGTTCCTATAATCTAGTTTAAACAGTACTACAAAAATGTAACTTACAGAGTGCAATCAAACATGATTTTAGACCTTGTTTATGGAAAAGTGTTTATTTCTGTATTTCAAGGTTGCAACTTGCTGAAAATTGTCCACAGTGTTCCTATGATCTAGTTTAAACAGTACTGCAAAAATGTAACTTACAGAGTGCATCAAACATGATTTTAGACCTTGTTTATGGAAAAGTGTTTATTTCTGTATTTCAAGGTTGTAACTTGCTGAAAATTGTCCACAGTGTTCCTATGATCTAGTTTAAACAGTACTGCAAATATGTAACTTACAGAGTGCATCAAACATGATTTTAGACCTTGTTTATGGAAAAGTGTTTATTTCTGTATTTCAAGGTTGCAACTTGCTGAAAATTGTCCACAGTGTTCCTATGATCTAGTTTAAACAGTACTGCAAAAATGTAACTTACAGAGTGCATCAAACATGATTTTAGACCTTGTTTATGGAAAAGTGTTTATTTCTGTATTTCAAGGTTGCAACTTGCTGAAAATTGTCCACAGAGTGCATCAAACATGATTTTAGACCTTGTTTATGGAAAAGTGTTTATTTCTGTATTTCAAGGTTGCAACTTGATGACAATTGTCCACAGTGTTCCTATAATCTAGTTTAAACAGTACTACAAAAATGTAACTTACAGAGTGCATCAAACATGATTTTAGACCTTGTTTATGGAAAAGTGTTTATTTCTGTATGTCAAGGTTGCAACTTGCTGAAAATTGTCCACAGTGTTCCTATGATCTAGTTTAAACAGTACTGCAAAAATGTAACTTACAGAGTGCATCAAACATGATTTTATCCCTTGTTTATGGAAAAGTGTTTATTTCTGTATTTCAAGGTTGCAACTTGCTGAAAATTGTCCACAGTGTTCCTATGATCTAGTTTAAACAGTACTGCAAAAATGTAACTTACAGAGTGCATCAAACATGATTTTAGACCTTGTTTATGGAAAAGTGTTTATTTCTGTATTTCAAGGTTGCAACTTGCTGAAAATTGTCCACAGTGTTCCTATGATCTAGTTTAAACAGTACTGCAAAAATGTAACTTACAGAGTGCATCAAACATGATTTTAGACCTTGTTTATGGAAAAGTGTTTATTTCTGTATTTCAAGGTTGCAACTTGCTGAAAATTGTCCACAGTGTTCCTATGATCTAGTTTAAACAGTACTGCAAATATGTAACTTACAGAGTGCATCAAACATGATTTTAGACCTTGTTTATGGAAAAGTGTTTATTTCTGTATTTCAAGGTTGCAACTTGCTGAAAATTGTCCACAGTGTTCCTATGATCTAGTTTAAACAGTACTGCAAAAATGTAACTTACAGAGTGCATCAAACATGATTTTAGACCTTGTTTATGGAAAAGTGTTTATTTCTGTATTTCAAGGTTGCAACTTGCTGAAAATTGTCCACAGAGTGCATCAAACATGATTTTAGACCTTGTTTATGGAAAAGTGTTTATTTCTGTATTTCAAGGTTGCAACTTGATGACAATTGTCCACAGTGTTCCTATAATCTAGTTTAAACAGTACTACAAAAATGTAACTTACAGAGTGCATCAAACATGATTTTAGACCTTGTTTATGGAAAAGTGTTTATTTCTGTATGTCAAGGTTGCAACTTGCTGAAAATTGTCCACAGTGTTCCTATGATCTAGTTTAAACAGTACTGCAAAAATGTAACTTACAGAGTGCATCAAACATGATTTTAGCCCTTGTTTATGGAAAAGTGTTTATTTCTGTATTTCAAGGTTGCAACTTGCTGAAAATTGTCCACAGTGTTCCTATGATCTAGTTTAAACAGTACTGCAAAAATGTAACTTACAGAGTGCATCAAACATGATTTTAGACCTTGTTTATGGAAAAGTGTTTATTTCTGTATTTCAAGGTTGCAACTTGCTGAAAATTGTCCACAGTGTTCCTATGATCTAGTTTAAACAGTACTGCAAATATGTAACTTACAGAGTGCATCAAACATGATTTTAGACCTTGTTTATGGAAAAGTGTTTATTTCTGTATTTCAAGGTTGCAACTTGCTGAAAATTGTCCACAGTGTTCCTATGATCTAGTTTAAACAGTACTGCAAAAATGTAACTTACAGAGTGCATCAAACATGATTTTCGACCTTGTTTATGGAAAAGTGTTTATTTCTGTATTTCAAGGTTGCAACTTGCTGAAAATTGTCCACAGTGTTCCTATGATCTAGTTTAAACAGTACTGCAAATATGTAACTTACAGAGTGCATCAAACATGATTTTAGACCTTGTTTATGGAAAAGTGTTTATTTCTGTATTTCAAGGTTGCAACTTGCTGAAAATTGTCCACAGTGTTCCTATGATCTAGTTTAAACAGTACTGCAAATATGTAACTTACAGAGTGCATCAAACATGATTTTAGACCTTGTTTATGGAAAAGTGTTTATTTCTGTATTTCAAGGTTGCAACTTGCTGAAAATTGTCCACAGTGTTCCTATCATCTAGTTTAAACAGTACTGCAAAATGTAACTTACAGAGTGCATCAAACATGATTTTAGACATTGTTTATGGAAAATTGTTTATTTCTGTATTTCAAGGTTGCAACTTGATGACAATTGTCCACAGTGTTCCTATAATCTAGTTTAAACAGTACTACAAAATGTAACTTACAGAGTGCAATCAAACATGATTTTAGACCTTGTTTATGGAAAAGTGTTTATTTCTGTATTTCAAGGTTGCAACTTGCTGAAAATTGTCCACAGTGTTCCTATGATCTAGTTTAAACAGTACTGCAAAAATGTAACTTACAGAGTGCATCAAACATGATTTTAGACCTTGTTTATGGAAAAGTGTTTATTTCTGTATTTCAAGGTTGCAACTTGCTGAAAATTGTCCACAGTGTTCCTATGATCTAGTTTAAACAGTACTGCAAAAATGTAACTTACAGAGTGCATCAAACATGATTTTAGACCTTGTTTATGGAAAAGTGTTTATTTCTGTATTTCAAGGTTGCAACTTGCTGAAAATTGTCCACAAAGTGCATCAAACATGATTTTAGACCTTGTTTATGGAAAAGTGTTTATTTCTGTATTTCAAGGTTGCAACTTGATGACAATTGTCCACAGTGTTCCTATAATCTAGTTTAAACAGTACTACAAAAATGTAACTTACAGAGTGCATCAAACATGATTTTAGACCTTGTTTATGGAAAAGTGTTTATTTCTGTATGTCAAGGTTGCAACTTGCTGAAAATTGTCCACAGTGTTCCTATGATCTAGTTTAAACAGTACTGCAAAAATGTAACTTACAGAGTGCATCAAACATGATTTTAGCCCTTGTTTATGGAAAAGTGTTTATTTCTGTATTTCAAGGTTGCAACTTGCTGAAAATTGTCCACAGTGTTCCTATCATCTAGTTTAAACAGTACTGCAAAAATGTAACTTACAGAGTGCATCAAACATGATTTTAGACCTTGTTTATGGAAAAGTGTTTATTTCTGTATTTCAAGGTTGCAACTTGATGACAATTGTCCACAGTGTTCCTATGATCTAGTTTAAACAGTACTGCAAAAATGTAACTTACAGAGTGCATCAAACATGATTTTAGCCCTTGTTTATGGAAAAGTGTTTATTTCTGTATTTCAAGGTTGCAACTTGCTGAAAATTGTCCACAGTGTTCCTATGATCTAGTTTAAACAGTACTGCAAAAATGTAACTTACAGAGTGCATCAAACATGATTTTAGACCTTGTTTATGGAAAAGTGTTTATTTCTGTATTTCAAGGTTGCAACTTGCTGAAAATTGTCCACAGTGTTCCTATGATCTAGTTTAAACAGTACTGCAAATATGTAACTTACAGAGTGCATCAAACATGATTTTAGACCTTGTTTATGGAAAAGTGTTTATTTCTGTATTTCAAGGTTGCAACTTGCTGAAAATTGTCCACAGTGTTCCTATGATCTAGTTTAAACAGTACTGCAAATATGTAACTTACAGAGTGCATCAAACATGATTTTAGACCTTGTTTATGGAAAAGTGTTTATTTCTGTATTTCAAGGTTGCAACTTGCTGAAAATTGTCCACAGTGTTCCTATGATCTAGTTTAAACAGTACTGCAAATATGTAACTTACAGAGTGCATCAAACATGATTTTAGACCTTGTTTATGGAAAAGTGTTTATTTCTGTATTTCAAGGTTGCAACTTGCTGAAAATTGTCCACAGTGTTCCTATCATCTAGTTTAAACAGTACTGCAAAAATGTAACTTACAGAGTGCATCAAACATGATTTTAGACATTGTTTATGGAAAATTGTTTATTTCTGTATTTCAAGGTTGCAACTTGATGACAATTGTCCACAGTGTTCCTATAATCTAGTTTAAACAGTACTACAAAAATGTAACTTACAGAGTGCAATCAAACATGATTTTAGACCTTGTTTATGGAAAAGTGTTTATTTCTGTATTTCAAGGTTGCAACTTGCTGAAAATTGTCCACAGTGTTCCTATGATCTAGTTTAAACAGTACTGCAAAAATGTAACTTACAGAGTGCATCAAACATGATTTTAGACCTTGTTTATGGAAAAGTGTTTATTTCTGTATTTCAAGGTTGCAACTTGCTGAAAATTGTCCACAGTGTTCCTATGATCTAGTTTAAACAGTACTGCAAAAATGTAACTTACAGAGTGCATCAAACATGATTTTAGACCTTGTTTATGGAAAAGTGTTTATTTCTGTATTTCAAGGTTGCAACTTGCTGAAAATTGTCCACAGAGTGCATCAAACATGATTTTAGACCTTGTTTATGGAAAAGTGTTTATTTCTGTATTTCAAGGTTGCAACTTGATGACAATTGTCCACAGTGTTCCTATAATCTAGTTTAAACAGTACTACAAAAATGTAACTTACAGAGTGCATCAAACATGATTTTAGACCTTGTTTATGGAAAAGTGTTTATTTCTGTATGTCAAGGTTGCAACTTGCTGAAAATTGTCCACAGTGTTCCTATGATCTAGTTTAAACAGTACTGCAAAAATGTAACTTACAGAGTGCATCAAACATGATTTTAGCCCTTGTTTATGGAAAAGTGTTTATTTCTGTATTTCAAGGTTGCAACTTGCTGAAAATTGTCCACAGTGTTCCTATCATCTAGTTTAAACAGTACTGCAAAAATGTAACTTACAGAGTGCATCAAACATGATTTTAGACCTTGTTTATGGAAAAGTGTTTATTTCTGTATTTCAAGGTTGCAACTTGATGACAATTGTCCACAGTGTTCCTATAATCTAGTTTAAACAGTACTACAAAAATGTAACTTACAGAGTGCATAAAACATGATTTTAGACCTTGTTTATGGAAAAGTGTTTATTTCTGTATTTCAAGGTTGCAACTTGATGACAATTGTCCACAGTGTTCCTATAATCTAGTTTAAACAGTACTACAAAAATGTAACTTACAGAGTGCATAAAACATGATTTTAGACCTTGTTTATGGAAAAGTGTTTATTTCTGTATTTCAAGGTTGCAACTTGATGACAATTGTCCACAGTGTTCCTATAATCTAGTTTAAACAGTACTACAAAAATGTAACTTACAGAGTGCATCAAACATGATTTTAGACCTTGTTTATGGAAAAGTGTTTATTTCTGTATGTCAAGGTTGCAACTTGCTGAAAATTGTCCACAGTGTTCCTATGATCTAGTTTAAACAGTACTGCAAAAATGTAACTTACAGAGTGCATCAAACATGATTTTAGACCTTGTTTATGGAAAAGTTTTTATTTCTGTATTTCAAGGTTGCAACTTGCTGAAAATTGTCCACAGTGTTCCTATGATCTAGTTTAAACAGTACTGCAAAAATGTAACTTACAGAGTGCATCAAACATGATTTTAGACATTGTTTATGGAAAAGTGTTTATTTCTGTATTTCAAGGTTGCAACTTGATGACAATTGTCCACAGTGTTCCTATAATCTAGTTTAAACAGTACTACAAAAATGTAACTTACAGAGTGCAATCAAACATGATTTTAGACCTTGTTTATGGAAAAGTGTTTATTTCTGTATTTCAAGGTTGCAACTTGCTGAAAATTGTCCACAGTGTTCCTATGATCTAGTTTAAACAGTACTGCAAAAATGTAACTTACAGAGTGCATCAAACATGATTTTAGACCTTGTTTATGGAAAAGTGTTTATTTCTGTATTTCAAGGTTGCAACTTGCTGAAAATTGTCCACAGTGTTCCTATGATCTAGTTTAAACAGTACTGCAAATATGTAACTTACAGAGTGCATCAAACATGATTTTAGACCTTGTTTATGGAAAAGTGTTTATTTCTGTATTTCAAGGTTGCAACTTGATGACAATTGTCCACAGTGTTCCTATAATCTAGTTTAAACAGTACTACAAAAATGTAACTTACAGAGTGCATCAAACATGATTTTAGACCTTGTTTATGGAAAAGTGTTTATTTCTGTATTTCAAGGTTGCAACTTGATGACAATTGTCCACAGTGTTCCTATAATCTAGTTTAAACAGTACTACAAAAATGTAACTTACAGAGTGCATCAAACATGATTTTAGACCTTGTTTATGGAAAAGTGTTTATTTCTGTATGTCAAGGTTGCAACTTGCTGAAAATTGTCCACAGTGTTCCTATGATCTAGTTTAAACAGTACTGCAAAAATGTAACTTACAGAGTGCATCAAACATGATTTTAGACCTTGTTTATGGAAAAGTTTTTATTTCTGTATTTCAAGGTTGCAACTTGCTGAAAATTGTCCACAGTGTTCCTATGATCTAGTTTAAACAGTACTGCAAAAATGTAACTTACAGAGTGCATCAAACATGATTTTAGCCCTTGTTTATGGAAAAGTGTTTATTTCTGTATTTCAAGGTTGCAACTTGCTGAAAATTGTCCACAGTGTTCCTATGATCTAGTTTAAACAGTACTGCAAAAATGTAACTTACAGAGTGCATCAAACATGATTTTAGACCTTGTTTATGGAAAAGTGTTTATTTCTGTATTTCAAGGTTGCAACTTGCTGAAAATTGTCCACAGTGTTCCTATGATCTAGTTTAAACAGTACTGCAAATATGTAACTTACAGAGTGCATCAAACATGATTTTAGACCTTGTTTATGGAAAAGTGTTTATTTCTGTATTTCAAGGTTGCAACTTGCTGAAAATTGTCCACAGTGTTCCTATGATCTAGTTTAAACAGTACTGCAAAAATGTAACTTACAGAGTGCATCAAACATGATTTTCGACCTTGTTTATGGAAAAGTGTTTATTTCTGTATTTCAAGGTTGCAACTTGCTGAAAATTGTCCACAGTGTTCCTATGATCTAGTTTAAACAGTACTGCAAATATGTAACTTACAGAGTGCATCAAACATGATTTTAGACCTTGTTTATGGAAAAGTATTTATTTCTGTATTTCAAGGTTGCAACTTGCTGAAAATTGTCCACAGTGTTCCTATGATCTAGTTTAAACAGTACTGCAAATATGTAACTTACAGAGTGCATCAAACATGATTTTAGACCTTGTTTATGGAAAAGTGTTTATTTCTGTATTTCAAGGTTGCAACTTGCTGAAAATTGTCCACAGTGTTCCTATCATCTAGTTTAAACAGTACTGCAAAAATGTAACTTACAGAGTGCATCAAACATGATTTTAGACATTGTTTATGGAAAATTGTTTATTTCTGTATTTCAAGGTTGCAACTTGATGACAATTGTCCACAGTGTTCCTATAATCTAGTTTAAACAGTACTACAAAAATGTAACTTACAGAGTGCAATCAAACATGATTTTAGACCTTGTTTATGGAAAAGTGTTTATTTCTGTATTTCAAGGTTGCAACTTGCTGAAAATTGTCCACAGTGTTCCTATGATCTAGTTTAAACAGTACTGCAAAAATGTAACTTACAGAGTGCATCAAACATGATTTTAGACCTTGTTTATGGAAAAGTGTTTATTTCTGTATTTCAAGGTTGCAACTTGCTGAAAATTGTCCACAGTGTTCCTATGATCTAGTTTAAACAGTACTGCAAAAATGTAACTTACAGAGTGCATCAAACATGATTTTAGACCTTGTTTATGGAAAAGTGTTTATTTCTGTATTTCAAGGTTGCAACTTGCTGAAAATTGTCCACAGAGTGCATCAAACATGATTTTAGACCTTGTTTATGGAAAAGTGTTTATTTCTGTATTTCAAGGTTGCAACTTGATGACAATTGTCCACAGTGTTCCTATAATCTAGTTTAAACAGTACTACAAAAATGTAACTTACAGAGTGCATCAAACATGATTTTAGACCTTGTTTATGGAAAAGTGTTTATTTCTGTATGTCAAGGTTGCAACTTGCTGAAAATTGTCCACAGTGTTCCTATGATCTAGTTTAAACAGTACTGCAAAAATGTAACTTACAGAGTGCATCAAACATGATTTTAGCCCTTGTTTATGGAAAAGTGTTTATTTCTGTATTTCAAGGTTGCAACTTGCTGAAAATTGTCCACAGTGTTCCTATCATCTAGTTTAAACAGTACTGCAAAAATGTAACTTACAGAGTGCATCAAACATGATTTTAGACCTTGTTTATGGAAAAGTGTTTATTTCTGTATTTCAAGGTTGCAACTTGCTGAAAATTGTCCACAGTGTTCCTATGATCTAGTTTAAACAGTACTGCAAATATGTAACTTACAGAGTGCATCAAACATGATTTTAGACCTTGTTTATGGAAAAGTGTTTATTTCTGTGTTTCAAGGTTGCAACTTGCTGAAAATTGTCCACAGTGTTCCTATGATCTAGTTTAAACAGTACTGCAAATATGTAACTTACAGAGTGCATCAAACATGATTTTAGACCTTGTTTATGGAAAAGTGTTTATTTCTGTATTTCAAGGTTGCAACTTGCTGAAAATTGTCCACAGTGTTCCTATCATCTAGTTTAAACAGTACTGCAAAAATGTAACTTACAGAGTGCATCAAACATGATTTTAGACATTGTTTATGGAAAATTGTTTATTTCTGTATTTCAAGGTTGCAACTTGATGACAATTGTCCACAGTGTTCCTATAATCTAGTTTAAACAGTACTACAAAAATGTAACTTACAGAGTGCAATCAAACATGATTTTAGACCTTGTTTATGGAAAAGTGTTTATTTCTGTATTTCAAGGTTGCAACTTGCTGAAAATTGTCCACAGTGTTCCTATGATCTAGTTTAAACAGTACTGCAAAAATGTAACTTACAGAGTGCATCAAACATGATTTTAGACCTTGTTTATGGAAAAGTGTTTATTTCTGTATTTCAAGGTTGCAACTTGCTGAAAATTGTCCACAGTGTTCCTATGATCTAGTTTAAACAGTACTGCAAAAATGTAACTTACAGAGTGCATCAAACATGATTTTAGACCTTGTTTATGGAAAAGTGTTTATTTCTGTATTTCAAGGTTGCAACTTGCTGAAAATTGTCCACAGAGTGCATCAAACATGATTTTAGACCTTGTTTATGGAAAAGTGTTTATTTCTGTATTTCAAGGTTGCAACTTGATGACAATTGTCCACAGTGTTCCTATAATCTAGTTTAAACAGTACTACAAAAATGTAACTTACAGAGTGCATCAAACATGATTTTAGACCTTGTTTATGGAAAAGTGTTTATTTCTGTATGTCAAGGTTGCAACTTGCTGAAAATTGTCCACAGTGTTCCTATGATCTAGTTTAAACAGTACTGCAAATATGTAACTTACAGAGTGCATCAAACATGATTTTAGACCTTGTTTATGGAAAAGTGTTTATTTCTGTATTTCAAGGTTGCAACTTGCTGAAAATTGTCCACAGTGTTCCTATGATCTAGTTTAAACAGTACTGCAAATATGTAACTTACAGAGTGCATCAAACATGATTTTAGACCTTGTTTATGGAAAAGTGTTTATTTCTGTATTTCAAGGTTGCAACTTGCTGAAAATTGTCCACAGTGTTCCTATGATCTAGTTTAAACAGTACTGCAAATATGTAACTTACAGAGTGCATCAAACATGATTTTAGACCTTGTTTATGGAAAAGTGTTTATTTCTGTATTTCAAGGTTGCAACTTGCTGAAAATTGTCCACAGTGTTCCTATCATCTAGTTTAAACAGTACTGCAAAAATGTAACTTACAGAGTGCATCAAACATGATTTTAGACATTGTTTATGGAAAATTGTTTATTTCTGTATTTCAAGGTTGCAACTTGATGACAATTGTCCACAGTGTTCCTATAATCTAGTTTAAACAGTACTACAAAAATGTAACTTACAGAGTGCAATCAAACATGATTTTAGACCTTGTTTATGGAAAAGTGTTTATTTCTGTATTTCAAGGTTGCAACTTGCTGAAAATTGTCCACAGTGTTCCTATGATCTAGTTTAAACAGTACTGCAAAAATGTAACTTACAGAGTGCATCAAACATGATTTTAGACCTTGTTTATGGAAAAGTGTTTATTTCTGTATTTCAAGGTTGCAACTTGCTGAAAATTGTCCACAGTGTTCCTATGATCTAGTTTAAACAGTACTGCAAAAATGTAACTTACAGAGTGCATCAAACATGATTTTAGACCTTGTTTATGGAAAAGTGTTTATTTCTGTATTTCAAGGTTGCAACTTGCTGAAAATTGTCCACAGAGTGCATCAAACATGATTTTAGACCTTGTTTATGGAAAAGTGTTTATTTCTGTATTTCAAGGTTGCAACTTGATGACAATTGTCCACAGTGTTCCTATAATCTAGTTTAAACAGTACTACAAAAATGTAACTTACAGAGTGCATCAAACATGATTTTAGACCTTGTTTATGGAAAAGTGTTTATTTCTGTATGTCAAGGTTGCAACTTGCTGAAAATTGTCCACAGTGTTCCTATGATCTAGTTTAAACAGTACTGCAAAAATGTAACTTACAGAGTGCATCAAACATGATTTTAGCCCTTGTTTATGGAAAAGTGTTTATTTCTGTATTTCAAGGTTGCAACTTGCTGAAAATTGTCCACAGTGTTCCTATCATCTAGTTTAAACAGTACTGCAAAAATGTAACTTACAGAGTGCATCAAACATGATTTTAGACCTTGTTTATGGAAAAGTGTTTATTTCTGTATTTCAAGGTTGCAACTTGATGACAATTGTCCACAGTGTTCCTATAATCTAGTTTAAACAGTACTACAAAAATGTAACTTACAGAGTGCATAAAACATGATTTTAGACCTTGTTTATGGAAAAGTGTTTATTTCTGTATTTCAAGGTTGCAACTTGATGACAATTGTCCACAGTGTTCCTATAATCTAGTTTAAACAGTACTACAAAAATGTAACTTACAGAGTGCATAAAACATGATTTTAGACCTTGTTTATGGAAAAGTGTTTATTTCTGTATTTCAAGGTTGCAACTTGATGACAATTGTCCACAGTGTTCCTATAATCTAGTTTAAACAGTACTACAAAAATGTAACTTACAGAGTGCATCAAACATGATTTTAGACCTTGTTTATGGAAAAGTGTTTATTTCTGTATGTCAAGGTTGCAACTTGCTGAAAATTGTCCACAGTGTTCCTATGATCTAGTTTAAACAGTACTGCAAAAATGTAACTTACAGAGTGCATCAAACATGATTTTAGACCTTGTTTATGGAAAAGTTTTTATTTCTGTATTTCAAGGTTGCAACTTGCTGAAAATTGTCCACAGTGTTCCTATGATCTAGTTTAAACAGTACTGCAAAAATGTAACTTACAGAGTGCATCAAACATGATTTTAGACATTGTTTATGGAAAAGTGTTTATTTCTGTATTTCAAGGTTGCAACTTGATGACAATTGTCCACAGTGTTCCTATAATCTAGTTTAAACAGTACTACAAAAATGTAACTTACAGAGTGCAATCAAACATGATTTTAGACCTTGTTTATGGAAAAGTGTTTATTTCTGTATTTCAAGGTTGCAACTTGCTGAAAATTGTCCACAGTGTTCCTATGATCTAGTTTAAACAGTACTGCAAAAATGTAACTTACAGAGTGCATCAAACATGATTTTAGACCTTGTTTATGGAAAAGTGTTTATTTCTGTATTTCAAGGTTGCAACTTGCTGAAAATTGTCCACAGTGTTCCTATGATCTAGTTTAAACAGTACTGCAAATATGTAACTTACAGAGTGCATCAAACATGATTTTAGACCTTGTTTATGGAAAAGTGTTTATTTCTGTATTTCAAGGTTGCAACTTGATGACAATTGTCCACAGTGTTCCTATAATCTAGTTTAAACAGTACTACAAAAATGTAACTTACAGAGTGCATCAAACATGATTTTAGACCTTGTTTATGGAAAAGTGTTTATTTCTGTATTTCAAGGTTGCAACTTGATGACAATTGTCCACAGTGTTCCTATAATCTAGTTTAAACAGTACTACAAAATGTAACTTACAGAGTGCATCAAACATGATTTTAGACCTTGTTTATGGAAAAGTGTTTATTTCTGTATGTCAAGGTTGCAACTTGCTGAAAATTGTCCACAGTGTTCCTATGATCTAGTTTAAACAGTACTGCAAATATGTAACTTACAGAGTGCATCAAACATGATTTTAGACCTTGTTTATGGAAAAGTGTTTATTTCTGTATTTCAAGGTTGCAACTTGCTGAAAATTGTCCACAGAGTGCATCAAACGTGATTTTAGACCTTGTTTATGGAAAAGTGTTTATTTCTGTATTTCAAGGTTGCAACTTGATGACAATTGTCCACAGTGTTCCTATAATCTAGTTTAAACAGTACTACAAAAATGTAACTTACAGAGTGCATCAAACATGATTTTAGACCTTGTTTATGGAAAAGTGTTTATTTCTGTATGTCAAGGTTGCAACTTGCTGAAAATTGTCCACAGTGTTCCTATGATCTAGTTTAAACAGTACTGCAAAAATGTAACTTACAGAGTGCATCAAACATGATTTTAGACCTTGTTTATGGAAAAGTGTTTATTTCTGTATTTCAAGGTTGCAACTTGCTGAAAATTGCCCACAGTGTTCCTATCATCTAGTTTAAACAGTACTGCAAAAATGTAACTTACAGAGTGCATCAAACATGATTTTAGACATTGTTTATGGAAAAGTGTTTATTTCTGTATTTCAAGGTTGCAACTTGATGACAATTGTCCACAGTGTTCCTATAATCTAGTTTAAACAGTACTACAAAAATGTAACTTACAGAGTGCAATCAAACATGATTTTAGACCTTGTTTATGGAAAAGTGTTTATTTCTGTATTTCAAGGTTGCAACTTGCTGAAAATTGTCCACAGTGTTCCTATAATCTAGTTTAAACAGTACTACAAAAATGTAACTTACAGAGTGCATCAAACATGATTTTAGACATTGTTTATGGAAAAGTGTTTATTTCTGTATTTCAAGGTTGCAACTTGATGACAATTGTCCACAGTGTTCCTATAATCTAGTTTAAACAGTACTACAAAAATGTAACTTACAGAGTGCAATCAAACATGATTTTAGACCTTGTTTATGGAAAAGTGTTTATTTCTGTATTTCAAGGTTGCAACTTGCTGAAAATTGTCCACAGTGTTCCTATGATCTAGTTTAAACAGTACTGCAAAAATGTAACTTACAGAGTGCATCAAACATGATTTTAGACCTTGTTTATGGAAAAGTGTTTATTTCTGTATTTCAAGGTTGCAACTTGCTGAAAATTGTCCACAGTGTTCCTATGATCTAGTTTAAACAGTACTGCAAATATGTAACTTACAGAGTGCATCAAACATGATTTTAGACCTTGTTTATGGAAAAGTGTTTATTTCTGTATTTCAAGGTTGCAACTTGATGACAATTGTCCACAGTGTTCCTATAATCTAGTTTAAACAGTACTACAAAAATGTAACTTACAGAGTGCATCAAACATGATTTTAGACCTTGTTTATGGAAAAGTGTTTATTTCTGTATTTCAAGGTTGCAACTTGATGACAATTGTCCACAGTGTTCCTATAATCTAGTTTAAACAGTACTACAAAAATGTAACTTACAGAGTGCATCAAACATGATTTTAGACCTTGTTTATGGAAAAGTGTTTATTTCTGTATTTCAAGGTTGCAACTTGCTGAAAATTGTCCACAGTGTTCCTATGATCTAGTTTAAACAGTACTGCAAATATGTAACTTACAGAGTGCATCAAACATGATTTTAGACATTGTTTATGGAAAAGTGTTTATTTCTGTATTTCAAGGTTGCAACTTGATGACAATTGTCCACAGTGTTCCTATAATCTAGTTTAAACAGTACTACAAAAATGTAACTTACAGAGTGCAATCAAACATGATTTTAGACCTTGTTTATGGAAAAGTGTTTATTTCTGTATTTCAAGGTTGCAACTTGCTGAAAATTGTCCACAGTGTTCCTATGATCTAGTTTAAACAGTACTGCAAAAATGTAACTTACAGAGTGCATCAAACATGATTTTAGTCCTTGTTTATGGAAAAGTGTTTATTTCTGTATTTCAAGGTTGCAACTTGCTGAAAATTGTCCACAGTGTTCCTATGATTTAGTTTAAACAGTACTGCAAATATGTAACTTACAGAGTGCATCAAACATGATTTTAGACCTTGTTTATGGAAAAGTGTTTATTTCTGTATTTCAAGGTTGCAACTTGCTGAAAATTGTCCACAGTGTTCCTATGATCTAGTTTAAACAGTACTGCAAAAATGTAACTTACAGAGTGCATCAAACATGATTTTAGACCTTGTTTATGGAAAAGTGTTTATTTCTGTATTTCAAGGTTGCAACTTGCTGAAAATTGTCCACAGAGTGCATCAAACATGATTTTAGACCTTGTTTATGGAAAAGTGTTTATTTCTGTATTTCAAGGTTGCAACTTGATGACAATTGTCCACATTGTTCCTATAATCTAGTTTAAACAGTACTACAAAAATGTAACTTACAGAGTGCATCAAACATGATTTTAGACCTTGTTTGTGGAAAAGTGTTTATTTCTGTATTTCAAGGTTGCAACTTGCTGAAAATTGCCCACAGTGTTCCTATCATCTAGTTTAAACAGTACTGCAAAAATGTAACTTACAGAGTGCATCAAACATGATTTTAGACATTGTTTATGGAAAAGTGTTTATTTCTGTATTTCAAGGTTGCAACTTGATGACAATTGTCCACAGTGTTCCTATAATCTAGTTTAAACAGTACTACAAAAATGTAACTTACAGAGTGCAATCAAACATGATTTTAGACCTTGTTTATGGAAAAGTGTTTATTTCTGTATTTCAAGGTTGCAACTTGCTGAAAATTGTCCACAGTGTTCCTATGATCTAGTTTAAACAGTACTGCAAAAATGTAACTTACAGAGTGCATCAAACATGATTTTAGACCTTGTTTATGGAAAAGTGTTTATTTCTGTATTTCAAGGTTGCAACTTGCTGAAAATTGTCCACAGTGTTCCTATGATCTAGTTTAAACAGTACTGCAAATATGTAACTTACAGAGTGCATCAAACATGATTTTAGACCTTGTTTATGGAAAAGTGTTTATTTCTGTATTTCAAGGTTGCAACTTGCTGAAAATTGTACACAGAGTGCATCAAACATGATTTTAGACCTTGTTTATGGAAAAGTGTTTATTTCTGTATTTCAAGGTTGCAACTTGATGACAATTGTCCACATTGTTCCTATAATCTAGTTTAAACAGTACTACAAAAATGTAACTTACAGAGTGCATCAAACATGATTTTAGACCTTGTTTGTGGAAAAGTGTTTATTTCTGTATTTCAAGGTTGCAACTTGCTGAAAATTGCCCACAGTGTTCCTATCATCTAGTTTAAACAGTACTGCAAAAATGTAACTTACAGAGTGCATCAAACATGATTTTAGACCTTGTTTATGGAAAAGTGTTTATTTCTGTATTTCAAGGTTGCAACTTGCTGAAAATTGTCCACAGTGTTCCTATGATCTAGTTTAAACAGTACTGCAAATATGTAACTTACAGAGTGCATCAAACATGATTTTAGACCTTGTTTATGGAAAAGTGTTTATTTCTGTATTTCAAGGTTGCAACTTGCTGAAAATTGTCCACAGAGTGCATCAAACATGATTTTAGACCTTGTTTATGGAAAAGTGTTTATTTCTGTATTTCAAGGTTGCAACTTGATGACAATTGTCCACATTGTTCCTATAATCTAGTTTAAACAGTACTACAAAAATGTAACTTACAGAGTGCATCAAACATGATTTTAGACCTTGTTTGTGGAAAAGTGTTTATTTCTGTATTTCAAGGTTGCAACTTGCTGAAAATTGCCCACAGTGTTCCTATCATCTAGTTTAAACAGTACTGCAAAAATGTAACTTACAGAGTGCATCAAACATGATTTTAGACCTTGTTTATGGAAAAGTGTTTATTTCTGTATTTCAAGGTTGCAACTTGATGACAATTGTCCACAGTGTTCCTATGATCTAGTTTAAACAGTACTGCAAAAATGTAACTTACAGAGTGCATCAAACATGATTTTAGCCCTTGTTTATGGAAAAGTGTTTATTTCTGTATTTCAAGGTTGCAACTTGCTGAAAATTGTCCACAGTGTTCCTATGATCTAGTTTAAACAGTACTGCAAAAATGTAACTTACAGAGTGCATCAAACATGATTTTAGACCTTGTTTATGGAAAAGTGTTTATTTCTGTATTTCAAGGTTGCAACTTGCTGAAAATTGTCCACAGTGTTCCTATGATCTAGTTTAAACAGTACTGCAAATATGTAACTTACAGAGTGCATCAAACATGATTTTAGACCTTGTTTATGGAAAAGTGTTTATTTCTGTATTTCAAGGTTGCAACTTGCTGAAAATTGTCCACAGTGTTCCTATGATCTAGTTTAAACAGTACTGCAAATATGTAACTTACAGAGTGCATCAAACATGATTTTAGACCTTGTTTATGGAAAAGTGTTTATTTCTGTATTTCAAGGTTGCAACTTGCTGAAAATTGTCCACAGTGTTCCTATGATCTAGTTTAAACAGTACTGCAAATATGTAACTTACAGAGTGCATCAAACATGATTTTAGACCTTGTTTATGGAAAAGTGTTTATTTCTGTATTTCAAGGTTGCAACTTGCTGAAAATTGTCCACAGTGTTCCTATCATCTAGTTTAAACAGTACTGCAAAAATGTAACTTACAGAGTGCATCAAACATGATTTTAGACATTGTTTATGGAAAATTGTTTATTTCTGTATTTCAAGGTTGCAACTTGATGACAATTGTCCACAGTGTTCCTATAATCTAGTTTAAACAGTACTACAAAAATGTAACTTACAGAGTGCAATCAAACATGATTTTAGACCTTGTTTATGGAAAAGTGTTTATTTCTGTATTTCAAGGTTGCAACTTGCTGAAAATTGTCCACAGTGTTCCTATGATCTAGTTTAAACAGTACTGCAAAAATGTAACTTACAGAGTGCATCAAACATGATTTTAGACCTTGTTTATGGAAAAGTGTTTATTTCTGTATTTCAAGGTTGCAACTTGCTGAAAATTGTCCACAGTGTTCCTATGATCTAGTTTAAACAGTACTGCAAATATGTAACTTACAGAGTGCATCAAACATGATTTTAGACCTTGTTTATGGAAAAGTGTTTATTTCTGTATTTCAAGGTTGCAACTTGCTGAAAATTGTCCACAGAGTGCATCAAACATGATTTTAGACCTTGTTTATGGAAAAGTGTTTATTTCTGTATTTCAAGGTTGCAACTTGATGACAATTGTCCACAGTGTTCCTATAATCTAGTTTAAACAGTACTACAAAAATGTAACTTACAGAGTGCATCAAACATGATTTTAGACCTTGTTTATGGAAAAGTGTTTATTTCTGTATGTCAAGGTTGCAACTTGCTGAAAATTGTCCACAGTGTTCCTATGATCTAGTTTAAACAGTACTGCAAAAATGTAACTTACAGAGTGCATCAAACATGATTTTAGCCCTTGTTTATGGAAAAGTGTTTATTTCTGTATTTCAAGGTTGCAACTTGCTGAAAATTGTCCACAGTGTTCCTATCATCTAGTTTAAACAGTACTGCAAAATGTAACTTACAGAGTGCATCAAACATGATTTTAGACCTTGTTTATGGAAAAGTGTTTATTTCTGTATTTCAAGGTTGCAACTTGATGACAATTGTCCACAGTGTTCCTATAATCTAGTTTAAACAGTACTACAAAAATGTAACTTACAGAGTGCATAAAACATGATTTTAGACCTTGTTTATGGAAAAGTGTTTATTTCTGTATTTCAAGGTTGCAACTTGATGACAATTGTCCACAGTGTTCCTATAATCTAGTTTAAACAGTACTACAAAAATGTAACTTACAGAGTGCATAAAACATGATTTTAGACCTTGTTTATGGAAAAGTGTTTATTTCTGTATTTCAAGGTTGCAACTTGATGACAATTGTCCACAGTGTTCCTATAATCTAGTTTAAACAGTACTACAAAAATGTAACTTACAGAGTGCATCAAACATGATTTTAGACCTTGTTTATGGAAAAGTGTTTATTTCTGTATGTCAAGGTTGCAACTTGCTGAAAATTGTCCACAGTGTTCCTATGATCTAGTTTAAACAGTACTGCAAAAATGTAACTTACAGAGTGCATCAAACATGATTTTAGACCTTGTTTATGGAAAAGTTTTTATTTCTGTATTTCAAGGTTGCAACTTGCTGAAAATTGTCCACAGTGTTCCTATGATCTAGTTTAAACAGTACTGCAAAAATGTAACTTACAGAGTGCATCAAACATGATTTTAGCCCTTGTTTATGGAAAAGTGTTTATTTCTGTATTTCAAGGTTGCAACTTGCTGAAAATTGTCCACAGTGTTCCTATCATCTAGTTTAAACAGTACTGCAAAAATGTAACTTACAGAGTGCATCAAACATGATTTTAGACCTTGTTTATGGAAAAGTGTTTATTTCTGTATTTCAAGGTTGCAACTTGATGACAATTGTCCACAGTGTTCCTATAATCTAGTTTAAACAGTACTACAAAAATGTAACTTACAGAGTGCATAAAACATGATTTTAGACCTTGTTTATGGAAAAGTGTTTATTTCTGTATTTCAAGGTTGCAACTTGATGACAATTGTCCACAGTGTTCCTATAATCTAGTTTAAACAGTACTACAAAAATGTAACTTACAGAGTGCATAAAACATGATTTTAGACCTTGTTTATGGAAAAGTGTTTATTTCTGTATTTCAAGGTTGCAACTTGATGACAATTGTCCACAGTGTTCCTATAATCTAGTTTAAACAGTACTACAAAAATGTAACTTACAGAGTGCATCAAACATGATTTTAGACCTTGTTTATGGAAAAGTGTTTATTTCTGTATGTCAAGGTTGCAACTTGCTGAAAATTGTCCACAGTGTTCCTATGATCTAGTTTAAACAGTACTGCAAAAATGTAACTTACAGAGTGCATCAAACATGATTTTAGACCTTGTTTATGGAAAAGTTTTTATTTCTGTATTTCAAGGTTGCAACTTGCTGAAAATTGTCCACAGTGTTCCTATGATCTAGTTTAAACAGTACTGCAAAAATGTAACTTACAGAGTGCATCAAACATGATTTTAGACATTGTTTATGGAAAAGTGTTTATTTCTGTATTTCAAGGTTGCAACTTGATGACAATTGTCCACAGTGTTCCTATAATCTAGTTTAAACAGTACTACAAAAATGTAACTTACAGAGTGCAATCAAACATGATTTTAGACCTTGTTTATGGAAAAGTGTTTATTTCTGTATTTCAAGGTTGCAACTTGCTGAAAATTGTCCACAGTGTTCCTATGATCTAGTTTAAACAGTACTGCAAAAATGTAACTTACAGAGTGCATCAAACATGATTTTAGACCTTGTTTATGGAAAAGTGTTTATTTCTGTATTTCAAGGTTGCAACTTGCTGAAAATTGTCCACAGTGTTCCTATGATCTAGTTTAAACAGTACTGCAAATATGTAACTTACAGAGTGCATCAAACATGATTTTAGACCTTGTTTATGGAAAAGTGTTTATTTCTGTATTTCAAGGTTGCAACTTGATGACAATTGTCCACAGTGTTCCTATAATCTAGTTTAAACAGTACTACAAAAATGTAACTTACAGAGTGCATCAAACATGATTTTAGACCTTGTTTATGGAAAAGTGTTTATTTCTGTATTTCAAGGTTGCAACTTGATGACAATTGTCCACAGTGTTCCTATAATCTAGTTTAAACAGTACTACAAAAATGTAACTTACAGAGTGCATCAAACATGATTTTAGACCTTGTTTATGGAAAAGTGTTTATTTCTGTATGTCAAGGTTGCAACTTGCTGAAAATTGTCCACAGTGTTCCTATGATCTAGTTTAAACAGTACTGCAAAAATGTAACTTACAGAGTGCATCAAACATGATTTTAGACCTTGTTTATGGAAAAGTTTTATTTCTGTATTTCAAGGTTGCAACTTGCTGAAAATTGTCCACAGTGTTCCTATGATCTAGTTTAAACAGTACTGCAAAAATGTAACTTACAGAGTGCATCAAACATGATTTTAGCCCTTGTTTATGGAAAAGTGTTTATTTCTGTATTTCAAGGTTGCAACTTGCTGAAAATTGTCCACAGTGTTCCTATCATCTAGTTTAAACAGTACTGCAAAAATGTAACTTACAGAGTGCATCAAACATGATTTTAGACCTTGTTTATGGAAAAGTGTTTATTTCTGTATTTCAAGGTTGCAACTTGATGACAATTGTCCACAGTGTTCCTATAATCTAGTTTAAACAGTACTACAAAAATGTAACTTACAGAGTGCATAAAACATGATTTTAGACCTTGTTTATGGAAAAGTGTTTATTTCTGTATTTCAAGGTTGCAACTTGATGACAATTGTCCACAGTGTTCCTATAATCTAGTTTAAACAGTACTACAAAAATGTAACTTACAGAGTGCATAAAACATGATTTTAGACCTTGTTTATGGAAAAGTGTTTATTTCTGTATTTCAAGGTTGCAACTTGATGACAATTGTCCACAGTGTTCCTATAATCTAGTTTAAACAGTACTACAAAAATGTAACTTACAGAGTGCATCAAACATGATTTTAGACCTTGTTTATGGAAAAGTGTTTATTTCTGTATGTCAAGGTTGCAACTTGCTGAAAATTGTCCACAGTGTTCCTATGATCTAGTTTAAACAGTACTGCAAAAATGTAACTTACAGAGTGCATCAAACATGATTTTAGACCTTGTTTATGGAAAAGTTTTTATTTCTGTATTTCAAGGTTGCAACTTGCTGAAAATTGTCCACAGTGTTCCTATGATCTAGTTTAAACAGTACTGCAAAAATGTAACTTACAGAGTGCATCAAACATGATTTTAGACATTGTTTATGGAAAAGTGTTTATTTCTGTATTTCAAGGTTGCAACTTGATGACAATTGTCCACAGTGTTCCTATAATCTAGTTTAAACAGTACTACAAAAATGTAACTTACAGAGTGCAATCAAACATGATTTTAGACCTTGTTTATGGAAAAGTGTTTATTTCTGTATTTCAAGGTTGCAACTTGCTGAAAATTGTCCACAGTGTTCCTATGATCTAGTTTAAACAGTACTGCAAAAATGTAACTTACAGAGTGCATCAAACATGATTTTAGACCTTGTTTATGGAAAAGTGTTTATTTCTGTATTTCAAGGTTGCAACTTGCTGAAAATTGTCCACAGTGTTCCTATGATCTAGTTTAAACAGTACTGCAAATATGTAACTTACAGAGTGCATCAAACATGATTTTAGACCTTGTTTATGGAAAAGTGTTTATTTCTGTATTTCAAGGTTGCAACTTGATGACAATTGTCCACAGTGTTCCTATAATCTAGTTTAAACAGTACTACAAAAATGTAACTTACAGAGTGCATCAAACATGATTTTAGACCTTGTTTATGGAAAAGTGTTTATTTCTGTATTTCAAGGTTGCAACTTGATGACAATTGTCCACAGTGTTCCTATAATCTAGTTTAAACAGTACTACAAAAATGTAACTTACAGAGTGCATCAAACATGATTTTAGACCTTGTTTATGGAAAAGTGTTTATTTCTGTATGTCAAGGTTGCAACTTGCTGAAAATTGTCCACAGTGTTCCTATGATCTAGTTTAAACAGTACTGCAAAAATGTAACTTACAGAGTGCATCAAACATGATTTTAGACCTTGTTTATGGAAAAGTTTTTATTTCTGTATTTCAAGGTTGCAACTTGCTGAAAATTGTCCACAGTGTTCCTATCATCTAGTTTAAACAGTACTGCAAAAATGTAACTTACAGAGTGCATCAAACATGATTTTAGACATTGTTTATGGAAAATTGTTTATTTCTGTATTTCAAGGTTGCAACTTGATGACAATTGTCCACAGTGTTGCTATAATCTAGTTTAAACAGTGCTACAAAAATGTAACTTACAGAGTGCAATCAAACATGATTTTAGACCTTGTTTATGGAAAAGTGTTTATTTCTGTATTTCAAGGTTGCAACTTGCTGAAAATTGTCCACAGTGTTCCTATGATCTAGTTTAAACAGTACTGCAAAAATGTAACTTACAGAGTGCATCAAACATGATTTTAGACCTTGTTTATGGAAAAGTGTTTATTTCTGTATTTCAAGGTTGCAACTTGCTGAAAATTGTCCACAGTGTTCCTATGATCTAGTTTAAACAGTACTGCAAATATGTAACTTACAGAGTGCATCAAACATGATTTTAGACCTTGTTTATGGAAAAGTTTTTATTTCTGTATTTCAAGGTTGCAACTTGCTGAAAATTGTCCACAGTGTTCCTATGATCTAGTTTAAACAGTACTGCAAAAATGTAACTTACAGAGTGCATCAAACATGATTTTAGACATTGTTTATGGAAAAGTGTTTATTTCTGTATTTCAAGGTTGCAACTTAATGACAATTGTCCACAGTGTTCCTATAATCTAGTTTAAACAGTACTACAAAAATGTAACTTACAGAGTGCAATCAAACATGATTTTAGACCTTGTTTATGGAAAAGTGTTTATTTCTGTATTTCAAGGTTTCAACTTGCTGAAAATTGTCCACAGTGTTCCTATGATCTAGTTTAAACAGTACTGCAAAAATGTAACTTACAGAGTGCATCAAACATGATTTTAGACCTTGTTTATGGAAAAGTGTTTATTTCTGTATTTCAAGGTTGCAACTTGCTGAAAATTGTCCACAGTGTTCCTATGATCTAGTTTAAACAGTACTGCAAATATGTAACTTACAGAGTGCATCAAACATGATTTTAGACCTTGTTTATGGAAAAGTGTTTATTTCTGTATTTCAAGGTTGCAACTTGATGACAATTGTCCACAGTGTTCCTATAATCTAGTTTAAACAGTACTACAAAAATGTAACTTACAGAGTGCATCAAACATGATTTTAGACCTTGTTTATGGAAAAGTGTTTATTTCTGTATGTCAAGGTTGCAACTTGCTGAAAATTGTCCACAGTGTTCCTATGATCTAGTTTAAACAGTACTGCAAAAATGTAACTTACAGAGTGCATCAAACATGATTTTAGACCTTGTTTATGGAAAAGTTTTTATTTCTGTATTTCAAGGTTGCAACTTGCTGAAAATTGTCCACAGTGTTCCTATCATCTAGTTTAAACAGTACTGCAAAAATGTAACTTACAGAGTGCATCAAACATGATTTTAGACATTGTTTATGGAAAATTGTTTATTTCTGTATTTCAAGGTTGCAACTTGATGACAATTGTCCACAGTGTTGCTATAATCTAGTTTAAACAGTACTACAAAAATGTAACTTACAGAGTGCAATCAAACATGATTTTAGACCTTGTTTATGGAAAAGTGTTTATTTCTGTATTTCAAGGTTGCAACTTGCTGAAAATTGTCCACAGTGTTCCTATGATCTAGTTTAAACAGTACTGCAAAAATGTAACTTACAGAGTGCATCAAACATGATTTTAGACCTTGTTTATGGAAAAGTGTTTATTTCTGTATTTCAAGGTTGCAACTTGCTGAAAATTGTCCACAGTGTTCCTATGATCTAGTTTAAACAGTACTGCAAATATGTAACTTACAGAGTGCATCAAACATGATTTTAGACCTTGTTTATGGAAAAGTGTTTATTTCTGTATTTCAAGGTTGCAACTTGCTGAAAATTGTCCACAGTGTTCCTATGATCTAGTTTAAACAGTACTGCAAAAATGTAACTTACAGAGTGCATCAAACATGATTTTAGACCTTGTTTATGGAAAAGTGTTTATTTCTGTATTTCAAGGTTGCAACTTGCTGAAAATTGTCCACAGAGTGCATCAAACATGATTTTAGACCTTGTTTATGGAAAAGTGTTTATTTCTGTATTTCAAGGTTGCAACTTGATGACAATTGTCCACAGTGTTCCTATAATCTAGTTTAAACAGTACTACAAAAATGTAACTTACAGAGTGCATCAAACATGATTTTAGACCTTGTTTATGGAAAAGTGTTTATTTCTGTATGTCAAGGTTGCAACTTGCTGAAAATTGTCCACAGTGTTCCTATGATCTAGTTTAAACAGTACTGCAAAAATGTAACTTACAGAGTGCATCAAACATGATTTTAGACCTTGTTTATGGAAAAGTGTTTATTTCTGTATTTCAAGGTTGCAACTTGCTGAAAATTGCCCACAGTGTTCCTATCATCTAGTTTAAACAGTACTGCAAAAATGTAACTTACAGAGTGCATCAAACATGATTTTAGACATTGTTTATGGAAAAGTGTTTATTTCTGTATTTCAAGGTTGCAACTTGATGACAATTGTCCACAGTGTTCCTATAATCTAGTTTAAACAGTACTACAAAAATGTAACTTACAGAGTGCAATCAAACATGATTTTAGACCTTGTTTATGGAAAAGTGTTTATTTCTGTATTTCAAGGTTGCAACTTGCTGAAAATTGTCCACAGTGTTCCTATAATCTAGTTTAAACAGTACTACAAAAATGTAACTTACAGAGTGCATCAAACATGATTTTAGACATTGTTTATGGAAAAGTGTTTATTTCTGTATTTCAAGGTTGCAACTTGATGACAATTGTCCACAGTGTTCCTATAATCTAGTTTAAACAGTACTACAAAAATGTAACTTACAGAGTGCAATCAAACATGATTTTAGACCTTGTTTATGGAAAAGTGTTTATTTCTGTATTTCAAGGTTGCAACTTGCTGAAAATTGTCCACAGTGTTCCTATGATCTAGTTTAAACAGTACTGCAAAAATGTAACTTACAGAGTGCATCAAACATGATTTTAGACCTTGTTTATGGAAAAGTGTTTATTTCTGTATTTCAAGGTTGCAACTTGCTGAAAATTGTCCACAGTGTTCCTATGATCTAGTTTAAACAGTACTGCAAATATGTAACTTACAGAGTGCATCAAACATGATTTTAGACCTTGTTTATGGAAAAGTGTTTATTTCTGTATTTCAAGGTTGCAACTTGATGACAATTGTCCACAGTGTTCCTATAATCTAGTTTAAACAGTACTACAAAAATGTAACTTACAGAGTGCATCAAACATGATTTTAGACCTTGTTTATGGAAAAGTGTTTATTTCTGTATTTCAAGGTTGCAACTTGATGACAATTGTCCACAGTGTTCCTATAATCTAGTTTAAACAGTACTACAAAAATGTAACTTACAGAGTGCATCAAACATGATTTTAGACCTTGTTTATGGAAAAGTGTTTATTTCTGTATTTCAAGGTTGCAACTTGCTGAAAATTGTCCACAGTGTTCCTATCATCTAGTTTAAACAGTACTGCAAAAATGTAACTTACAGAGTGCATCAAACATGATTTTAGACATTGTTTATGGAAAATTGTTTATTTCTGTATTTCAAGGTTGCAACTTGATGACAATTGTCCACCGTGTTGCTATAATCTAGTTTAAACAGTACTACAAAAATGTAACTTACAGAGTGCAATCAAACATGATTTTAGACCTTGTTTATGGAAAAGTGTTTATTTCTGTATTTCAAGGTTGCAACTTGCTGAAAATTGTCCACAGTGTTCCTATGATCTAGTTTAAACAGTACTGCAAAAATGTAACTTACAGAGTGCATCAAACATGATTTTAGTCCTTGTTTATGGAAAAGTGTTTATTTCTGTATTTCAAGGTTGCAACTTGCTGAAAATTGTCCACAGTGTTCCTATGATTTAGTTTAAACAGTACTGCAAATATGTAACTTACAGAGTGCATCAAACATGATTTTAGACCTTGTTTATGGAAAAGTGTTTATTTCTGTATTTCAAGGTTGCAACTTGCTGAAAATTGTCCACAGTGTTCCTATGATCTAGTTTAAACAGTACTGCAAAAATGTAACTTACAGAGTGCATCAAACATGATTTTAGACCTTGTTTATGGAAAAGTGTTTATTTCTGTATTTCAAGGTTGCAACTTGCTGAAAATTGTCCACAGAGTGCATCAAACATGATTTTAGACCTTGTTTATGGAAAAGTGTTTATTTCTGTATTTCAAGGTTGCAACTTGATGACAATTGTCCACATTGTTCCTATAATCTAGTTTAAACAGTACTACAAAAATGTAACTTACAGAGTGCATCAAACATGATTTTAGACCTTGTTTGTGGAAAAGTGTTTATTTCTGTATTTCAAGGTTGCAACTTGCTGAAAATTGCCCACAGTGTTCCTATCATCTAGTTTAAACAGTACTGCAAAAATGTAACTTACAGAGTGCATCAAACATGATTTTAGACATTGTTTATGGAAAAGTGTTTATTTCTGTATTTCAAGGTTGCAACTTGATGACAATTGTCCACAGTGTTCCTATAATCTAGTTTAAACAGTACTACAAAAATGTAACTTACAGAGTGCAATCAAACATGATTTTAGACCTTGTTTATGGAAAAGTGTTTATTTCTGTATTTCAAGGTTGCAACTTGCTGAAAATTGTCCACAGTGTTCCTATGATCTAGTTTAAACAGTACTGCAAAAATGTAACTTACAGAGTGCATCAAACATGATTTTAGACCTTGTTTATGGAAAAGTGTTTATTTCTGTATTTCAAGGTTGCAACTTGCTGAAAATTGTCCACAGTGTTCCTATGATCTAGTTTAAACAGTACTGCAAATATGTAACTTACAGAGTGCATCAAACATGATTTTAGACCTTGTTTATGGAAAAGTGTTTATTTCTGTATTTCAAGGTTGCAACTTGCTGAAAATTGTCCACAGAGTGCATCAAACATGATTTTAGACCTTGTTTATGGAAAAGTGTTTATTTCTGTATTTCAAGGTTGCAACTTGATGACAATTGTCCACATTGTTCCTATAATCTAGTTTAAACAGTACTACAAAAATGTAACTTACAGAGTGCATCAAACATGATTTTAGACCTTGTTTGTGGAAAAGTGTTTATTTCTGTATTTCAAGGTTGCAACTTGCTGAAAATTGCCCACAGTGTTCCTATCATCTAGTTTAAACAGTACTGCAAAAATGTAACTTACAGAGTGCATCAAACATGATTTTAGACATTGTTTATGGAAAAGTGTTTATTTCTGTATTTCAAGGTTGCAACTTGATGACAATTGTCCACAGTGTTCCTATAATCTAGTTTAAACAGTACTACAAAAATGTAACTTACAGAGTGCAATCAAACATGATTTTAGACCTTGTTTATGGAAAAGTGTTTATTTCTGTATTTCAAGGTTGCAACTTGCTGAAAATTGTCCACAGTGTTCCTATGATCTAGTTTAAACAGTACTGCAAAAATGTAACTTACAGAGTGCATCAAACATGATTTTAGACCTTGTTTATGGAAAAGTGTTTATTTCTGTATTTCAAGGTTGCAACTTGCTGAAAATTGTCCACAGTGTTCCTATAATCTAGTTTAAACAGTACTACAAAAATGTAACTTACAGAGTGCATCAAACATGATTTTAGACCTTGTTTATGGAAAAGTGTTTATTTCTGTATTTCAAGGTTGCAACTTGATGACAATTGTCCACAGTGTTCCTATAATCTAGTTTAAACAGTACTACAAAAATGTAACTTACAGAGTGCATCAAACATGATTTTAGACCTTGTTTATGGAAAAGTGTTTATTTCTGTATTTCAAGGTTGCAACTTGCTGAAAATTGTCCACAGTGTTCCTATCATCTAGTTTAAACAGTACTGCAAAAATGTAACTTACAGAGTGCATCAAACATGATTTTAGACATTGTTTATGGAAAATTGTTTATTTCTGTATTTCAAGGTTGCAACTTGATGACAATTGTCCACCGTGTTGCTATAATCTAGTTTAAACAGTACTACAAAAATGTAACTTACAGAGTGCAATCAAACATGATTTTAGACCTTGTTTATGGAAAAGTGTTTATTTCTGTATTTCAAGGTTGCAACTTGCTGAAAATTGTCCACAGTGTTCCTATGATCTAGTTTAAACAGTACTGCAAAAATGTAACTTACAGAGTGCATCAAACATGATTTTAGTCCTTGTTTATGGAAAAGTGTTTATTTCTGTATTTCAAGGTTGCAACTTGCTGAAAATTGTCCACAGTGTTCCTATGATTTAGTTTAAACAGTACTGCAAATATGTAACTTACAGAGTGCATCAAACATGATTTTAGACCTTGTTTATGGAAAAGTGTTTATTTCTGTATTTCAAGGTTGCAACTTGCTGAAAATTGTCCACAGTGTTCCTATGATCTAGTTTAAACAGTACTGCAAAATGTAACTTACAGAGTGCATCAAACATGATTTTAGACCTTGTTTATGGAAAAGTGTTTATTTCTGTATTTCAAGGTTGCAACTTGCTGAAAATTGTCCACAGAGTGCATCAAACATGATTTTAGACCTTGTTTATGGAAAAGTGTTTATTTCTGTATTTCAAGGTTGCAACTTGATGACAATTGTCCACATTGTTCCTATAATCTAGTTTAAACAGTACTACAAAAATGTAACTTACAGAGTGCATCAAACATGATTTTAGACCTTGTTTGTGGAAAAGTGTTTATTTCTGTATTTCAAGGTTGCAACTTGCTGAAAATTGCCCACAGTGTTCCTATCATCTAGTTTAAACAGTACTGCAAAAATGTAACTTACAGAGTGCATCAAACATGATTTTAGACATTGTTTATGGAAAAGTGTTTATTTCTGTATTTCAAGGTTGCAACTTGATGACAATTGTCCACAGTGTTCCTATAATCTAGTTTAAACAGTACTACAAAAATGTAACTTACAGAGTGCAATCAAACATGATTTTAGACCTTGTTTATGGAAAAGTGTTTATTTCTGTATTTCAAGGTTGCAACTTGCTGAAAATTGTCCACAGTGTTCCTATGATCTAGTTTAAACAGTACTGCAAAAATGTAACTTACAGAGTGCATCAAACATGATTTTAGACCTTGTTTATGGAAAAGTGTTTATTTCTGTATTTCAAGGTTGCAACTTGCTGAAAATTGTCCACAGTGTTCCTATGATCTAGTTTAAACAGTACTGCAAATATGTAACTTACAGAGTGCATCAAACATGATTTTAGACCTTGTTTATGGAAAAGTGTTTATTTCTGTATTTCAAGGTTGCAACTTGCTGAAAATTGTCCACAGAGTGCATCAAACATGATTTTAGACCTTGTTTATGGAAAAGTGTTTATTTCTGTATTTCAAGGTTGCAACTTGATGACAATTGTCCACAGTGTTCCTATAATCTAGTTTAAACAGTACTACAAAAATGTAACTTACAGAGTGCAATCAAACATGATTTTAGACCTTGTTTATGGAAAAGTGTTTATTTCTGTATGTCAAGGTTGCAACTTGCTGAAAATTGTCCACAGTGTTCCTATGATCTAGTTTAAACAGTACTGCAAAAATGTAACTTACAGAGTGCATCAAACATGATTTTAGACCTTGTTTATGGAAAAGTGTTTATTTCTGTATTTCAAGGTTGCAACTTGCTGAAAATTGCCCACAGTGTTCCTATCATCTAGTTTAAACAGTACTGCAAAAATGTAACTTACAGAGTGCATCAAACATGATTTTAGACATTGTTTATGGAAAAGTGTTTATTTCTGTATTTCAAGGTTGCAACTTGATGACAATTGTCCACAGTGTTCCTATAATCTAGTTTAAACAGTACTACAAAAATGTAACTTACAGAGTGCAATCAAACATGATTTTAGACCTTGTTTATGGAAAAGTGTTTATTTCTGTATTTCAAGGTTGCAACTTGCTGAAAATTGTCCACAGTGTTCCTATAATCTAGTTTAAACAGTACTACAAAAATGTAACTTACAGAGTGCATCAAACATGATTTTAGACATTGTTTATGGAAAAGTGTTTATTTCTGTATTTCAAGGTTGCAACTTGATGACAATTGTCCACAGTGTTCCTATAATCTAGTTTAAACAGTACTACAAAAATGTAACTTACAGAGTGCAATCAAACATGATTTTAGACCTTGTTTATGGAAAAGTGTTTATTTCTGTATTTCAAGGTTGCAACTTGCTGAAAATTGTCCACAGTGTTCCTATGATCTAGTTTAAACAGTACTGCAAAAATGTAACTTACAGAGTGCATCAAACATGATTTTAGACCTTGTTTATGGAAAAGTGTTTATTTCTGTATTTCAAGGTTGCAACTTGCTGAAAATTGTCCACAGTGTTCCTATGATCTAGTTTAAACAGTACTGCAAATATGTAACTTACAGAGTGCATCAAACATGATTTTAGACCTTGTTTATGGAAAAGTGTTTATTTCTGTATTTCAAGGTTGCAACTTGATGACAATTGTCCACAGTGTTCCTATAATCTAGTTTAAACAGTACTACAAAAATGTAACTTACAGAGTGCATCAAACATGATTTTAGACCTTGTTTATGGAAAAGTGTTTATTTCTGTATTTCAAGGTTGCAACTTGATGACAATTGTCCACAGTGTTCCTATAATCTAGTTTAAACAGTACTACAAAAATGTAACTTACAGAGTGCATCAAACATGATTTTAGACCTTGTTTATGGAAAAGTGTTTATTTCTGTATTTCAAGGTTGCAACTTGCTGAAAATTGTCCACAGTGTTCCTATCATCTAGTTTAAACAGTACTGCAAAAATGTAACTTACAGAGTGCATCAAACATGATTTTAGACATTGTTTATGGAAAATTGTTTATTTCTGTATTTCAAGGTTGCAACTTGATGACAATTGTCCACCGTGTTGCTATAATCTAGTTTAAACAGTACTACAAAAATGTAACTTACAGAGTGCAATCAAACATGATTTTAGACCTTGTTTATGGAAAAGTGTTTATTTCTGTATTTCAAGGTTGCAACTTGCTGAAAATTGTCCACAGTGTTCCTATGATCTAGTTTAAACAGTACTGCAAAAATGTAACTTACAGAGTGCATCAAACATGATTTTAGTCCTTGTTTATGGAAAAGTGTTTATTTCTGTATTTCAAGGTTGCAACTTGCTGAAAATTGTCCACAGTGTTCCTATGATTTAGTTTAAACAGTACTGCAAATATGTAACTTACAGAGTGCATCAAACATGATTTTAGACCTTGTTTATGGAAAAGTGTTTATTTCTGTATTTCAAGGTTGCAACTTGCTGAAAATTGTCCACAGTGTTCCTATGATCTAGTTTAAACAGTACTGCAAAAATGTAACTTACAGAGTGCATCAAACATGATTTTAGACCTTGTTTATGGAAAAGTGTTTATTTCTGTATTTCAAGGTTGCAACTTGCTGAAAATTGTCCACAGAGTGCATCAAACATGATTTTAGACCTTGTTTATGGAAAAGTGTTTATTTCTGTATTTCAAGGTTGCAACTTGATGACAATTGTCCACATTGTTCCTATAATCTAGTTTAAACAGTACTACAAAAATGTAACTTACAGAGTGCATCAAACATGATTTTAGACCTTGTTTGTGGAAAAGTGTTTATGTCTGTATTTCAAGGTTGCAACTTGCTGAAAATTGCCCACAGTGTTCCTATCATCTAGTTTAAACAGTACTGCAAAAATGTAACTTACAGAGTGCATCAAACATGATTTTAGACATTGTTTATGGAAAAGTGTTTATTTCTGTATTTCAAGGTTGCAACTTGATGACAATTGTCCACAGTGTTCCTATAATCTAGTTTAAACAGTACTACAAAAATGTAACTTACAGAGTGCAATCAAACATGATTTTAGACCTTGTTTATGGAAAAGTGTTTATTTCTGTATTTCAAGGTTGCAACTTGCTGAAAATTGTCCACAGTGTTCCTATGATCTAGTTTAAACAGTACTGCAAAAATGTAACTTACAGAGTGCATCAAACATGATTTTAGACCTTGTTTATGGAAAAGTGTTTATTTCTGTATTTCAAGGTTGCAACTTGCTGAAAATTGTCCACAGTGTTCCTATGATCTAGTTTAAACAGTACTGCAAATATGTAACTTACAGAGTGCATCAAACATGATTTTAGACCTTGTTTATGGAAAAGTGTTTATTTCTGTATTTCAAGGTTGCAACTTGCTGAAAATTGTCCACAGAGTGCATCAAACATGATTTTAGACCTTGTTTATGGAAAAGTGTTTATTTCTGTATTTCAAGGTTGCAACTTGATGACAATTGTCCACATTGTTCCTATAATCTAGTTTAAACAGTACTACAAAAATGTAACTTACAGAGTGCATCAAACATGATTTTAGACCTTGTTTGTGGAAAAGTGTTTATTTCTGTATTTCAAGGTTGCAACTTGCTGAAAATTGCCCACAGTGTTCCTATCATCTAGTTTAAACAGTACTGCAAAAATGTAACTTACAGAGTGCATCAAACATGATTTTAGACATTGTTTATGGAAAAGTGTTTATTTCTGTATTTCAAGGTTGCAACTTGATGACAATTGTCCACAGTGTTCCTATAATCTAGTTTAAACAGTACTACAAAAATGTAACTTACAGAGTGCAATCAAACATGATTTTAGACCTTGTTTATGGAAAAGTGTTTATTTCTGTATTTCAAGGTTGCAACTTGCTGAAAATTGTCCACAGTGTTCCTATGATCTAGTTTAAACAGTACTGCAAAAATGTAACTTACAGAGTGCATCAAACATGATTTTAGACCTTGTTTATGGAAAAGTGTTTATTTCTGTATTTCAAGGTTGCAACTTGCTGAAAATTGTCCACAGTGTTCCTATGATCTAGTTTAAACAGTACTGCAAATATGTAACTTACAGAGTGCATCAAACATGATTTTAGACCTTGTTTATGGAAAAGTGTTTATTTCTGTATTTCAAGGTTGCAACTTGCTGAAAATTGTCCACAGTGTTCCTATGATCTAGTTTAAACAGTACTGCAAAAATGTAACTTACAGAGTGCATCAAACATGATTTTAGACCTTGTTTATGGAAAAGTGTTTATTTCTGTATTTCAAGGTTGCAACTTGCTGAAAATTGTCCACAGTGTTACTATGATCTAGTTTAAACAGTACTGCAAAAATGTAACTTACAGAGTGCATCAAACATGATTTTAGACCTTGTTTATGGAAAAGTGTTTATTTCTGTATTTCAAGGTTGCAACTTGCTGAAAATTGTCCACAGTGTTCCTATGATCTAGTTTAAACAGTACTGCAAAAATGTAACTTACAGAGTGCATCAAACATGATTTTAGCCCTTGTTTATGGAAAAGTGTTTATTTCTGTATTTCAAGGTTGCAACTTGCTGAAAATTGTCCACAGTGTTCCTATCATCTAGTTTAAACAGTACTGCAAAAATGTAACTTACAGAGTGCATCAAACATGATTTTAGACCTTGTTTATGGAAAAGTGTTTATTTCTGTATTTCAAGGTTGCAACTTGCTGAAAATTGTCCACAGTGTTCCTATGATCTAGTTTAAACAGTACTGCAAATATGTAACTTACAGAGTGCATCAAACATGATTTTAGACCTTGTTTATGGAAAAGTGTTTATTTCTGTATTTCAAGGTTGCAACTTGCTGAAAATTGTCCACAGAGTGCATCAAACATGATTTTAGACCTTGTTTATGGAAAAGTGTTTATTTCTGTATTTCAAGGTTGCAACTTGTGACAATTGTCCACAGTGTTCCTATAATCTAGTTTAAACAGTACTACAAAAATGTAACTTACAGAGTGCAATCAAACATGATTTTAGACCTTGTTTATGGAAAAGTGTTTATTTCTGTATGTCAAGGTTGCAACTTGCTGAAAATTGTCCACAGTGTTCCTATGATCTAGTTTAAACAGTACTGCAAAAATGTAACTTACAGAGTGCATCAAACATGATTTTAGACCTTGTTTATGGAAAAGTGTTTATTTCTGTATTTCAAGGTTGCAACTTGCTGAAAATTGCCCACAGTGTTCCTATCATCTAGTTTAAACAGTACTGCAAAAATGTAACTTACAGAGTGCATCAAACATGATTTTAGACATTGTTTATGGAAAAGTGTTTATTTCTGTATTTCAAGGTTGCAACTTGATGACAATTGTCCACAGTGTTCCTATAATCTAGTTTAAACAGTACTACAAAAATGTAACTTACAGAGTGCAATCAAACATGATTTTAGACCTTGTTTATGGAAAAGTGTTTATTTCTGTATTTCAAGGTTGCAACTTGCTGAAAATTGTCCACAGTGTTCCTATAATCTAGTTTAAACAGTACTACAAAAATGTAACTTACAGAGTGCATCAAACATGATTTTAGACATTGTTTATGGAAAAGTGTTTATTTCTGTATTTCAAGGTTGCAACTTGATGACAATTGTCCACAGTGTTCCTATAATCTAGTTTAAACAGTACTACAAAAATGTAACTTACAGAGTGCAATCAAACATGATTTTAGACCTTGTTTATGGAAAAGTGTTTATTTCTGTATTTCAAGGTTGCAACTTGCTGAAAATTGTCCACAGTGTTCCTATGATCTAGTTTAAACAGTACTGCAAAAATGTAACTTACAGAGTGCATCAAACATGATTTTAGACCTTGTTTATGGAAAAGTGTTTATTTCTGTATTTCAAGGTTGCAACTTGCTGAAAATTGTCCACAGTGTTCCTATGATCTAGTTTAAACAGTACTGCAAATATGTAACTTACAGAGTGCATCAAACATGATTTTAGACCTTGTTTATGGAAAAGTGTTTATTTCTGTATTTCAAGGTTGCAACTTGATGACAATTGTCCACAGTGTTCCTATAATCTAGTTTAAACAGTACTACAAAAATGTAACTTACAGAGTGCATCAAACATGATTTTAGACCTTGTTTATGGAAAAGTGTTTATTTCTGTATTTCAAGGTTGCAACTTGATGACAATTGTCCACAGTGTTCCTATAATCTAGTTTAAACAGTACTACAAAAATGTAACTTACAGAGTGCATCAAACATGATTTTAGACCTTGTTTATGGAAAAGTGTTTATTTCTGTATTTCAAGGTTGCAACTTGCTGAAAATTGTCCACAGTGTTCCTATCATCTAGTTTAAACAGTACTGCAAAAATGTAACTTACAGAGTGCATCAAACATGATTTTAGACATTGTTTATGGAAAATTGTTTATTTCTGTATTTCAAGGTTGCAACTTGATGACAATTGTCCACCGTGTTGCTATAATCTAGTTTAAACAGTACTACAAAAATGTAACTTACAGAGTGCAATCAAACATGATTTTAGACCTTGTTTATGGAAAAGTGTTTATTTCTGTATTTCAAGGTTGCAACTTGCTGAAAATTGTCCACAGTGTTCCTATGATCTAGTTTAAACAGTACTGCAAAAATGTAACTTACAGAGTGCATCAAACATGATTTTAGTCCTTGTTTATGGAAAAGTGTTTATTTCTGTATTTCAAGGTTGCAACTTGCTGAAAATTGTCCACAGTGTTCCTATGATTTAGTTTAAACAGTACTGCAAATATGTAACTTACAGAGTGCATCAAACATGATTTTAGACCTTGTTTATGGAAAAGTGTTTATTTCTGTATTTCAAGGTTGCAACTTGCTGAAAATTGTCCACAGTGTTCCTATGATCTAGTTTAAACAGTACTGCAAAAATGTAACTTACAGAGTGCATCAAACATGATTTTAGACCTTGTTTATGGAAAAGTGTTTATTTCTGTATTTCAAGGTTGCAACTTGCTGAAAATTGTCCACAGAGTGCATCAAACATGATTTTAGACCTTGTTTATGGAAAAGTGTTTATTTCTGTATTTCAAGGTTGCAACTTGATGACAATTGTCCACATTGTTCCTATAATCTAGTTTAAACAGTACTACAAAAATGTAACTTACAGAGTGCATCAAACATGATTTTAGACCTTGTTTGTGGAAAAGTGTTTATGTCTGTATTTCAAGGTTGCAACTTGCTGAAAATTGCCCACAGTGTTCCTATCATCTAGTTTAAACAGTACTGCAAAAATGTAACTTACAGAGTGCATCAAACATGATTTTAGACATTGTTTATGGAAAAGTGTTTATTTCTGTATTTCAAGGTTGCAACTTGATGACAATTGTCCACAGTGTTCCTATAATCTAGTTTAAACAGTACTACAAAAATGTAACTTACAGAGTGCAATCAAACATGATTTTAGACCTTGTTTATGGAAAAGTGTTTATTTCTGTATTTCAAGGTTGCAACTTGCTGAAAATTGTCCACAGTGTTCCTATGATCTAGTTTAAACAGTACTGCAAAAATGTAACTTACAGAGTGCATCAAACATGATTTTAGACCTTGTTTATGGAAAAGTGTTTATTTCTGTATTTCAAGGTTGCAACTTGCTGAAAATTGTCCACAGTGTTCCTATGATCTAGTTTAAACAGTACTGCAAATATGTAACTTACAGAGTGCATCAAACATGATTTTAGACCTTGTTTATGGAAAAGTGTTTATTTCTGTATTTCAAGGTTGCAACTTGCTGAAAATTGTCCACAGAGTGCATCAAACATGATTTTAGACCTTGTTTATGGAAAAGTGTTTATTTCTGTATTTCAAGGTTGCAACTTGATGACAATTGTCCACATTGTTCCTATAATCTAGTTTAAACAGTACTACAAAAATGTAACTTACAGAGTGCATCAAACATGATTTTAGACCTTGTTTGTGGAAAAGTGTTTATTTCTGTATTTCAAGGTTGCAACTTGCTGAAAATTGCCCACAGTGTTCCTATCATCTAGTTTAAACAGTACTGCAAAAATGTAACTTACAGAGTGCATCAAACATGATTTTAGACATTGTTTATGGAAAAGTGTTTATTTCTGTATTTCAAGGTTGCAACTTGATGACAATTGTCCACAGTGTTCCTATAATCTAGTTTAAACAGTACTACAAAAATGTAACTTACAGAGTGCAATCAAACATGATTTTAGACCTTGTTTATGGAAAAGTGTTTATTTCTGTATTTCAAGGTTGCAACTTGCTGAAAATTGTCCACAGTGTTCCTATGATCTAGTTTAAACAGTACTGCAAAAATGTAACTTACAGAGTGCATCAAACATGATTTTAGACCTTGTTTATGGAAAAGTGTTTATTTCTGTATTTCAAGGTTGCAACTTGCTGAAAATTGTCCACAGTGTTCCTATGATCTAGTTTAAACAGTACTGCAAATATGTAACTTACAGAGTGCATCAAACATGATTTTAGACCTTGTTTATGGAAAAGTGTTTATTTCTGTATTTCAAGGTTGCAACTTGCTGAAAATTGTCCACAGTGTTCCTATGATCTAGTTTAAACAGTACTGCAAAAATGTAACTTACAGAGTGCATCAAACATGATTTTAGACCTTGTTTATGGAAAAGTGTTTATTTCTGTATTTCAAGGTTGCAACTTGCTGAAAATTGTCCACAGTGTTACTATGATCTAGTTTAAACAGTACTGCAAAAATGTAACTTACAGAGTGCATCAAACATGATTTTAGACCTTGTTTATGGAAAAGTGTTTATTTCTGTATTTCAAGGTTGCAACTTGCTGAAAATTGTCCACAGTGTTCCTATGATCTAGTTTAAACAGTACTGCAAAAATGTAACTTACAGAGTGCATCAAACATGATTTTAGCCCTTGTTTATGGAAAAGTGTTTATTTCTGTATTTCAAGGTTGCAACTTGCTGAAAATTGTCCACAGTGTTCCTATCATCTAGTTTAAACAGTACTGCAAAAATGTAACTTACAGAGTGCATCAAACATGATTTTAGACCTTGTTTATGGAAAAGTGTTTATTTCTGTATTTCAAGGTTGCAACTTGATGACAATTGTCCACAGTGTTCCTATAATCTAGATTAAACAGTACTACAAAAATGTAACTTACAGAGTGCATCAAACATGATTGTAGACCTTGTTTATGGAAAAGTGTTTATTTCTGTATTTCAAGGTTGCAACTTGATGACAATTGTCCACAGTGTTCCTATAATCTAGTTTAAACAGTACTACAAACATGTAATTTACAGAGTGCATCAAACATGATTTTAGACCTTGTTTATGGAAAAGTGTTTATTTCTGTATTTCAAGGTTGCAACTTGCTGAAAATTGTCCACAGTGTTCCTATGATCTAGTTTAAACAGTACTGCAAAAATGTAACTTACAGAGTGCATCAAACATGATTTTAGACCTTGTTTATGGAAAAGTGTTTATTTCTGTATTTCAAGGTTGCAACTTGCTGAAAATTGTCCACAGTGTTCCTATGATCTAGTTTAAACAGTACTGCAAAAATGTAACTTACAGAGTGCATCAAACATGATTTTAGACCTTGTTTATGGAAAAGTTTTTATTTCTGTATTTCAAGGTTGCAACTTGCTGAAAATTGTCCACAGTGTTCCTATGATCTAGTTTAAACAGTACTGCAAAGATGTAACTTACAGAGTGCATCAAACATGATTTTAGACCTTGTTTATGGAAAAGTGTTTATTTCTGTATTTCAAGGTTGCAACTTGATGACAATTGTCCACAGTGTTCCTATAATCTAGTTTAAACAGTACTACAAAAATGTAACTTACAGAGTGCATCAAACATGATTTTAGACCTTGTTTATGGAAAAGTGTTTATTTCTGTATTTCAAGGTTGCAACTTGATGACAATTGTCCACAGTGTTCCTATAATCTAGTTTAAACAGTACTACAAAAATGTAACTTACAGAGTGCATCAAACATGATTTTAGACCTTGTTTATGGAAAAGTGTTTATTTCTGTATTTCAAGGTTGCAACTTGCTGAAAATTGTCCACAGTGTTCCTATGATCTAATTTAAACAGTACTGCAAAAATGTAACTTACAGAGTGCATCAAACATGATTTTAGACATTGTTTATGGAAAAGTGTTCATTTCTGTATTTCAAGGTTGCAACTTGCTGAAAATTGTCCACAGTGTTCCTATGATCTAGTTTAAACAGTACTGCAAAAATGTAACTTACAGAGTGCATCAAACATGATTTTAGACCTTGTTTATGGAAAAGTTTTTATTTCTGTATTTCAAGGTTGCAACTTGCTGAAAATTGTCCAGTGTTCCTATGATCTAGTTTAAACAGTACTGCAAAAATGTAACTTACAGAGTGCATCAAACATGATTTTAGACCTTGTTTATGGAAAAGTGTTTATTTCTGTATTTCAAGGTTGCAACTTGCTGAAAATTGTCCACAGTGTTCCTATGATCTAGTTTAAACGCTACTGCAAAAATTTAACTTACAGAGTGCATCAAACATGATTTTAGACCTTGTTTATGGAAAAGTGTTTATTTCTGTATTTCAAGGTTGCAACTTGATGACAATTGTCCACAGTGTTCCTATAATCCAGTTTAAACAGTACTACAAAAATGTAACTTACAGAGTGCATCAAACATGATTTTAGACCTTGTTTATGGAAAAGTGTTTATTTCTGTATTTCAAGGTTGCAACTTGATGACAATTGTCCACAGTGTTCCTATAATCTAGTTTAAACAGTACTAGAAAAATGTAACTTACAGAGTGCATCAAACATGATTTTAGACCTTGTTTATGGAAAAGTGTTTATTTCTGTATGTCAAGGTTGCAACTTGCTGAAAATTGTCCACAGTGTTCCTATGATCTAGTTTAAACAGTACTGCAAAAATGTAACTTACAGAGTGCATCAAACATGATTTTAGACCTTGTTTATGGAAAAGTTTTTATTTCTGTATTTCAAGGTTGCAACTTGCTGAAAATTGTCCAGTGTTCCTATGATCTAGTTTAAACAGTACTGCAAAAATGTAACTTACAGAGTGCATCAAACATGATTTTAGACCTTGTTTATGGAAAAGTGTTTATTTCTGTATTTCAAGGTTGCAACTTGCTGAAAATTGTCCACAGTGTTCCTATGATCTAGTTTAAACACTACTGCAAAAATGTAACTTACAGAGTGCATCAAACATGATTTTAGACCTTGTTTATGGAAAAGTGTTTATTTCTGTATTTCAAGGTTGCAACTTGCTGAAAATTGTCCACAGTGTTCCTATGATCTAGTTTAAACAGTACTGCAAAAATGTAACTTACAGAGTGCATCAAACATGATTTTAGACCTTGTTTATGGAAAAGTGTTTATTTCTGTATTTCAAGGTTGCAACTTGCTGAAAATTGTCCACAGTGTTCCTATGATCTAGTTTAAACAGTACTGCAAAAAATGTAACTTACAGAGTGCATCAAACATGATTTTAGACCTTGTTTATGGAAAAGTGTTCATTTCTGTATTTCAAGGTTGCAACTTGCTGAAAATTGTCCACAGTGTTCCTATGATCTAGTTTAAACACTACTGCAAAAATTTAACTTACAGAGTGCATCAAACATGATTTTAGACCTTGTTTATGGAAAAGTGTTTATTTCTGTATTTCAAGGTTGCAACTTGATGACAATTGTCCACAGTGTTCCTATAATCTAGTTTAAACAGTACTACAAAAATGTAACTTACAGAGTGCATCAAACATGATTTTAGACCTTGTTTATGGAAAAGTGTTTATTTCTGTATTTCAAGGTTGCAACTTGCTGAAAATTGTCCACAGTGTTCCTATGATCTAGTTTAAACAGTACTGCAAACATGTAACTTACAGAGTGCATCAAACATGATTTTAGACCTTGTTTATGGAAAAGTGTTTATTTCTGTATTTCAAGGTTGCAACTTGCTGAAAATTGTCCACAGTGTTCCTATGATCTAGTTTAAACAGTACTGCAAAGATGTAACTTACAGAGTGCATCAAACATGATTTTAGACCTTGTTTATGGAAAAGTGTTTATTTCTGTATTTCAAGGTTGCAACTTGATGACAATTGTCCACAGTGTTCCTATAATCTAGTTTAAACAGTACTACAAAAATGTAACTTACAGAGTGCATCAAACATGATTTTAGACCTTGTTTATGGAAAAGTGTTTATTTCTGTATTTCAAGGTTGCAACTTGCTGAAAATTGTCCACAGTGTTCCTATGATCTAGTTTAAACAGTACTGCAAACATGTAACTTACAGAGTGCATCAAACATGATTTTAGACCTTGTTTATGGAAAAGTGTTTATTTCTGTATTTCAAGGTTGCAACTTGATGACAATTGTCCACAGTGTTCCTATAATCTAGATTAAACAGTACTACAAAAATTTAACTTACAGAGTGCATCAAACATGATTTTAGACCTTGTTTATGGAAAAGTGTTTATTTCTGTATTTCAAGGTTGCAACTTGATGACAATTGTCCACAGTGTTCCTATAATCTAGTTTAAACAGTACTACAAAAATGTAACTTACAGAGTGCATCAAACATGATTTTAGACCTTGTTTATGGAAAAGTGTTTATTTCTGTATTTCAAGGTTGCAACTTGCTGAAAATTGTCCACAGTGTTCCTATGATCTAGTTTAAACAGTACTGCAAACATGTAACTTACAGAGTGCATCAAACATGATTTTAGACCTTGTTTATGGAAAAGTGTTTATTTCTGTATTTCAAGGTTGCAACTTGCTGAAAATTGTCCACAGTGTTCCTATGATCTAGTTTAAACAGTACTGCAAAGATGTAACTTACAGAGTGCATCAAACATGATTTTAGACATTGTTTATGGAAAAGTGTTTATTTCTGTATTTCAAGGTTGCAACTTGATGACAATTGTCCACAGTGTTCCTATAATCTAGTTTAAACAGTACTACAAAAATGTAACTTACAGAGTGCATCAAACATGATTTTAGACCTTGTTTATGGAAAAGTGTTTATTTCTGTATTTCAAGGTTGCAACTTGCTGAAAATTGTCCACAGTGTTCCTATGATCTAGTTTAAACAGTACTGCAAATATGTAACTTACAGAGTGCATCAAACATGATTTTAGACCTTGTTTATGGAAAAGTGTTTATTTCTGTATTTCAAGGTTGCAACTTGATGACAATTGTCCACAGTGTTCCTATAATCTAGTTTAAACAGTACTACAAAAATGTAACTTACAGAGTGCATCAAACATGATTGTAGACCTTGTTTATGGAAAAGTGTTTATTTCTGTATTTCAAGGTTGCAACTTGATGACAATTGTCCACAGTGTTCCTATAATCTAGTTTAAACAGTACTACAAACATGTAATTTACAGAGTGCATCAAACATGATTTTAGACCTTGTTTATGGAAAAGTGTTTATTTCTGTATTTCAAGGTTGCAACTTGCTGAAAATTGTCCACAGTGTTCCTATGATCTAGTTTAAACAGTACTGCAAAAATGTAACTTACAGAGTGCATCAAACATGATTTTAGACCTTGTTTATGGAAAAGTGTTTATTTCTGTATTTCAAGGTTGCAACTTGCTGAAAATTGTCCACAGTGTTCCTATGATCTAGTTTAAACAGTACTGCAAAAATGTAACTTACAGAGTGCATCAAACATGATTTTAGACCTTGTTTATGGAAAAGTTTTTATTTCTGTATTTCAAGGTTGCAACTTGCTGAAAATTGTCCACAGTGTTCCTATGATCTAGTTTAAACAGTACTGCAAAGATGTAACTTACAGAGTGCATCAAACATGATTTTAGACCTTGTTTATGGAAAAGTGTTTATTTCTGTATTTCAAGGTTGCAACTTGCTGAAAATTGTCCACAGTGTTCCTATGATCTAGTTTAAACAGTACTGCAAACATGTAACTTACAGAGTGCATCAAACATGATTTTAGACCTTGTTTATGGAAAAGTGTTTATTTCTGTATTTCAAGGTTGCAACTTGATGACAATTGTCCACAGTGTTCCTATAATCTAGATTAAACAGTACTACAAAAATGTAACTTACAGAGTGCATCAAACATGATTGTAGACCTTGTTTATGGAAAAGTGTTTATTTCTGTATTTCAAGGTTGCAACTTGATGACAATTGTCCACAGTGTTCCTATAATCTAGTTTAAACAGTACTACAAACATGTAATTTACAGAGTGCATCAAACATGATTTTAGACCTTGTTTATGGAAAAGTGTTTATTTCTGTATTTCAAGGTTGCAACTTGCTGAAAATTGTCCACAGTGTTCCTATGATCTAGTTTAAACAGTACTGCAAAAATGTAACTTACAGAGTGCATCAAACATGATTTTAGACCTTGTTTATGGAAAAGTGTTTATTTCTGTATTTCAAGGTTGCAACTTGCTGAAAATTGTCCACAGTGTTCCTATGATCTAGTTTAAACAGTACTGCAAAAATGTAACTTACAGAGTGCATCAAACATGATTTTAGACCTTGTTTATGGAAAAGTTTTTATTTCTGTATTTCAAGGTTGCAACTTGCTGAAAATTGTCCACAGTGTTCCTATGATCTAGTTTAAACAGTACTGCAAAGATGTAACTTACAGAGTGCATCAAACATGATTTTAGACCTTGTTTATGGAAAAGTGTTTATTTCTGTATTTCAAGGTTGCAACTTGATGACAATTGTCCACAGTGTTCCTATAATCTAGTTTAAACAGTACTACAAAAATGTAACTTACAGAGTGCATCAAACATGATTTTAGACCTTGTTTATGGAAAAGTGTTTATTTCTGTATTTCAAGGTTGCAACTTGATGACAATTGTCCACAGTGTTCCTATAATCTAGTTTAAACAGTACTACAAAAATGTAACTTACAGAGTGCATCAAACATGATTTTAGACCTTGTTTATGGAAAAGTGTTTATTTCTGTATTTCAAGGTTGCAACTTGCTGAAAATTGTCCACAGTGTTCCTATGATCTAATTTAAACAGTACTGCAAAAATGTAACTTACAGAGTGCATCAAACATGATTTTAGACATTGTTTATGGAAAAGTGTTCATTTCTGTATTTCAAGGTTGCAACTTGCTGAAAATTGTCCACAGTGTTCCTATGATCTAGTTTAAACAGTACTGCAAAAATGTAACTTACAGAGTGCATCAAACATGATTTTAGACCTTGTTTATGGAAAAGTTTTTATTTCTGTATTTCAAGGTTGCAACTTGCTGAAAATTGTCCAGTGTTCCTATGATCTAGTTTAAACAGTACTGCAAAAATGTAACTTACAGAGTGCATCAAACATGATTTTAGACCTTGTTTATGGAAAAGTGTTTATTTCTGTATTTCAAGGTTGCAACTTGCTGAAAATTGTCCACAGTGTTCCTATGATCTAGTTTAAACGCTACTGCAAAAATTTAACTTACAGAGTGCATCAAACATGATTTTAGACCTTGTTTATGGAAAAGTGTTTATTTCTGTATTTCAAGGTTGCAACTTGATGACAATTGTCCACAGTGTTCCTATAATCCAGTTTAAACAGTACTACAAAAATGTAACTTACAGAGTGCATCAAACATGATTTTAGACCTTGTTTATGGAAAAGTGTTTATTTCTGTATTTCAAGGTTGCAACTTGATGACAATTGTCCACAGTGTTCCTATAATCTAGTTTAAACAGTACTAGAAAAATGTAACTTACAGAGTGCATCAAACATGATTTTAGACCTTGTTTATGGAAAAGTGTTTATTTCTGTATGTCAAGGTTGCAACTTGCTGAAAATTGTCCACAGTGTTCCTATGATCTAGTTTAAACAGTACTGCAAAAATGTAACTTACAGAGTGCATCAAACATGATTTTAGACCTTGTTTATGGAAAAGTTTTTATTTCTGTATTTCAAGGTTGCAACTTGCTGAAAATTGTCCAGTGTTCCTATGATCTAGTTTAAACAGTACTGCAAAAATGTAACTTACAGAGTGCATCAAACATGATTTTAGACCTTGTTTATGGAAAAGTGTTTATTTCTGTATTTCAAGGTTGCAACTTGCTGAAAATTGTCCACAGTGTTCCTATGATCTAGTTTAAACACTACTGCAAAAATGTAACTTACAGAGTGCATCAAACATGATTTTAGACCTTGTTTATGGAAAAGTGTTTATTTCTGTATTTCAAGGTTGCAACTTGCTGAAAATTGTCCACAGTGTTCCTATGATCTAGTTTAAACAGTACTGCAAACATGTAACTTACAGAGTGCATCAAACATGATTTTAGACCTTGTTTATGGAAAAGTGTTTATTTCTGTATTTCAAGGTTGCAACTTGCTGAAAATTGTCCACAGTGTTCCTATGATCTAGTTTAAACAGTACTGCAAAAATGTAACTTACAGAGTGCATCAAACATGATTTTAGACCTTGTTTATGGAAAAGTGTTTATTTCTGTATTTCAAGGTTGCAACTTGCTGAAAATTGTCCACAGTGTTCCTATGATCTAGTTTAAACACTACTGCAAAAATTTAACTTACAGAGTGCATCAAACATGATTTTAGACCTTGTTTATGGAAAAGTGTTTATTTCTGTATTTCAAGGTTGCAACTTGATGACAATTGTCCACAGTGTTCCTATAATCTAGTTTAAACAGTACTACAAAAATGTAACTTACAGAGTGCATCAAACATGATTTTAGACCTTGTTTATGGAAAAGTGTTTATTTCTGTATTTCAAGGTTGCAACTTGCTGAAAATTGTCCACAGTGTTCCTATGATCTAGTTTAAACAGTACTGCAAACATGTAACTTACAGAGTGCATCAAACATGATTTTAGACCTTGTTTATGGAAAAGTGTTTATTTCTGTATTTCAAGGTTGCAACTTGCTGAAAATTGTCCACAGTGTTCCTATGATCTAGTTTAAACAGTACTGCAAAGATGTAACTTACAGAGTGCATCAAACATGATTTTAGACCTTGTTTATGGAAAAGTGTTTATTTCTGTATTTCAAGGTTGCAACTTGATGACAATTGTCCACAGTGTTCCTATAATCTAGTTTAAACAGTACTACAAAAATGTAACTTACAGAGTGCATCAAACATGATTTTAGACCTTGTTTATGGAAAAGTGTTTATTTCTGTATTTCAAGGTTGCAACTTGCTGAAAATTGTCCACAGTGTTCCTATGATCTAGTTTAAACAGTACTGCAAACATGTAACTTACAGAGTGCATCAAACATGATTTTAGACCTTGTTTATGGAAAAGTGTTTATTTCTGTATTTCAAGGTTGCAACTTGCTGAAAATTGTCCACAGTGTTCCTATGATCTAGTTTAAACAGTACTGCAAAAATGTAACTTACAGAGTGCATCAAACATGATTTTAGACCTTGTTTATGGAAAAGTGTTTATTTCTGTATTTCAAGGTTGCAACTTGCTGAAAATTGTCCACAGTGTTCCTATGATCTAGTTTAAACAGTACTGCAAAGATGTAACTTACAGAGTGCATCAAACATGATTTTAGACCTTGTTTATGGAAAAGTGTTTATTTCTGTATTTCAAGGTTGCAACTTGATGACAATTGTCCACAGTGTTCCTATAATCTAGTTTAAACAGTACTACAAAAATGTAACTTACAGAGTGCATCAAACATGATTTTAGACCTTGTTTATGGAAAAGTGTTTATTTCTGTATTTCAAGGTTGCAACTTGTTGAAAATTGTCCAGTGTTCCTATGATCTAGTTTAAACAGTACTGCAAAAATGTAACTTACAGAGTGCATCAAACATGATTTTAGACCTTGTTTATGGAAAAGTGTTTATTTCTGTATTTCAAGGTTGCAACTTGCTGAAAATTGTCCACAGTGTTCCTATGATCTAGTTTAAACACTACTGCAAAAATGTAACTTACAGAGTGCATCAAACATGATTTTAGACCTTGTTTATGGAAAAGTGTTTATTTCTGTATTTCAAGGTTGCAACTTGCTGAAAATTGTCCACAGTGTTCCTATGATCTAGTTTAAACAGTATTGCAAAAATGTAACTTACAGAGTGCATCAAACATGATTTTAGACCTTGTTTATGGAAAAGTGTTTATTTCTGTATTTCAAGGTTGCAACTTGCTGAAAATTGTCCACAGTGTTCCTATGATCTAGTTTAAACAGTACTGCAAATATGTAACTCACAGAGTGCATCAAACATGATTTTAGACCTTGTTTATGGAAAAGTGTTTATTTCTGTATTTCAAGGTTGCAACTTGCTGAAAATTGTCCACAGTGTTCCTATGATCTAGTTTAAACAGTACTGCAAACATGTAACTTACAGAGTGCATCAAACATGATTTTAGACCTTGTTTATGGAAAAGTGTTTATTTCTGTATTTCAAGGTTGCAACTTGCTGAAAATTGTCCACAGTGTTCCTATGATCTAGTTTAAACAGTACTGCAAAAATGTAACTTACAGAGTGCATCAAACATGATTTTAGACCTTGTTTATGGAAAAGTGTTTATTTCTGTATTTCAAGGTTGCAACTTGCTGAAAATTGTCCACAGTGTTCCTATGATCTAGTTTAAACAGTACTGCAAAGATGTAACTTACAGAGTGCATCAAACATGATTTTAGACCTTGTTTATGGAAAAGTGTTTATTTCTGTATTTCAAGGTTGCAACTTGATGACAATTGTCCACAGTGTTCCTATAATCTAGTTTAAACAGTACTACAAAAATGTAACTTACAGAGTGCATCAAACATGATTTTAGACCTTGTTTATGGAAAAGTGTTTATTTCTGTATTTCAAGGTTGCAACTTGCTGAAAATTGTCCACAGTGTTCCTATGATCTAGTTTAAACAGTACTGCAAAAATGTAACTTACAGAGTGCATCAAACATGATTTTAGACCTTGTTTATGGAAAAGTGTTCATTTCTGTATTTCAAGGTTGCAACTTGCTGAAAATTGTCCACAGTGTTCCTATGATCTAGTTTAAACAGTACTGCAAAAATGTAACTTACAGAGTGCATCAAACATGATTTTAGACCTTGTTTATGGAAAAGTGTTTATTTCTGTATGTCAAGGTTGCAACTTGCTGAAAATTGTCCACAGTGTTCCTATGATCTAGTTTAAACAGTACTGCAAAAATGTAACTTACAGAGTGCATCAAACATGATTTTAGACCTTGTTTATGGAAAAGTGTTTATTTCTGTATTTCAAGGTTGCAACTTGCTGAAAATTGTCCACAGTGTTCCTATGATCTAGTTTAAACAGTACTGCAAAGATGTAACTTACAGAGTGCATCAAACATGATTTTAGACCTTGTTTATGGAAAAGTGTTTATTTCTGTATTTCAAGGTTGCAACTTGATGACAATTGTCCACAGTGTTCCTATAATCTAGTTTAAACAGTACTACAAAAATGTAACTTACAGAGTGCATCAAACATGATTTTAGACCTTGTTTATGGAAAAGTGTTTATTTCTGTATTTCAAGGTTGCAACTTGATGACAATTGTCCACAGTGTTCCTATAATCTAGTTTAAACAGTACTACAAAAATGTAACTTACAGAGTGCATCAAACATGATTTTAGACCTTGTTTATGGAAAAGTGTTTATTTCTGTATTTCAAGGTTGCAACTTGCTGAAAATTGTCCACAGTGTTCCTATGATCTAGTTTAAACAGTACTGCAAAAATGTAACTTACAGAGTGCATCAAACATGATTTTAGACCTTGTTTATGGAAAAGTGTTCATTTCTGTATTTCAAGGTTGCAACTTGCTGAAAATTGTCCACAGTGTTCCTATGATCTAGTTTAAACAGTACTGCAAAAATGTAACTTACAGAGTGCATCAAACATGATTTTAGACCTTGTTTATGGAAAAGTGTTTATTTCTGTATGTCAAGGTTGCAACTTGCTGAAAATTGTCCACAGTGTTCCTATGATCTAGTTTAAACAGTACTGCAAAAATGTAACTTACAGAGTGCATCAAACATGATTTTAGACCTTGTTTATGGAAAAGTTTTTATTTCTGTATTTCAAGGTTGCAACTTGCTGAAAATTGTCCAGTGTTCCTATGATCTAGTTTAAACAGTACTGCAAAAATGTAACTTACAGAGTGCATCAAACATGATTTTAGACCTTGTTTATGGAAAAGTGTTTATTTCTGTATTTCAAGGTTGCAACTTGCTGAAAATTGTCCACAGTGTTCCTATGATCTAGTTTAAACACTACTGCAAAAATGTAACTTACAGAGTGCATCAAACATGATTTTAGACCTTGTTTATGGAAAAGTGTTTATTTCTGTATTTCAAGGTTGCAACTTGCTGAAAATTGTCCACAGTGTTCCTATCATCTAGTTTAAACAGTACTGCAAAAATGTAACTTACAGAGTGCATCAAACATGATTTTAGACCTTGTTTATGGAAAAGTGTTTATTTCTGTATTTCAAGGTTGCAACTTGATGACAATTGTCCACAGTGTTCCTATAATCTAGTTTAAACAGTACTACAAAAATGTAACTTACAGAGTGCATCAAACATGATTTTAGACCTTGTTTATGGAAAAGTGTTTATTTCTGTATTTCAAGGTTGCAACTTGCTGAAAATTGTCCACAGTGTTCCTATGATCTAGTTTAAACAGTACTGCAAAAATGTAACTTACAGAGTGCATCAAACATGATTTTAGACCTTGTTTATGGAAAAGTGTTTATTTCTGTATTTCAAGGTTGCAACTTGCTGAAAATTGTCCACAGTGTTCCTATGATCTAGTTTAAACAGTACTGCAAAAATGTAACTTACAGAGTGCATCAAACCTGATTTTAGACCTTGTTTATGGAAAAGTGTTTATTTCTGTATTTCAAGGTTGCAACTTGCTGAAAATTGTCCACAGTGTTCCTATGATCTAGTTTAAACAGTATTGCAAAAATGTAACTTACAGAGTGCATCAAACATGATTTTAGACCTTGTTTATGGAAGTGTTCATTTCTGTATTTCAAGGTTGCAACTTGCTGAAAATTGTCCACAGTGTTCCTATGATCTAGTTTAAACAGTACTGCAAATATGTAACTTACAGAGTGCATCAAACATGATTTTAGACCTTGTTTATGGAAAAGTGTTTATTTCTGTATTTCAAGGTTGCAACTTGCTGAAAATTGTCCACAGTGTTCCTATGATCTAGTTTAAACAGTACTGCAAAAATGTAACTTACAGAGTGCATCAAACATGATTTTAGACCTTGTTTATGGAAAAGTGTTTATTTCTGTATTTCAAGGTTGCAACTTGCTGAAAATTGTCCACAGTGTTCCTATGATCTAGTTTAAACAGTACTGCAAAGATGTAACTTACAGAGTGCATCAAACATGATTTTAGACATAGTTTATGGAAAAGTGTTTATTTCTGTATTTCAAGGTTGCAACTTGATGACAATTGTCCACAGTGTTCCTATAATCTAGTTTAAACAGTACTACAGAAATGTAACTAACAGAGTGCATCAAACATGATTTTAGACCTTGTTTATGGAAAAGTGTTTATTTCTGTATTTCAAGGTTGCAACTTGATGACAATTGTCTACAGTGTTCCTATAATCTAGTTTAAACAGTACTACAAAAATGTAACTTACAGAGTGCATCAAACATGATTTTAGACCTTGTTTATGGAAAAGTGTTTATTTCTGTATTTCAAGGTTGCAACTTGCTGAAAATTGTCCACAGTGTTCCTATGATCTAGTTTAAACAGTACTGCAAAAATGTAACTTACAGAGTGCATCAAACATGATTTTAGACCTTGTTTATGGAAAAGTGTTCATTTCTGTATTTCAAGGTTGCAACTTGCTGAAAATTGTCCACAGTGTTCCTATGATCTAGTTTAAACAGTACTGCAAAAATGTAACTTACAGAGTGCATCAAACATGATTTTAGACCTTGTTTATGGAAAAGTGTTTATTTCTGTATGTCAAGGTTGCAACTTGCTGAAAATTGTCCACAGTGTTCCTATGATCTAGTTTAAACAGTACTGCAAAAATGTAACTTACAGAGTGCATCAAACATGATTTTAGACCTTGTTTATGGAAAAGTTTTTATTTCTGTATTTCAAGGTTGCAACTTGCTGAAAATTGTCCAGTGTTCCTATGATCTAGTTTAAACAGTACTGCAAAAATGTAACTTACAGAGTGCATCAAACATGATTTTAGCCCTTGTTTATGGAAAAGTGTTTATTTCTGTATTTCAAGGTTGCAACTTGCTGAAAATTGTCCACAGTGTTCCTATCATCTAGTTTAAACAGTACTGCAAAAATGTAACTTACAGAGTGCATCAAACATGATTTTAGACCTTGTTTATGGAAAAGTGTTTATTTCTGTATTTCAAGGTTGCAACTTGCTGAAAATTTTCCACAGTGTTCCTATGATCTAGTTTAAACAGTACTGCAAAAATGTAACTTACAGAGTGCATCAAACATGATTTTATCCCTTGTTTATGGAAAAGTGTTTATTTCTGTATTTCAAGGTTGCAACTTGCTGAAAATTGTCCACAGTGTTCCTATGATCTAGTTTAAACAGTACTGCAAAAATGTAACTTACAGAGTGCATCAAACATGATTTTAGACCTTGTTTATGGAAAAGTGTTTATTTCTGTATTTCAAGGTTGCAACTTGCTGAAAATTGTCCACAGTGTTCCTATGATCTAGTTTAAACAGTACTGCAAAAATGTAACTTACAGAGTGCATCAAACATGATTTTAGACCTTGTTTATGGAAAAGTGTTTATTTCTGTATTTCAAGGTTGCAACTTGCTGAAAATTGTCCACAGTGTTCCTATGATCTAGTTTAAACAGTACTGCAAAAATGTAACTTACAGAGTGCATCAAACATGATTTTAGACCTTGTTTATGGAAAAGTGTTTATTTCTGTATTTCAAGGTTGCAACTTGCTGAAAATTGTCCACAGTGTTCCTATGATCTAGTTTAAACAGTACTGCAAAAATGTAACTTACAGAGTGCATCAAACATGATTTTAGCCCTTGTTTATGGAAAAGTGTTTATTTCTGTATTTCAAGGTTGCAACTTGCTGAAAATTGTCCACAGTGTTCCTATGATCTAGTTTAAACAGTACTGCAAAAATGTAACTTACAGAGTGCATCCCACATGATTTTAGACCTTGTTTATGGAAAAGTGTTTATTTCTGTATTTCAAGGTTGCAACTTGCTGAAAATTGTCCACAGTGTTCCTATGATCTAGTTTAAACAGTACTGCAAATATGTAACTTACAGAGTGCATCAAACATGATTTTAGACCTTGTTTATGGAAAAGTGTGTATTTCTGTATTTCAAGGTTGCAACTTGCTGAAAATTGTCCACAGTGTTCCTATGATCTAGTTTAAACAGTACTGCAAAAATGTAACTTACAGAGTGCATCAAACATGATTTTAGACCTTGTTTATGGAAAAGTGTTTATTTCTGTATTTCAAGGTTGCAACTTGCTGAAAATTGTCCACAGTGTTCCTATGATCTAGTTTAAACAGTACTGCAAAAATGTAACTTACAGAGTGCATCAAACATGATTTTAGACCTTGTTTATGGAAAAGTGTTTATTTCTGTATTTCAAGGTTGCAACTTGCTGAAAATTGTCCACAGTGTTCCTATGATCTAGTTTAAACAGTACTGCAAAAATGTAACTTACAGAGTGCATCAAACATGATTTTAGACCTTGTTTATGGAAAAGTGTTTATTTCTGTATTTCAAGGTTGCAACTTGCTGAAAATTGTCCACAGTGTTCCTATGATCTAGTTTAAACAGTACTGCAAAAATGTAACTTACAGAGTGCATCAAACATGATTTTAGCCCTTGTTTATGGAAAAGTGTTTATTTCTGTATTTCAAGGTTGCAACTTGCTGAAAATTGTCCACAGTGTTCCTATAATCTAGTTTAAACAGTACTACAGAAATGTAACTAACAGAGTGCATCAAACATGATTTTAGACCTTGTTTATGGAAAAGTGTTTATTTCTGTATTTCAAGGTTGCAACTTGATGACAATTGTCCACAGTGTTCCTATAATCTAGTTTAAACAGTACTACAAAAATGTAACTTACAGAGTGCATCAAACATGATTTTAGACCTTGTTTATGGAAAAGTGTTTATTTCTGTATTTCAAGGTTGCAACTTGCTGAAAATTGTCCACAGTGTTCCTATGATCTAGTTTAAACAGTACTGCAAAAATGTAACTTACAGAGTGCATCAAACATGATTTTAGACCTTGTTTATGGAAAAGTGTTCATTTCTGTATTTCAAGGTTGCAACTTGCTGAAAATGGTCCACAGTGTTCCTATGATCTAGTTTAAACAGTACTGCAAAAATGTAACTTACAGAGTGCATCAAACATGATTTTAGACCTTGTTTATGGAAAAGTGTTTATTTCTGTATGTCAAGGTTGCAACTTGCTGAAAATTGTCCACAGTGTTCCTATGATCTAGTTTAAACAGTACTGCAAAAATGTAACTTACAGAGTGCATCAAACATGATTTTAGACCTTGTTTATGGAAAAGTTTTTATTTCTGTATTTCAAGGTTGCAACTTGCTGAAAATTGTCCAGTGTTCCTATGATCTAGTTTAAACAGTACTGCAAAAATGTAACTTACAGAGTGCATCAAACATGATTTTAGACCTTGTTTATGGAAAAGTGTTTATTTCTGTATTTCAAGGTTGCAACTTGCTGAAAATTGTCCACAGTGTTCCTATGATCTAGTTTAAACAGTACTGCAAAAATGTAACTTACAGAGTGCATCAAACATGATTTTAGCCCTTGTTTATGGAAAAGTGTTTATTTCTGTATTTCAAGGTTGCAACTTGATGACAATTGTCCACAGTGTTCCTATCATCTAGTTTAAACAGTACTACAAAAATGTAACTTACAGAGTGCATCAAACATGATTTTAGACCTTGTTTATGGAAAAGTGTTTATTTCTGTTTTTCAAGGTTGCAACTTGCTGAAAATTGTCCACAGTGTTCCTATGATCTAGTTTAAACAGTACTGCAAAAATGTAACTTACAGAGTGCATCAAACATGATTTTAGACCTTGTTTATGGAAAAGTGTTCATTTCTGTATTTCAAGGTTGCAACTTGCTGAAAATGGTCCACAGTGTTCCTATGATCTAGTTTAAACAGTACTGCAAAAATGTAACTTACAGAGTGCATCAAACATGATTTTAGACCTTGTTTATGGAAAAGTGTTTATTTCTGTATGTCAAGGTTGCAACTTGCTGAAAATTGTCCACAGTGTTCCTATGATCTAGTTTAAACAGTACTGCAAAAATGTAACTTACAGAGTGCATCAAACATGATTTTAGACCTTGTTTATGGAAAAGTTTTTATTTCTGTATTTCAAGGTTGCAACTTGCTGAAAATTGTCCAGTGTTCCTATGATCTAGTTTAAACAGTACTGCAAAAATGTAACTTACAGAGTGCATCAAACATGATTTTAGACCTTGTTTATGGAAAAGTGTTTATTTCTGTATTTCAAGGTTGCAACTTGCTGAAAATTGTCCACAGTGTTCCTATGATCTAGTTTAAACACTACTGCAAAAATGTAACTTACAGAGTGCATCAAACATGATTTTAGACCTTGTTTATGGAAAAGTGTTTATTTCTGTATTTCAAGGTTGCAACTTGCTGAAAATTGTCCACAGTGTTCCTATCATCTAGTTTAAACAGTACTGCAAAAATGTAACTTACAGAGTGCATCAAACATGATTTTAGACCTTGTTTATGGAAAAGTGTTTATTTCTGTATTTCAAGGTTGCAACTTGCTGAAAATTGTCCACAGTGTTCCTATGATCTAGTTTAAACAGTACTGCAAAAATTTAACTTACAGAGTGCATCAAACATGATTTTAGACCTTGTTTATGGAAAAGTGTTTATTTCTGTATTTCAAGGTTGCAACTTGCTGAAAATTGTCCACAGTGTTCCTATGATCTAGTTTAAACAGTACTGCAAAAATGTAACTTACAGAGTGCATCAAACATGATTTTAGACCTTGTTTATGGAAAAGTGTTTATTTCTGTATTTCAAGGTTGCAACTTGCTGAAACTTGTCCACAGTGTTCCTATGATCTAGTTTAAACAGTACTGCAAAAATGTAACTTACAGAGTGCATCAAACATGATTTTAGACCTTGTTTATGGAAAAGTGTTTATTTCTGTATTTCAAGGTTGCAACTTGCTGAAAATTGTCCACAGTGTTCCTATGATCTAGTTTAAACAGTACTGCAAAAATGTAACTTACAGAGTGCATCAAACATGATTTTAGACCTTGTTTATGGAAAAGTGTTTATTTCTGTATTTCAAGGTTGCAACTTGCTGAAAATTGTCCACAGTGTTCCTATGATCTAGTTTAAACAGTACTGCAAAAATGTAACTTACAGAGTGCATCAAACATGATTTTAGCCCTTGTTTATGGAAAAGTGTTTATTTCTGTATTTCAAGGTTGCAACTTGCTGAAAATTGTCCACAGTGTTCCTATGATCTAGTTTAAACAGTACTGCAAAAATGTAACTTACAGAGTGCATCCCACATGATTTTAGACCTTGTTTATGGAAAAGTGTTTATTTCTGTATTTCAAGGTTGCAACTTGCTGAAAATTGTCCACAGTGTTCCTATGATCTAGTTTAAACAGTACTGCAAATATGTAACTTACAGAGTGCATCAAACATGATTTTAGACCTTGTTTATGGAAAAGTGTTTATTTCTGTATTTCAAGGTTGCAACTTGCTGAAAATTGTCCACAGTGTTCCTATGATCTAGTTTAAACAGTACTGCAAAAATGTAACTTACAGAGTGCATCAAACATGATTTTAGACCTTGTTTATGGAAAAGTGTTTATTTCTGTATTTCAAGGTTGCAACTTGCTGAAAATTGTCCACAGTGTTCCTATGATCTAGTTTAAACAGTACTGCAAAAATGTAACTTACAGAGTGCATCAAACATGATTTTAGACCTTGTTTATGGAAAAGTGTTTATTTCTGTATTTCAAGGTTGCAACTTGCTGAAAATTGTCCACAGTGTTCCTATGATCTAGTTTAAACAGTACTGCAAAAATGTAACTTACAGAGTGCATCAAACATGATTTTAGACCTTGTTTATGGAAAAGTGTTTATTTCTGTATTTCAAGGTTGCAACTTGCTGAAAATTGTCCACAGTGTTCCTATGATCTAGTTTAAACAGTACTGCAAAAATGTAACTTACAGAGTGCATCAAACATGATTTTAGCCCTTGTTTATGGAAAAGTGTTTATTTCTGTATTTCAAGGTTGCAACTTGCTGAAAATTGTCCACAGTGTTCCTATGATCTAGTTTAAACAGTACTGCAAAAATGTAACTTACAGAGTGCATCCCACATGATTTTAGACCTTGTTTATGGAAAAGTGTTTATTTCTGTATTTCAAGGTTGCAACTTGCTGAAAATTGTCCACAGTGTTCCTATGATCTAGTTTAAACAGTACTGCAAATATGTAACTTACAGAGTGCATCAAACATGATTTTAGACCTTGTTTATGGAAAAGTGTTTATTTCTGTATTTCAAGGTTGCAACTTGCTGAAAATTGTCCACAGTGTTCCTATGATCTAGTTTAAACAGTACTGCAAAAATGTAACTTACAGAGTGCATCAAACATGATTTTAGACCTTGTTTATGGAAAAGTGTTCATTTCTGTATTTCAAGGTTGCAACTTGCTGAAAATTGTCCACAGTGTTCCTATGATCTAGTTTAAACAGTACTGCAAAAATGTAACTTACAGAGTGCATCAAACATGATTTTAGACCTTGTTTATGGAAAAGTGTTTATTTCTGTATTTCAAGGTTGCAACTTGCTGAAAATTGTCCACAGTGTTCCTATGATCTAGTTTAAACAGTACTGCAAAATGTAACTTACAGAGTGCATCAAACATGATTTTAGCCCTTGTTTATGGAAAAGTGTTTATTTCTGTATTTCAAGGTTGCAACTTGCTGAAAATTGTCCACAGTGTTCCTATGATCTAGTTTAAACAGTACTGCAAAAATGTAACTTACAGAGTGCATCCCACATGATTTTAGACCTTGTTTATGGAAAAGTGTTTATTTCTGTATTTCAAGGTTGCAACTTGCTGAAAATTGTCCACAGTGTTCCTATGATCTAGTTTAAACAGTACTGCAAATATGTAACTTACAGAGTGCATCAAACATGATTTTAGACCTTGTTTATGGAAAAGTGTTTATTTCTGTATTTCAAGGTTGCAACTTGCTGAAAATTGTCCACAGTGTTCCTATGATCTAGTTTAAACAGTACTGCAAAAATGTAACTTACAGAGTGCATCAAACATGATTTTAGACCTTGTTTATGGAAAAGTGTTCATTTCTGTATTTCAAGGTTGCAACTTGCTGAAAATTGTCCACAGTGTTCCTATGATCTAGTTTAAACAGTACTGCAAAAATGTAACTTACAGAGTGCATCAAACATGATTTTAGACCTTGTTTATGGAAAAGTGTTTATTTCTGTATTTCAAGGTTGCAACTTGCTGAAAATTGTCCACAGTGTTCCTATGATCTAGTTTAAACAGTACTGCAAAAATGTAACTTACAGAGTGCATCAAACATGATTTTAGACCTTATTTATGGAAAAGTGTTTATTTCTGTATTTCAAGGTTGCAACTTGCTGAAAATTGTCCACAGTGTTCCTATGATCTAGTTTAAACAGTACTGCAAAAATGTAACTTACAGAGTGCATCAAACATGATTTTAGACCTTGTTTATGGAAAAGTGTTTATTTCTGTATTTCAAGGTTGCAACTTGCTGAAAATTGTCCACAGTGTTCCTATGATCTAGTTTAAACAGTACTGCAAAAATGTAACTTACAGAGTGCATCAAACATGATTTTAGCCCTTGTTTATGGAAAAGTGTTTATTTCTGTATTTCAAGGTTGCAACTTGCTGAAAATTGTCCACAGTGTTCCTATGATCTAGTTTAAACAGTACTGCAAAAATGTAACTTACAGAGTGCATCCCACATGATTTTAGACCTTGTTTATGGAAAAGTGTTTATTTCTGTATTTCAAGGTTGCAACTTGCTGAAAATTGTCCACAGTGTTCCTATGATCTAGTTTAAACAGTACTGCAAATATGTAACTTACAGAGTGCATCAAACATGATTTTAGACCTTGTTTATGGAAAAGTGTTTATTTCTGTATTTCAAGGTTGCAACTTGCTGAAAATTGTCCACAGTGTTCCTATGATCTAGTTTAAACAGTACTGCAAAAATGTAACTTACAGAGTGCATCAAACATGATTTTAGACCTTGTTTATGGAAAAGTGTTCATTTCTGTATTTCAAGGTTGCAACTTGCTGAAAATTGTCCACAGTGTTCCTATGATCTAGTTTAAACAGTACTGCAAAAATGTAACTTACAGAGTGCATCAAACATTATTTTAGACCTTGTTTATGGAAAAGTGTTTATTTCTGTATTTCAAGGTTGCAACTTGCTGAAAATTGTCCACAGTGTTCCTATGATCTAGTTTAAACAGTACTGCAAAAATGTAACTTACAGAGTGCATCAAACATGATTTTAGACCTTGTTTATGGAAAAGTGTTCATTTCTGTATTTCAAGGTTGCAACTTGCTGAAAATTGTCCACAGTGTTCCTATGATCTAGTTTAAACAGTACTGCAAAAATGTAACTTACAGAGTGCATCAAACATGATTTTAGACCTTGTTTATGGAAAAGTGTTTATTTCTGTATTTCAAGGTTGCAACTTGCTGAAAATTGTCCACAGTGTTCCTATGATCTAGTTTAAACAGTACTGCAAATATGTAACTTACAGAGTGCATCAAACATGATTTTAGACCTTGTTTATGGAAAAGTGTTTATTTCTGTATTACAAGGTTGCAACTTGCTGAAAATTGTCCACAGTTTTCCTATCATCTAGTTTAAACAGTACTGCAAAAATGTAACTTACAGAGTGCATCAAACATGATTTCCTTGTTTATGGAAAAGTGTTTATTTCTGTATTTCAAGGTTGCAACTTGCTGAAAATTGTCCACAGTGTTCCTATGATCTAGTTTAAACAGTACTGCAAAAATGTAACTTACAGAGTGCATCAAACATGATTTTAGCCCTTGTTTATGGAAAAGTGTTTATTTCTGTATTTCAAGGTTGCAACTTGCTGAAAATTGTCCACAGTGTTCCTATGATCTAGTTTAAACAGTACTGCAAAAATGTAACTTACAGAGTGCATCCCACATGATTTTAGACCTTGTTTATGGAAAAGTGTTTATTTCTGTATTTCAAGGTTGCAACTTGCTGAAAATTGTCCACAGTGTTCCTATGATCTAGTTTAAACAGTACTGCAAATATGTAACTTACAGAGTGCATCAAACATGATTTTAGACCTTGTTTATGGAAAAGTGTTTATTTCTGTATTTCAAGGTTGCAACTTGCTGAAAATTGTCCACAGTGTTCCTATGATCTAGTTTAAACAGTACTGCAAAAATGTAACTTACAGAGTGCATCAAACATGATTTTAGACCTTGTTTATGGAAAAGTGTTCATTTCTGTATTTCAAGGTTGCAACTTGCTGAAAATTGTCCACAGTGTTCCTATGATCTAGTTTAAACAGTACTGCAAAAATGTAACTTACAGAGTGCATCAAACATTATTTTAGACCTTGTTTATGGAAAAGTGTTTATTTCTGTATTTCAAGGTTGCAACTTGCTGAAAATTGTCCACAGTGTTCCTATGATCTAGTTTAAACAGTACTGCAAAAATGTAACTTACAGAGTGCATCAAACATGATTTTAGACCTTGTTTATGGAAAAGTGTTCATTTCTGTATTTCAAGGTTGCAACTTGCTGAAAATTGTCCACAGTGTTCCTATGATCTAGTTTAAACAGTACTGCAAAAATGTAACTTACAGAGTGCATCAAACATGATTTTAGACCTTGTTTATGGAAAAGTGTTTATTTCTGTATTTCAAGGTTGCAACTTGCTGAAAATTGTCCACAGTGTTCCTATGATCTAGTTTAAACAGTACTGCAAATATGTAACTTACAGAGTGCATCAAACATGATTTTAGACCTTGTTTATGGAAAAGTGTTTATTTCTGTATTTCAAGGTTGCAACTTGCTGAAAATTGTCCACAGTGTTACTATGATCTAGTTTAAACAGTACTGCAAAAATGTAACTTACAGAGTGCATCAAACATGATTTTAGACCTTGTTTATGGAAAAGTGTTTATTTCTGTATTTCAAGGTTGCAACTTGCTGAAAATTGTCCACAGTGTTCCTATGATCTAGTTTAAACAGTACTGCAAAAATGTAACTTACAGAGTGCATCAAACATGATTTTAGCCCTTGTTTATGGAAAAGTGTTTATTTCTGTATTTCAAGGTTGCAACTTGCTGAAAATTGTCCACAGTGTTCCTATCATCTAGTTTAAACAGTACTGCAAAAATGTAACTTACAGAGTGCATCAAACATGATTTTAGACCTTGTTTATGGAAAAGTGTTTATTTCTGTATTTCAAGGTTGCAACTTGATGACAATTGTCCACAGTGTTCCTATAATCTAGATTAAACAGTACTACAAAAATGTAACTTACAGAGTGCATCAAACATGATTGTAGACCTTGTTTATGGAAAAGTGTTTATTTCTGTATTTCAAGGTTGCAACTTGATGACAATTGTCCACAGTGTTCCTATAATCTAGTTTAAACAGTACTACAAACATGTAATTTACAGAGTGCATCAAACATGATTTTAGACCTTGTTTATGGAAAAGTGTTTATTTCTGTATTTCAAGGTTGCAACTTGCTGAAAATTGTCCACAGTGTTCCTATGATCTAGTTTAAACAGTACTGCAAAAATGTAACTTACAGAGTGCATCAAACATGATTTTAGACCTTGTTTATGGAAAAGTGTTTATTTCTGTATTTCAAGGTTGCAACTTGCTGAAAATTGTCCACAGTGTTCCTATGATCTAGTTTAAACAGTACTGCAAAAATGTAACTTACAGAGTGCATCAAACATGATTTTAGACCTTGTTTATGGAAAAGTTTTTATTTCTGTATTTCAAGGTTGCAACTTGCTGAAAATTGTCCACAGTGTTCCTATGATCTAGTTTAAACAGTACTGCAAAAATGTAACTTACAGAGTGCATCCCACATGATTTTAGACCTTGTTTATGGAAAAGTGTTTATTTCTGTATTTCAAGGTTGCAACTTGCTGAAAATTGTCCACAGTGTTCCTATGATCTAGTTTAAACAGTACTGCAAATATGTAACTTACAGAGTGCATCAAACATGATTTTAGACCTTGTTTATGGAAAAGTGTTTATTTCTGTATTTCAAGGTTGCAACTTGCTGAAAATTGTCCACAGTGTTCCTATGATCTAGTTTAAACAGTACTGCAAAAATGTAACTTACAGAGTGCATCAAACATGATTTTAGACCTTGTTTATGGAAAAGTGTTCATTTCTGTATTTCAAGGTTGCAACTTGCTGAAAATTGTCCACAGTGTTCCTATGATCTAGTTTAAACAGTACTGCAAAAATGTAACTTACAGAGTGCATCAAACATTATTTTAGACCTTGTTTATGGAAAAGTGTTTATTTCTGTATTTCAAGGTTGCAACTTGCTGAAAATTGTCCACAGTGTTCCTATGATCTAGTTTAAACAGTACTGCAAAAATGTAACTTACAGAGTGCATCAAACATGATTTTAGACCTTGTTTATGGAAAAGTGTTCATTTCTGTATTTCAAGGTTGCAACTTGCTGAAAATTGTCCACAGTGTTCCTATGATCTAGTTTAAACAGTACTGCAAAAATGTAACTTACAGAGTGCATCAAACATGATTTTAGACCTTGTTTATGGAAAAGTGTTTATTTCTGTATTTCAAGGTTGCAACTTGCTGAAAATTGTCCACAGTGTTCCTATGATCTAGTTTAAACAGTACTGCAAATATGTAACTTACAGAGTGCATCAAACATGATTTTAGACCTTGTTTATGGAAAAGTGTTTATTTCTGTATTACAAGGTTGCAACTTGCTGAAAATTGTCCACAGTTTTCCTATCATCTAGTTTAAACAGTACTGCAAAAATGTAACTTACAGAGTGCATCAAACATGATTTTAGACCTTGTTTATGGAAAAGTGTTTATTTCTGTATTTCAAGGTTGCAACTTGATGACAATTGTCCACAGTGTTCCTATAATCTAGTTTAAACAGTACTACAAAAATGTAACTTACAGAGTGCATCAAACATGATTTTAGACCTTGTTTATGGAAAAGTGTTCATTTCTGTATTTCAAGGTTGCAACTTGATGACAATTGTCCACAGTGTTCCTATAATCTAGTTTAAACAGTACTACAAAAATGTAACTTACAGAGTGCATCAAACATGATTTTAGACCTTGTTTATGGAAAAGTGTTTATTTCTGTATTTCAAGGTTGCAACTTGCTGAAAATTGTCCACGGTGTTCCTATGATCTAGTTTAAACAGTACTGCAAAAATGTAACTTACAGAGTGCATCAAACATGATTTTAGACCTTGTTTATGGAAAAGTGTTCATTTCTGTATTTCGAGGTTGCAACTTGCTGAAAATTGTCCACAGTGTTCCTATGATCTAGTTTAAACAGTACTGCAAAAATGTAACTTACAGAGTGCATCAAACATGATTTTAGCCCTTGTTTATGGAAAAGTGTTTATTTCTGTATTTCAAGGTTGCAACTTGCTGAAAATTGTCCACAGTGTTCCTATGATCTAGTTTAAACAGTACTGCAAAAATGTAACTTACAGAGTGCATCCCACATGATTTTAGACCTTGTTTATGGAAAAGTGTTTATTTCTGTATTTCAAGGTTGCAACTTGCTGAAAATTGTCCACAGTGTTCCTATGATCTAGTTTAAACAGTACTGCAAATATGTAACTTACAGAGTGCATCAAACATGATTTTAGACCTCGTTTATGGAAAAGTGTTTATTTCTGTATTTCAAGGTTGCAACTTGCTGAAAATTGTCCACAGTGTTCCTATGATCTAGTTTAAACAGTACTGCAAAAATGTAACTTACAGAGTGCATCAAACATGATTTTAGACCTTGTTTATGGAAAAGTGTTCATTTCTGTATTTCAAGGTTGCAACTTGCTGAAAATTGTCCACAGTGTTCCTATGATCTAGTTTAAACAGTACTGCAAAAATGTAACTTACAGAGTGCATCAAACATTATTTTAGACCTTGTTTATGGAAAAGTGTTTATTTCTGTATTTCAAGGTTGCAACTTGCTGAAAATTGTCCACAGTGTTCCTATGATCTAGTTTAAACAGTACTGCAAAAATGTAACTTACAGAGTGCATCAAACATGATTTTAGACCTTGTTTATGGAAAAGTGTTCATTTCTGTATTTCAAGGTTGCAACTTGCTGAAAATTGTCCACAGTGTTCCTATGATCTAGTTTAAACAGTACTGCAAAAATGTAACTTACAGAGTGCATCAAACATGATTTTAGACCTTGTTTATGGAAAAGTGTTTATTTCTGTATTTCAAGGTTGCAACTTGCTGAAAATTGTCCACAGTGTTCCTATCATCTAGTTTAAACAGTACTGCAAATATGTAACTTACAGAGTGCATCAAACATGATTTTAGACCTTGTTTATGGAAAAGTGTTTATTTCTGTATTACAAGGTTGCAACTTGCTGAAAATTGTCCACAGTTTTCCTATCATCTAGTTTAAACAGTACTGCAAAAATGTAACTTACAGAGTGCATCAAACATGATTTTAGACCTTGTTTATGGAAAAGTGTTTATTTCTGTATTTCAAGGTTGCAACTTGATGACAATTGTCCACAGTGTTCCTATAATCTAGTTTAAACAGTACTACAAAAATGTAACTTACAGAGTGCATCAAACATGATTTTAGACCTTGTTTATGGAAAAGTGTTCATTTCTGTATTTCAAGGTTGCAACTTGATGACAATTGTCCACAGTGTTCCTATAATCTAGTTTAAACAGTACTACAAAAATGTAACTTACAGAGTGCATCAAACATGATTTTAGACCTTGTTTATGGAAAAGTGTTTATTTCTGTATTTCAAGGTTGCAACTTGCTGAAAATTGTCCACGGTGTTCCTATGATCTAGTTTAAACAGTACTGCAAAAATGTAACTTACAGAGTGCATCAAACATGATTTTAGACCTTGTTTATGGAAAAGTGTTCATTTCTGTATTTCGAGGTTGCAACTTGCTGAAAATTGTCCACAGTGTTCCTATGATCTAGTTTAAACAGTACTGCAAAAATGTAACTTACAGAGTGCATCAAACATGATTTTAGACCTTGTTTATGGAAAAGTGTTTATTTCTGTATTTCAAGGTTGCAACTTGCTGAAAATTGTCCACAGTGTTCCTATGATCTAGTTTAAACAGTACTGCAAATATGTAACTTACAGAGTGCATCAAACATGATTTTAGACCTTGTTTATGGAAAAGTGTTTATTTCTGTATTTCAAGGTTGCAACTTGCTGAAAATTGTCCACAGTGTTCCTATGATCTAGTTTAAACAGTACTGCAAAAATGTAACTTACAGAGTGCATCAAACATGATTTTAGACCTTGTATATGGAAAAGTGTTTATTTCTGTATTTCAAGGTTACAACTTGCTGAAAATTGTCCACAGTGTTCCTATAATCTAGTTTAAAAAGTACTACAAAAATGTAACTTACAGAGTGCATCAAACATGATTTTAGACCTTGTTTATGGAAAAGTGTTTATTTCTGTATTTCAAGGTTGCAACTTGCTGAAAATTGTCCACAGTGTTCCTATGATCTAGTTTAAACAGTACTGCAAATATGTAACTTACAGAGTGCATCAAACATGATTTTAGACCTTGTTTATGGAAAAGTGTTTATTTCTGTATTTCAAGGTTGCAACTTGCTGAAAATTGTCCACAGTGTTCCTATCATCTAGTTTAAACAGTACTGCAAAAATGTAACTTACAGAGTGCATCAAACATGATTTTAGACATTGTTTATGGAAAAGTGTTTATTTCTGTATTTCAAGGTTGCAACTTGATGACAATTGTCCACAGTGTTCCTATAATCTAGTTTAAACAGTACTACAAAAATGTAACTTACAGAGTGCATCAAACATGATTTTAGACCTTGTTTATGGAAAAGTGTTTATTTCTGTATTTCAAGGTTGCAACTTGCTGAAAATTGTCCACAGTGTTCCTATGATCTAGTTTAAACAGTACTGCAAAAATGTAACTTACAGAGTGCATCAAACATGATTTTAGACCTTGTTTATGGAAAAGTGTTTATTTCTGTATTTCAAGGTTGCAACTTGCTGAAAATTGTCCACAGTGTTCCTATGATCTAGTTTAAACAGTACTGCAAATATGTAACTTACAGAGTGCATCAAACATGATTTTAGACCTTGTTTATGGAAAAGTGTTTATTTCTGTATTTCAAGGTTGCAACTTGCTGAAAATTGTCCACAGTGTTCCTATGATCTAGTTTAAACAGTACTGCAAAAATGTAACTTACAGAGTGCATCAAACATGATTTTAGACCTTGTTTATGGAAAAGTGTTTATTTCTGTATTACAAGGTTGCAACTTGCTGAAAATTGTCCACAGTTTTCCTATCATCTAGTGTAAACAGCACTGCAAAAATGTAACTTACAGAGTGCATCAAACATGATTTTAGACCTTGTTTATGGAAAAGTGTTTATTTCTGTATTTCAAGGTTGCAACTTGATGACAATTGTCCACAGTGTTCCTATAATCTAGTTTAAACAGTACTACAAAAATGTAACTTACAGAGTGCATCAAACATGATTTTAGACCTTGTTTATGGAAAAGTGTTTATTTCTGTATTTCAAGGTTGCAACTTGCTGAAAATTGTCCACAGTGTTCCTATGATCTAGTTTAAACAGTACTGCAAAAATGTAACTTACAGAGTGCATCAAACATGATTTTAGACCTTGTTTATGGAAAAGTGTTTATTTCTGTATTTCAAGGTTGCAACTTGCTGAAAATTGTCCACAGTGTTCCTATGATCTAGTTTAAACAGTACTGCAAATATGTAACTTACAGAGTGCATCAAACATGATTTTAGACCTTGTTTATGGAAAAGTGTTTATTTCTGTATTTCAAGGTTGCAACTTGCTGAAAATTGTCCACAGTGTTCCTATGATCTAGTTTAAACAGTACAGCAAAAATGTAACTTACAGAGTGCATCAAACATGATTTTAGACCTTGTTTATGGAAAAGTGTTTATTTCTGTATTTCAAGGTTGCAACTTGATGACAATTGTCCACAGTGTTCCTATAATCTAGTTTAAACAGTACTACAAAAATGTAACTTACAGAGTGCATCAAACATGATTTTAGACCTTGTTTATGGAAAAGTGTTTATTTCTGTATTTCAAGGTTGCAACTTGCTGAAAATTGTCCACAGTGTTCCTATGATCTAGTTTAAACAGTACTGCAAAAATGTAACTTACAGAGTGCATCAAACATGATTTTAGACCTTGTTTATGGAAAAGTGTTCATTTCTGTATTTCAAGGTTGCAACTTGCTGAAAATTGTCCACAGTGTTCCTATGATCTAGTTTAAACAGTACTGCAAAAATGTAACTTACAGAGTGCATCAAACATGATTTTAGACCTTGTTTATGGAAAAGTGTTTATTTCTGTATTTCAAGGTTGCAACTTGCTGAAAATTGTCCACAGTGTTCCTATGATCTAGTTTAAACAGTACTGCAAAAATGTAACTTACAGAGTGCATCAAACATGATTTTAGACCTTGTTTATGGAAAAGTGTTCATTTCTGTATTTCAAGGTTGCAACTTGCTGAAAATTGTCCACAGTGTTCCTATGATCTAGTTTAAACAGTACTGCAAAAATGTAACTTACAGAGTGCATCAAACATGATTTTAGACCTTGTTTATGGAAAAGTGTTTATTTCTGTATTTCAAGGTTGCAACTTGCTGAAAATTGTCCACAGTGTTCCTATGATCTAGTTTAAACAGTACTGCAAATATGTAACTTACAGAGTGCATCAAACATGATTTTAGACCTTGTTTATGGAAAAGTGTTTATTTCTGTATTACAAGGTTGCAACTTGCTGAAAATTGTCCACAGTTTTCCTATCATCTAGTTTAAACAGTACTGCAAAAATGTAACTTACAGAGTGCATCAAACATGATTTTAGACCTTGTTTATGGAAAAGTGTTTATTTCTGTATTTCAAGGTTGCAACTTGATGACAATTGTCCACAGTGTTCCTATAATCTAGTTTAAACAGTACTACAAAAATGTAACTTACAGAGTGCATCAAACATGATTTTAGACCTTGTTTATGGAAAAGTGTTCATTTCTGTATTTCAAGGTTGCAACTTGATGACAATTGTCCACAGTGTTCATATAATCTAGTTTAAACAGTACTACAAAAATGTAACTTACAGAGTGCATCAAACATGATTTTAGACCTTGTTTATGGAAAAGTGTTTATTTCTGTATTTCAAGGTTGCAACTTGCTGAAAATTGTCCACGGTGTTCCTATGATCTAGTTTAAACAGTACTGCAAAAATGTAACTTACAGAGTGCATCAAACATGATTTTAGACCTTGTTTATGGAAAAGTGTTCATTTCTGTATTTCAAGGTTGCAACTTGCTGAAAATTGTCCACAGTGTTCCTATGATCTAGTTTAAACAGTACTGCAAAAATGTAACTTACAGAGTGCATCAAACATGATTTTAGACATTGTTTATGGAAAAGTGTTTATTTCTGTATTTCAAGGTTGCAACTTGATGACAATTGTCCACAGTGTTCCTATAATCTAGTTTAAACAGTACTACAAAAATGTAACTTACAGAGTGCATCAAACATGATTTTAGACCTTGTTTATGGAAAAGTGTTTATTTCTGTATTTCAAGGTTGCAACTTGCTGAAAATTGTCCACAGTGTTCCTATGATCTAGTTTAAACAGTACTGCAAAAATGTAACTTACAGAGTGCATCAAACATGATTTTAGACCTTGTTTATGGAAAAGTGTTTATTTCTGTATTTCAAGGTTGCAACTTGCTGAAAATTGTCCACAGTGTTCCTATGATCTAGTTTAAACAGTACTGCAAATATGTAACTTACAGAGTGCATCAAACATGATTTTAGACCTTGTTTATGGAAAAGTGTTTATTTCTGTATTTCAAGGTTGCAACTTGCTGAAAATTGTCCACAGTGTTCCTATGATCTAGTTTAAACAGTACTGCAAAAATGTAACTTACAGAGTGCATCAAACATGATTTTAGACCTTGTTTATGGAAAAGTGTTTATTTCTGTATTACAAGGTTGCAACTTGCTGAAAATTGTCCACAGTTTTCCTATCATCTAGTGTAAACAGCACTGCAAAAATGTAACTTACAGAGTGCATCAAACATGATTTTAGACCTTGTTTATGGAAAAGTGTTTATTTCTGTATTTCAAGGTTGCAACTTGATGACAATTGTCCACAGTGTTCCTATAATCTAGTTTAAACAGTACTACAAAAATGTAACTTACAGAGTGCATCAAACATGATTTTAGACCTTGTTTATGGAAAAGTGTTTATTTCTGTATTTCAAGGTTGCAACTTGCTGAAAATTGTCCACAGTGTTCCTATGATCTAGTTTAAACAGTACTGCAAAAATGTAACTTACAGAGTGCATCAAACATGATTTTAGACCTTGTTTATGGAAAAGTGTTTATTTCTGTATTTCAAGGTTGCAACTTGCTGAAAATTGTCCACAGTGTTCCTATGATCTAGTTTAAACAGTACTGCAAATATGTAACTTACAGAGTGCATCAAACATGATTTTAGACCTTGTTTATGGAAAAGTGTTTATTTCTGTATTTCAAGGTTGCAACTTGCTGAAAATTGTCCACAGTGTTCCTATGATCTAGTTTAAACAGTACAGCAAAAATGTAACTTACAGAGTGCATCAAACATGATTTTAGACCTTGTTTATGGAAAAGTGTTTATTTCTGTATTTCAAGGTTGCAACTTGATGACAATTGTCCACAGTGTTCCTATAATCTAGTTTAAACAGTACTACAAAAATGTAACTTACAGAGTGCATCAAACATGATTTTAGACCTTGTTTATGGAAAAGTGTTTATTTCTGTATTTCAAGGTTGCATCTTGCTGAAAATTGTCCACAGTGTTCCTATGATCTAGTTTAAACAGTACTGCAAAAATGTAACTTACAGAGTGCATCAAACATGATTTTAGACCTTGTTTATGGAAAAGTGTTCATTTCTGTATTTCAAGGTTGCAACTTGCTGAAAATTGTCCACAGTGTTCCTATGATCTAGTTTAAACAGTACTGCAAAAATGTAACTTACAGAGTGCATCAAACATGATTTTAGACCTTGTTTATGGAAAAGTGTTTATTTCTGTATTTCAAGGTTGCAACTTGCTGAAAATTGTCCACAGTGTTCCTATGATCTAGTTTAAACAGTACTGCAAAATGTAACTTACAGAGTGCATCAAACATGATTTTAGACCTTGTTTATGGAAAAGTGTTCATTTCTGTATTTCAAGGTTGCAACTTGCTGAAAATTGTCCACAGTGTTCCTATGATCTAGTTTAAACAGTACTGCAAAAATGTAACTTACAGAGTGCATCAAACATGATTTTAGACCTTGTTTATGGAAAAGTGTTTATTTCTGTATTTCAAGGTTGCAACTTGCTGAAAATTGTCCACAGTGTTCCTATGATCTAGTTTAAACAGTACTGCAAATATGTAACTTACAGAGTGCATCAAACATGATTTTAGACCTTGTTTATGGAAAAGTGTTTATTTCTGTATTACAAGGTTGCAACTTGCTGAAAATTGTCCACAGTTTTCCTATCATCTAGTTTAAACAGTACTGCAAAAATGTAACTTACAGAGTGCATCAAACATGATTTTAGACCTTGTTTATGGAAAAGTGTTTATTTCTGTATTTCAAGGTTGCAACTTGATGACAATTGTCCACAGTGTTCCTATAATCTAGTTTAAACAGTACTACAAAAATGTAACTTACAGAGTGCATCAAACATGATTTTAGACCTTGTTTATGGAAAAGTGTTCATTTCTGTATTTCAAGGTTGCAACTTGATGACAATTGTCCACAGTGTTCCTATAATCTAGTTTAAACAGTACTACAAAAATGTAACTTACAGAGTGCATCAAACATGATTTTAGACCTTGTTTATGGAAAAGTGTTTATTTCTGTATTTCAAGGTTGCAACTTGCTGAAAATTGTCCACGGTGTTCCTATGATCTAGTTTAAACAGTACTGCAAAAATGTAACTTACAGAGTGCATCAAACATGATTTTAGACCTTGTTTATGGAAAAGTGTTCATTTCTGTATTTCAAGGTTGCAACTTGCTGAAAATTGTCCACAGTGTTCCTATGATCTAGTTTAAACAGTACTGCAAAAATGTAACTTACAGAGTGCATCAAACATGATTTTAGACCTTGTTTATGGAAAAGTGTTTATTTCTGTATTTCAAGGTTGCAACTTGCTGAAAATTGTCCACAGTGTTCCTATGATCTAGTTTAAACAGTACTGCAAATATGTAACTTACAGAGTGCATCAAACATGATTTTAGACCTTGTTTATGGAAAAGTGTTTATTTCTGTATTTCAAGGTTGCAACTTGCTGAAAATTGTCCACAGTGTTCCTATCATCTAGTTTAAACAGTACTGCAAAAATGTAACTTACAGAGTGCATCAAACATGATTTTAGACCTTGTTTATGGAAAAGTGTTTATTTCTGTATTTCAAGGTTGCAACTTGCTGAAAATTGTCCACAGTGTTCCTATGATCTAGTTTAAACAGTACTGCAAATATGTAACTTACAGAGTGCATCAAACATGATTTTAGACCTTGTTTATGGAAAAGTGTTCATTTCTGTATTTCAAGGTTGCAACTTGCTGAAAATTGTCCACAGTGTTCCTATGATCTAGTTTAAACAGTACTGCAAAAATGTAACTTACAGAGTGCATCAAACATGATTTTAGACCTTGTTTATGGAAAAGTGTTTATTTCTGTATTTCAAGGTTGCAACTTGCTGAAAATTGTCCACGGTGTTCCTATGATCTAGTTTAAACAGTACTGCAAAAATGTAACTTACAGAGTGCATCAAACATGATTTTAGACCTTGTTTATGGAAAAGTGTTTATTTCTGTATTTCAAGGTTGCAACTTGCTGAAAATTGTCCACAGTGTTCCTATGATCTAGTTTAAACAGTACTGCAAAAATGTAACTTACAGAGTGCATCAAACATGATTTTAGACCTTGTTTATGGAAAAGTGTTCATTTCTGTATTTCAAGGTTGCAACTTGCTGAAAATTGTCCACAGTGTTCCTATGATCTAGTTTAAACAGTACTGCGAAAATGTAACTTACAGAGTGCATCAAACATGATTTTAGACCTTGTTTATGGAAAAGTGTTTATTTCTGTATTTCAAGGTTGCAACTTGCTGAAAATTGTCCACAGTGTTCCTATGATCTAGTTTAAACAGTACTGCAAATATGTAACTTACAGAGTGCATCAAACATGATTTTAGACCTTGTTTATGGAAAAGTGTTTATTTCTGTATTACAAGGTTGCAACTTGCTGAAAATTGTCCACAGTTTTCCTATCATCTAGTTTAAACAGTACTGCAAAAATGTAACTTACAGAGTGCATCAAACATGATTTTAGACCTTGTTTATGGAAAAGTGTTTATTTCTGTATTTCAAGGTTGCAACTTGATGACAATTGTCCACAGTGTTCCTATAATCTAGTTTAAACAGTACTACAAAAATGTAACTTACAGAGTGCATCAAACATGATTTTAGACCTTGTTTATGGAAAAGTGTTCATTTCTGTATTTCAAGGTTGCAACTTGATGACAATTGTCCACAGTGTTCCTATAATCTAGTTTAAACAGTACTACAAAAATGTAACTTACAGAGTGCATCAAACATGATTTTAGACCTTGTTTATGGAAAAGTGTTTATTTCTGTATTTCAAGGTTGCAACTTGCTGAAAATTGTCCACAGTGTTCCTATGATCTAGTTTAAACAGTACTGCAAAAATGTAACTTACAGAGTGCATCAAACATGATTTTAGACCTTGTTTATGGAAAAGTGTTTATTTCTGTATTTCAAGGTTGCAACTTGCTGAAAATTGTCCACGGTGTTCCTATGATCTAGTTTAAACAGTACTGCAAAAATGTAACTTACAGAGTGCATCAAACATGATTTTAGACCTTGTTTATGGAAAAGTGTTCATTTCTGTATTTCAAGGTTGCAATTTGCTGAAAATTGTCCACAGTGTTCCTATGATCTAGTTTAAACAGTACTGCAAAAATGTAACTTACAGAGTGCATCAAACATGATTTTAGACCTTGTTTATGGAAAAGTGTTTATTTCTGTATTTCAAGGTTGCAACTTGATGACAATTGTCCACAGTGTTCCTATAATCTAGTTTAAACAGTACTACAAAAATGTAACTTACAGAGTGCATCAAACATGATTTTAGACCTTGTTTATGGAAAAGTGTTCATTTCTGTATTTCAAGGTTGCAACTTGATGACAATTGTCCACAGTGTTCCTATAATCTAGTTTAAACAGTACTACAAAAATGTAACTTACAGAGTGCATCAAACATGATTTTAGACCTTGTTTATGGAAAAGTGTTTATTTCTGTATTTCAAGGTTGCAACTTGCTGAAAATTGTCCACGGTGTTCCTATGATCTAGTTTAAACAGTACTGCAAAAATGTAACTTACAGAGTGCATCAAACATGATTTTAGACCTTGTTTATGGAAAAGTGTTTATTTCTGTATTTCAAGGTTGCAACTTGCTGAAAATTGTCCACAGTGTTCCTATGATCTAGTTTAAACAGTACTGCAAATATGTAACTTACAGAGTGCATCAAACATGATTTTAGACCTTGTTTATGGAAAAGTGTTTATTTCTGTATTTCAAGGTTGCAACTTGCTGAAAATTGTCCACAGTGTTCCTATCATCTAGTTTAAACAGTACTGCAAAAATGTAACTTACAGAGTGCATCAAACATGATTTTAGACCTTGTTTATGGAAAAGTGTTTATTTCTGTATTTCAAGGTTGCAACTTGCTGAAAATTGTCCACAGTGTTCCTATGATCTAGTTTAAACAGTACTGCAAATATGTAACTTACAGAGTGCATCAAACATGATTTTAGACCTTGTTTATGGAAAAGTGTTCATTTCTGTATTTCAAGGTTGCAACTTGCTGAAAATTGTCCACAGTGTTCCTATGATCTAGTTTAAACAGTACTGCAAAAATGTAACTTACAGAGTGCATCAAACATGATTTTAGACCTTGTTTATGGAAAAGTGTTTATTTCTGTATTTCAAGGTTGCAACTTGCTGAAAATTGTCCACGGTGTTCCTATGATCTAGTTTAAACAGTACTGCAAAAATGTAACTTACAGAGTGCATCAAACATGATTTTAGACCTTGTTTATGGAAAAGTGTTCATTTCTGTATTTCAAGGTTGCAATTTGCTGAAAATTGTCCACAGTGTTCCTATGATCTAGTTTAAACAGTACTGCAAAAATGTAACTTACAGAGTGCATCAAACATGATTTTAGACCTTGTTTATGGAAAAGTGTTTATTTCTGTATTTCAAGGTTGCAACTTGCTGAAAATTGTCCACAGTGTTCCTATGATCTAGTTTAAACAGTACTGCAAATATGTAACTTACAGAGTGCATCAAACATGATTTTAGACCTTGTTTATGGAAAAGTGTTTATTTCTGTATTTCAAGGTTGCAACTTGCTGAAAATTGTCCACAGTGTTCCTATCATCTAGTTTAAACAGTACTGCAAAAATGTAACTTACAGAGTGCATCAAACATGATTTTAGACATTGTTTATGGAAAAGTGTTTATTTCTGTATTTCAAGGTTGCAACTTGCTGAAAATTGTCCACAGTGTTCCTATGATCTAGTTTAAACAGTACTGCAAAAATGTAACTTACAGAGTGCATCAAACATGATTTTAGACCTTGTTTATGGAAAAGTGTTCATTTCTGTATTTCAAGGTTGCAACTTGCTGAAAATTGTCCACAGTGTTCCTATGATCTAGTTTAAACAGTACTGCAAAAATGTAACTTACAGAGTGCATCAAACATGATTTTAGACCTTGTTTATGGAAAAGTGTTTATTTCTGTATTTCAAGGTTGCAACTTGCTGAAAATTGTCCACAGTGTTCCTATGATCTAGTTTAAACAGTACTGCAAATATGTAACTTACAGAGTGCATCAAACATGATTTTAGACCTTGTTTATGGAAAAGTGTTTATTTCTGTATTTCAAGGTTGCAACTTGATGACAATTGTCCACAGTGTTCCTATCATCTAGTTTAAACAGTACTACAAAAATGTAACTTACAGAGTGCATCAAACATGATTTTAGACCTTGTTTATGGAAAAGTGTTCATTTCTGTATTTCAAGGTTGCAACTTGATGACAATTGTCCACAGTGTTCCTATAATCTAGTTTAAACAGTACTACAAAAATGTAACTTACAGAGTGCATCAAACATGATTTTAGACCTTGTTTATGGAAAAGTGTTTATTTCTGTATTTCAAGGTTGCAACTTGCTGAAAATTGTCCACAGTGTTCCTATGATCTAGTTTAAACAGTACTGCAAAAATGTAACTTACAGAGTGCATCAAACATGATTTTAGACCTTGTTTATGGAAAAGTGTTCATTTCTGTATTTCGAGGTTGCAACTTGCTGAAAATTGTCCACAGTGTTCCTATGATCTAGTTTAAACAGTACTGCAAATATGTAACTTACAGAGTGCATCAAACATGATTTTAGACCTTGTTTATGGAAAAGTGTTTATTTCTGTATTTCAAGGTTGCAACTTGCTGAAAATTGTCCACAGTGTTCCTATCATCTAGTTTAAACAGTACTGCAAAAAATGTAACTTACAGAGTGCATCAAACATGATTTTAGACATTGTTTATGGAAAAGTGTTTATTTCTGTATTTCAAGGTTGCAACTTGCTGAAAATTGTCCACAGTGTTCCTATCATCTAGTTTAAACAGTACTGCAAAAAATGTAACTTACAGAGTGCATCAAACATGATTTTAGACATTGTTTATGGAAAAGTGTTTATTTCTGTATTTCAAGGTTGCAACTTGCTGAAAATTGTCCACAGTGTTCCTATGATCTAGTTTAAACAGTACTGCAAAAATGTAACTTACAGAGTGCATCAAACATGATTTTAGACCTTGTTTATGGAAAAGTGTTCATTTCTGTATTTCAAGGTTGCAACTTGCTGAAAATTGTCCACAGTGTTCCTATGATCTAGTTTAAACAGTACTGCAAAAATGTAACTTACAGAGTGCATCAAACATGATTTTAGACCTTGTTTATGGAAAAGTGTTTATTTCTGTATTTCAAGGTTGCAACTTGCTGAAAATTGTCCACAGTGTTCCTATGATCTAGTTTAAACAGTACTGCAAATATGTAACTTACAGAGTGCATCAAACATGATTTTAGACCTTGTTTATGGAAAAGTGTTTATTTCTGTATTTCAAGGTTGCAACTTGATGACAATTGTCCACAGTGTTCCTATCATCTAGTTTAAACAGTACTACAAAAATGTAACTTACAGAGTGCATCAAACATGATTTTAGACCTTGTTTATGGAAAAGTGTTCATTTCTGTATTTCAAGGTTGCAACTTGATGACAATTGTCCACAGTGTTCCTATAATCTAGTTTAAACAGTACTACAAAAATGTAACTTACAGAGTGCATCAAACATGATTTTAGACCTTGTTTATGGAAAAGTGTTTATTTCTGTATTTCAAGGTTGCAACTTGCTGAAAATTGTCCACAGTGTTCCTATGATCTAGTTTAAACAGTACTGCAAAAATGTAACTTACAGAGTGCATCAAACATGATTTTAGACCTTGTTTATGGAAAAGTGTTTATTTCTGTATTTCAAGGTTGCAACTTGCTGAAAATTGTCCACGGTGTTCCTATGATCTAGTTTAAACAGTACTGCAAAAATGTAACTTACAGAGTGCATCAAACATGATTTTAGACCTTGTTTATGGAAAAGTGTTCATTTCTGTATTTCGAGGTTGCAACTTGCTGAAAATTGTCCACAGTGTTCCTATGATCTAGTTTAAACAGTACTGCAAAAATGTAACTTACAGAGTGCATCAAACATGATTTTAGACCTTGTTTATGGATAAGTGTTTATTTCTGTATTTCAAGGTTGCAACTTGCTGAAAATTGTCCACAGTGTTCCTATGATCTAGTTTAAACAGTACTGCAAATATGTAACTTACAGAGTGCATCAAACATGATTTTAGACCTTGTTTATGGAAAAGTGTTTATTTCTGTATTTCAAGGTTGCAACTTGCTGAAAATTGTCCACAGTGTTCCTATGATCTAGTTTAAACAGTACTGCAAAAATGTAACTTACAGAGTGCATCAAACATGATTTTAGACCTTGTTTATGGAAAAGTGTTTATTTCTGTATTTCAAGGTTGCAACTTGCTGAAAATTGTCCACAGTGTTCCTATGATCTAGTTTAAACAGTACTGCAAATATGTAACTTACAGAGTGCATCAAACATGATTTTAGACCTTGTTTATGGAAAAGTGTTTATTTCTGTATTACAAGGTTGCAACTTGCTGAAAATTGTCCACAGTTTTCCTATCATCTAGTTTAAACAGTGCTGCAAAAATGTAACTTACAGAGTGCATCAAACATGATTTTAGACCTTGTTTATGGAAAAGTGTTTATTTCTGTATTTCAAGGTTGCAACTTGATGACAATTGTCCACAGTGTTCCTATAATCTAGTTTAAACAGTACTACAAAAATGTAACTTACAGAGTGCATCAAACATGATTTTAGACCTTGTTTATGGAAAAGTGTTCATTTCTGTATTTCAAGGTTGCAACTTGATGACAATTGTCCACAGTGTTCCTATAATCTAGTTTAAACAGTACTACAAAAATGTAACTTACAGAGTGCATCAAACATGATTTTAGACCTTGTTTATGGAAAAGTGTTTATTTCTGTATTTCAAGGTTGCAACTTGCTGAAAATTGTCCACGGTGTTCCTATGATCTAGTTTAAACAGTACTGCAAAAATGTAACTTACAGAGTGCATCAAACATGATTTTAGACCTTGTTTATGGAAAAGTGTTAATTTCTGTATTTCAAGGTTGCAACTTGCTGAAAATTGTCCACAGTGTTCCTATGATCTAGTTTAAACAGTACTGCAAAAATGTAACTTACAGAGTGCATCAAACATGATTTTAGACCTTGTTTATGGAAAAGTGTTTATTTCTGTATTTCAAGGTTGCAACTTGCTGAAAATTGTCCACAGTGTTCCTATGATCTAGTTTAAACAGTACTGCAAATATGTAACTTACAGAGTGCATCAAACATGATTTTAGACCTTGTTTATGGAAAAGTGTTTATTTCTGTATTTCAAGGTTGCAACTTGCTGAAAATTGTCCACAGTGTTCCTATCATCTAGTTTAAACAGTACTGCAAAAATGTAACTTACAGAGTGCATCAAACATGATTTTAGACATTGTTTATGGAAAAGTGTTTATTTCTGTATTTCAAGGTTGCAACTTGCTGAAAATTGTCCACAGTGTTCCTATGATCTAGTTTAAACAGTACTGCAAAAATGTAACTTACAGAGTGCATCAAACATGATTTTAGACCTTGTTTATGGAAAAGTGTTCATTTCTGTATTTCAAGGTTGCAACTTGCTGAAAATTGTCCACAGTGTTCCTATGATCTAGTTTAAACAGTACTGCAAAAATGTAACTTACAGAGTGCATCAAACATGATTTTAGACCTTGTTTATGGAAAAGTGTTTATTTCTGTATTTCAAGGTTGCAACTTGCTGAAAATTGTCCACAGTGTTCCTATGATCTAGTTTAAACAGTACTGCAAATATGTAACTTACAGAGTGCATCAAACATGATTTTAGACCTTGTTTATGGAAAAGTGTTTATTTCTGTATTACAAGGTTGCAACTTGCTGAAAATTGTCCACAGTTTTCCTATCATCTAGTTTAAACAGTACTGCAAAAATGTAACTTACAGCGTGCATCAAACATGATTTTAGACCTTGTTTATGGAAAAGTGTTTATTTCTGTATTTCAATGTTGCAACTTGATGACAATTGTCCACAGTGTTCCTATAATCTAGTTTAAACAGTACTACAAAAATGTAACTTACAGAGTGCATGAAACATGATTTTAGACCTTGTTTATGGAAAAGTGTTCATTTCTGTATTTCAAGGTTGCAACTTGATGACAATTGTCCACAGTGTTCCTATAATCTAGTTTAAACAGTACTACAAAAATGTAACTTACAGAGTGCATCAAACATGATTTTAGACCTTGTTTATGGAAAAGTGTTTATTTCTGTATTTCAAGGTTGCAACTTGCTGAAAATTGTCCACGGTGTTCCTATGATCTAGTTTAAACAGTACTGCAAAAATGTAACTTACAGAGTGCATCAAACATGATTTTAGACCTTGTTTATGGAAAAGTGTTCATTTCTGTATTTCAAGGTTGCAACTTGCTGAAAATTGTCCACAGTGTTCCTATGATCTAGTTTAAACAGTACTGCAAAAATGTAACTTACAGAGTGCATCAAACATGATTTTAGACCTTGTTTATGGAAAAGTGTTTATTTCTGTATTTCAAGGTTGCAACTTGCTGAAAATTGAAAATTGTCCACAGCATCAAACATGATTTTGTTCAAGGTTGCAATTTGCTGAAAATTGTCCACAGTGTTCCTATGATCTAGTTTAAACAGTACTGCAAATATGTAACTTACAGAGTGCATCAAACATGATTTTAGACCTTGTTTATGGAAAAGTGTTTATTTCTGTATTTCAAGGTTATGAAAATTGTCCACAGTGTTCCTAATCTAGTTTAAACAGTACTGCAAAAATGTTTACAGAGTGCATCAAACATGATTTTAGACATTGTTTATGGAAAAGTGTTTATTTCTGTATTTCAAGGTTGCAACTTGCTGAAAATTGTCCACAGTGTTCCTATGATCTAGTTTAAACAGTACTGCAAAATGTAACTTAGTGCATCAAACATGATTTTAGACCTTGTTTATGGAAAAATTTCTGTATTTCAGTGCAACTTGCTGAAAAACAGTGTTCCTATGATCTAGTTTTACAGAGTGCATCAAACATGATTTTAGACCTTGTTTATGGAAAAGTGTTTATTTCTGTATTTCAAGGTTGCAACTTGCTGAAAATTGTCCACAGTGTTCCTATGATCAGTTTAAACAGTACTGCAAATATGTAACTTACAGAGTGCATCAAACATGATTTTAGACCTTGTTTATGGAAAAGTGTTTATTTCTGTATTTCAAGGTTGCAACTTGCTGAAAATTGTCCACAGTGTTCCTATCATCTAGTTTAAACAGTACTGCAAAAATGTAACTTACAGAGTGCATCAAACATGATTTTAGACATTGTTTATGGAAAAGTGTTTATTTCTGTATTTCAAGGTTGCAACTTGCTGAAAATTGTCCACAGTGTTCCTATGATCTAGTTTAAACAGTACTGCAAAAATGTAACTTACAGAGTGCATCAAACATGATTTTAGACCTTGTTTATGGAAAAGTGTTCATTTCTGTATTTCAAGGTTGCAACTTGCTGAAAATTGTCCACAGTGTTCCTATGATCTAGTTTAAACAGTACTGCAAAAATGTAACTTACAGAGTGCATCAAACATGATTTTAGACCTTGTTTATGGAAAAGTGTTTATTTCTGTATTTCAAGGTTGCAACTTGCTGAAAAATTGTCCAGTGTTCCTATGATCTAGTTTAAACAGTACTGCAAATATGTAACTTACAGAGTGCATCAAACATGATTTTAGACCTTGTTTATGGAAAAGTGTTTATTTCTGTATTTCAAGGTTGCAACTTGATGACAATTGTCCACAGTGTTCCTATCATCTAGTTTAAACAGTACTACAAAAATGTAACTTACAGAGTGCATCAAACATGATTTTAGACCTTGTTTATGGAAAAGTGTTCATTTCTGTATTTCAAGGTTGCAACTTGATGACAATTGTCCACAGTGTTCCTATAATCTAGTTTAAACAGTACTACAAAAATGTAACTTACAGAGTGCATCAAACATGATTTTAGACCTTGTTTATGGAAAAGTGTTTATTTCTGTATTTCAAGGTTGCAACTTGCTGAAAATTGTCCACAGTGTTCCTATGATCTAGTTTAAACAGTACTGCAAAAATGTAACTTACAGAGTGCATCAAACATGATTTTAGACCTTGTTTATGGAAAAGTGTTTATTTCTGTATTTCAAGGTTGCAACTTGCTGAAAATTGTCCACGGTGTTCCTATGATCTAGTTTAAACAGTACTGCAAAAATGTAACTTACAGAGTGCATCAAACATGATTTTAGACCTTGTTTATGGAAAAGTGTTCATTTCTGTATTTCGAGGTTGCAACTTGCTGAAAATTGTCCACAGTGTTCCTATGATCTAGTTTAAACAGTACTGCAAAAATGTAACTTTACAGAGTGCATCAAACATGATTTTAGACCTTGTTTATGGAAAAGTGTTCATTTCTGTATTTCAAGGTTGCAACTTGCTGAAAATTGTCCACAGTGTTCCTATGATCTAGTTTAAACAGTACTGCAAAATGTAACTTACAGAGTGCATCAAACATGATTTTAGACCTTGTTTATGGAAAAGTGTTTATTTCTGTATTTCAAGGTTGCAACTTGCTGAAAATTGTCCACAGTGTTCCTATGATCTAGTTTAAACAGTACTGCAAATATGTAACTTACAGA